>NW_006300164.1:144947-145930 GCF_000327345.1 Myotis davidii | reverse complement strand
CGGCGCTAGCTGGCGGCAGACGCAGCAGCCAGGCGGTGGTCCGCGTCATGGGCACCTAGGCCTGCGAGCCCGGGCGGGGGAGACGTGGGCCTGCAGGGAGCGACAAGCAGAGGAGCCGGGTCAGCCCAGGAGCAGCCAGCGAGGGAGCCCGTCCCTGCCAGGGCGCCTGCCAGCCTTGGGCGCAGGGAAACCGAGCGCAGGCTGCCGGACCTGCACAAACGCTCATGAGGACACTCCAAAGGGACCACGGGAACGTGCAAACAAAGTGCTCATTCTACCAAAGACTGGGGCGAGGGCCACGGTGGCGGGGGGCCCCTGGAAGCAGTCAACGCCAAAACCGAGGAGGAACGACAGGAGCCCCGGCTAAGCTCGCCCTCCACAGCTCTGCCAGTCCACTCACTAGACTGACTCTCTCGCTTCCATCTGGATGCCTAGCCCTGCCTGGGGGGACTTTTATCCAGGGGGAATAAAAGTCCCTCAGGGGCACCCTACAGAGCCAGGAGGGGCAGGGGGTGCCCCCAGGCACACGCGGGGCAATTCACTTCAGCAAATTGTCACCCAGGTGCTGGGAGCCAGACAGCTCTGCAAAGTCTAAGAGGTGCGGTGTAAGGACCCACCATGCCTGGCAGGTGATGGCAACCGCCTGCTGGTGTGTCCGCAGGACGCAGGGCGTGCAGACCGGCCTCGAAGACAAGAGAAGCGGCAGTGGCTCCAGGTTACGTGGGAATCGCCATCGGAGGTTGCCTACATCTGTGGATGGAAACAGCGCTGAAGGGCAGAATGTGTACAGGTAGCCGGGAAGCACCCGAGGCGTCTGCCTGCCTTCAGGGGGGCGGCAGCTGCGGGCCGTGGGGGGCCTCTCCAAGTGCCCTCTCCGGCGCCAGTCGGAGCAAATGGCCACCGAGCTGTCCGGCCGGAGGCGGAGGAGTGGGGAGGCCGGCATCCCTCGCCCACTTCCTCGCAGGGTTTGGCCAGAACCTGGT
>NW_006300164.1:136687-144186 GCF_000327345.1 Myotis davidii | reverse complement strand
TCTCTGCGCCCCTCGCGCCGGGGCGTTGGGGTGGAGCCGGGCCTAACCGAGCCTGGCGCGCGGACACCCACAGGCTCTGGGGTCGCCCCTGTCCTTGGAGAAAGGATTTTTATGCAGATGTTTTAATTTTTTAATATGTGTTTTTATTGATTTCAGAGAGGAAGGGAGAGGGAGACAAACATCAATGAGAGAGAATCATGGATCAGCTGCCTCCTGCACGCCCCCTACTGGGGATCGAGCTCACAACCCGGGCGTGTGCCCTGACCGGGAATCAAATCCTGACCTGGTTCATAGGTCGATGCTCAACCACTGACCCGCGCAGGCCAGGCTATGCAGACGTTTTTAAAATATTTTAATCCTTCGGAGGGGTCAGGATACAGGGAGACACTTCTCCTTGGATGTAGTCAGCAAGTGACATTCGCCTGAATTCCATCAAGTTCAAAGATTGTACAAGTTCCACACCCTCGGGAGCTAAGTGCCTGCCTGTCGCCTAGTTGAGTGTCGGAAGGACCCAGTGTTGAAGGGTCTGGCAGGGTCGGATGGGAGGGAGGAGCGAGAAGACCCGAGGCCCAGAGCAGCTGTGCAGCAGCAACAGAATAGGCTGAGAAAGAAGGAGCCGATGTGCAGTGGTTCTTACAGCGCATCTTCTCTGCAGGGTGGGTCTCCCCTGCTCTGCACCCCCACCTGCCAGTGCCAGGCAGCCCCCCTCCACCCCCTTGTTCTAGCCCCTGAGCTGCCCCTGCACACTTGCCTTTACTGCAGTCACCCCTCCACCTGCAGAGCTCCTACTCAACCTTCAAAACCTGGATCAAATAACCTCTTCCTGGGAAGCCGCCTCCCACCCTGTGCCACCCCTTCCTGGCCCCCACTACCCCTGGCGGGCAAGATTCTTACTCAGCCCTACTCCTTCTCCACCCCCAAAGCGACAAAGATTCCCATCTCCCCTGCTAGCTGTTTTCTCACCACAGTAAGATGTGTTTCTGCTTTGCCATACAGTCCACACATGCACGTGTTTAAACAACTCCAGGAGCCTCACAAACAATGCTTCTGACCACACGCTGCAGAAGCCAGGATGGCCCCCGCCTGCAGCCTGACCACCACCCCTCATACAGTGGTTCTCAACCTTCTGGCCCTATAAATACAGGTCCTCATGTTGTGACCCAACCATAAAATTATTTTCGTTGCTACTTCATAACTGCCATGTTGCTACTGTTATGAATTGTAATGTAAATATCCGATCTGCAGGATGGTCTTAGGCGACCCCTGTGAAAGGGTCGTTCGACCGCCAGAGGGGTCGCGACCCACAGGTTAAGAACCGCTGCTTCAGGAGGACCTGGGCAGGCCTATGTCCTTGGGCAGGCTCAGGGGCAGGGCCTGGGGAGCCCCTGACGTGCTGTGCTTGGTTGTAGGCTTGCCCTGGTGTGGGGGTTCCCAGCTCTCCATCCTCGGGGGTCCCCTGCCCTAGGTCAGCCCCAGGCCTCCCTCTGGCAGGGGCCTGGCGCCACCTGCTGGGACAGCGCGGGCAGTGCGGCTGAGTTAGCCGCAGGTACTGGTGATTGGGGCTCAGAGTCTGGGGATAAAGAGGGCGCCCTCAGCGGAACCCCACGAATCCCCGGTTGTCCATGGCAGAGCTGAGTCACCCCGACACAGACGCAATGGCCTGCAGATCCGGAAACCTGGTCTCTGGCCTTTCAGGGTCATGTATTGACTGGCTGTAAAGGACATTTATTCTTGCTGTGCCCGGCGCCTCTTTAACAGCCCTGCAGTCACCTCGACAATCAGAGATTTCCCCCCTTGGCTCTGTGCTGCCTTAGTGACCAGATCCTGAGACCTCAGGGACCCCATGATTTCCCGGGGTGGGGGTCACAGGCAGCTGTCCAGCATCCACTTCCCTCAGCACCCAGCTGCTGTGCTGAGGGGGAGCGGGGTGGGGGGGGCGTGGAAGAGAGGGCACAATGGGGGGCAGGTGGGGACTATGTGGGGAGCAGGCAACAGTTACGTAGAGGGCATGTGGGGATCCTAAGGGAGGAACGTGGAAGTCACATGGGGACCATGTTGGGGGACCCAGAGGACATGTTGGGGAGCATGTGGGTGTCATGGTGGAAGTCATATGGAGGGCACCTGGGGAGCAGGTGGGGACTGTGTGGGGGTCTGTGGGGGTCTAGTGAAGACCATGTGTGTTGTCATGAGGAGGGAAGTTGGGGACTATATGGAGGTCATGTGGGAGGCATATAGGGGCACCTTGGGGCCACATAAAGGGCACATGGGGGCATTTGGGGGTCATGTTGGGGCACATGGGCTTATATGAGCGCACGCAGAGGAGGCCATGATGGGGCTCCAGTGCTTGGCCCTGCTGAAGCCAGCCTTTGGGTGTTTGGTGCCAGAGTCAGACCTGTGAGTGAAGGAGCCTCCAGCCCACACCCTGAAGGGTCATGGGTTCAATTCCCAGTCAAAGGCATGTACCTGGGTTGCAGGTTCAATCCCCAGGCCTGGGTGGGGCGCATGCGGGAGACAACCAATCAAGGTGTCCTCACATCGATGTCTCTCTCTCCCCCTCCCTCCACCCTTTCACTCTCTCTAAAAATCAATGGAAAAAATACCCTTTGGTGAGGATTAAGAACAACAACAAAATGGAGGCCCGGCTTTGGAGAGCAGCGGGCCTCAGCCCGGCATCTCCAAGTGACGTCCATGACATCGACCCACCCAGGCTCCGCCCGGGCCCCGCACGCAGCCTGTGCTCAGGGCAGGACGCCAGGCGCTGGGCAGCATCTTCGTGAGCGACGTTGGGGCTGTGCAGGGCAGCTGGGTAGACTCTTAGTTTACAGTTTGCCCCCATTTTGGAAGTGTGCCCCTCACCCACCCTGAGCCCCACCTTCCGAAGTGTAGAGCCTTCTCTGTGCCGGGCAGCGCGGCCCAGCCTGGCACAGCGACAAGGAGGGGAACACGCAGCCCAGCTTCTTGGTGGCTCTGACCTCCTCCCAGGCAGCAGGCCCCTAATTATCCAAAAACCCAGACCCAGGCCATGAAGGGGCCACGGAGGCTTGCTTCAAGGTTTGCGCCCACTGTCCAGGTCTGTGCTCACTTCACAGAACACACACTTGTCCTCCGTGCTCCGGTGACGGAGCGGTGCTGGGTTGACAGGAGGGAAGATCCGTGGCCGAGCTGTCGCCCTGGCGTGGGCAATCTGTCGGCGCCCAGGAACCTGGCCAGGCGGATGTATTTTACTGCAGGCTCGGAAGACAAACATACGCATTTATATGTCACTTGTTGCCACATAAATGCGAACCTGTACTCCTTTCAGAACTTTTAATGGATTGTACACATTGCGGGAGATTTAAAGGGTAAATGCAATAGCTCAAAATGTTACTTTTAACATATTTGTCACTTTGATAACAGAACCAAAAAAAAAAAAATCTGGAAGACATTGCCCTCGGAAATGAATTATAAATAAATGCATCTTAAAAGAGGTTTATTTTGGTCATTAATGGTTGATGGGCCCCCAGCGCAGGATTTAAAGTTAAATTATGCAAAATCCAAAACCAACCTTATAATATGTAATCAAACATGCATAAAACTGTCAGGCCCAAATAAATTCTCTCAATTAACTTGCTTCAGACCGTGATTGCATCCGCTAATCTAATCAGCCCAAAGTGATCTGAAGGTGGGGAGATGGATGACAGGTGGATAGATGGCCATGAGGGCGAACCCCACGGGGAGCAGGCGCAGCACACCCCACCCCACCCCACCCCAGCGAGCATGGGGCAGGACCTTGGAGGGTGGAGGTTGGGCCCACGTTTACTGGGTGGGCATGGAGGCAGCATCTATCAGCCAGGCACCAGCTCCAAGCCACGTAGGCCGGCTGTCCTGGGCACACCTGGCCTCACCTGCGACACCTGGATGAGCCAGGCCTGGAGTCACCTGGTCTGCAGGGCTCCGGAAGCCCCGGTGCTCACGTCAGCTGTGAGCTCTGGCTCCCTCTGTCTTTTCCAGAACAATGAGAACAAAATGTGCTGGGATAGTCCATTCTCACCCAATCTGCCCACGGAGCCGCCCAGTTCCTGACTTAGAGTCTTTTACAAAAAATAGGTAGATAGATAGATAAATTTCAGAGAGGAAGGGAGAAGAAGAGAGAGATAGAAACATCAATGATGAGAGAGAATCATGGATCGGCTGCCTCCTGCACATCCCCTCCCATCCCCCCATCCCCTCGAGATCAAGCCTGAAACCCAGGCATGTGCCCTGACCAGGAATCCAACCGTGACCTCCTGGTTCATAGGTCAATGTGTGGAATGGGGGTTGGATGTCTGGGACGACGGAAGGTCCTGGAGAGGACAGTGGTGGCTGCACTACAGTGTGAATGTCCCCAATGCCGCCGAGCTGTGCCCTTGGAAACTCTCCCCAAGCCGCCGGAAGGGATCCTAAAAATGGCTCCCTAGTCTCTTGACCCAGAACCGCCCCCCCCCATATCATGCACACCAAGATGGAATCTTCCTGTCCACCGTAAGAGCACTCATGAAACGGCCAGGCACAGGTACGCCTGTCCCCAGAGCCAGCGAGTGTCTGAAGGATGTCACTTGACAGAAGCAAAGTCGTCTCAACAGTGGAGTCGGCAGGCGAGGCCGGTCGGTGGCTGAGTTTTCTGCAAACGTCTAACAATGCGGAGTCTGGCTGAACCTACGGGGGTAGGTGGAGGCCGTCCCGGTGAACCCACGCTCAGATGTGCTGGGAGGACATCGGGGCTCGAGGCGGCCCGCCCTCCATCCCTCCTGCCCTGGGGTCCTGAGGCCCCGCTGCGGCCCTGGGGAGCGCCAGGGTCCGCAGATGCAGGACTCAGGGCCCATGGAGCCGGCCCTGGACCCAGCGGGCCTGCGCACCGCCCTGGGCGTGTTGTGCTGTGCGGCTCCCTCTCCCGGGGTTGGGTCTGGAGGGAGGCCTCCGCCCCGCACAGGCCGCGTCCCGGCAGGTTCTCTGGATTAAAGGGGCAACCACACGCGGGCGCTCTCAGGCTGCCCCTCGTAGACCAAAGGCCACGTGGACGGACCACAGGCCCAGCATCAATGCAGATGCAAAACGAGTGCCTCACAGCGCTCCCTCCCCCGGGACGCGGGCGCTGTCGGCACCCACAGGGCGCTGTCGGCACCCAGCAGCAGGTGCACAGTGTTCGCGCCTGCGCAGTGTGGCGGAGCGCTCACCTTGCCAACCGAGCACCCTCTCTCTCTCGGTGTCTGTTTCCTCCTGGAACCGGCGAAGCTGTGATGGGCCCTGGCTCAGGGGCGTCAGCAAAACGGGGTGCGTGGGCAGCACCAGGGGGCTGGGCTCCCCGCCACTCCCGTGCCGCAGGGACCTCTTGGTTCATAGGTCGACACGCAATCACTGAGCCACGCCGGGCGGGCTACATTATGTCTTTCAATACATTACATTAGCTTTCTGGTATCTATCCATAGTAACTCCTGTATCTGGATGAATGTGCGTGTGCATTATTTACACACGTGTGCGCACAGGCACACCACAGGGTTGGTGGGAGGATTGAATTAAGACCTCACACAACGCTGAGCAGATATTCAACAGCAAACCAAGAAAACCCGCGGGCGCTAGGGGGCGACCAAGCCCTTTCCCGCGGGTTCCTCGGACCCGTGGAGGTGGGGGACAGGCCTTCCTCTGCAGCCCCTGCTCCCAGCACTGAGACCCCCTCCCCAGGGAAACAGCGGTGCCATCAGGCGGCCAGGAGGGCCAGGGCGCACCTGTGTGGATGAGGAGATGCAGGCTCGGGGTGAAGGACCCGCACCCTCGCCCAGGCAGGCAGCCAGGCTCCATGCAGGGGACACACCTGGGACCCACACACACCCGGGCAGTGGGGCTGAGCCACGTCCTGCAGGTGGCCCTCAGCTCCCGGCACAACCACGGCTCCCAGGGATTGTTCAGACGCTAAAGTGAAGGCCAGGGCAGCGGAAGCTGGGCCCTGAGGGAGGTGCCAGGGGAGTCAGTCAGTGCTGAGCGGGCAGCTCTGAGGTCAGAGATCACTGGCAGGGGCCCCCTGCTCCTGGGTCTGGAGGCTCCCCTGGAACCCCTGCCAGCGCCTTGCTTGCTGCTGTACCCCACACTCTTGGTGGCCCGTGGACATCTGTGGATGAATGAATGGTTGCATGAAGGAAGGAGTTTCTCCTCCCACGACCCGCTCTGCCCTGGAAGGCAGGACCAGAGGCCCCCCCTCCGGCTGTCAGAGCTGAAGGGAGACCCCGTGGCTCCCTGGTGTCCACCGCCCCCCCCAGGGCCATTTATCTGCAGACCCTGTCCCCACGGGGACTGAGCTCTGCAAGGGCCCCTTGGACCAGCACAGAGTGCTCACCCACCTGGCACCATCTCGGGGTCACAGTTGGGGGTCTGCCACCTTTGGGGGGCTGGTCCTGGCCAGGACAGGGTGTGGGGTACCCCCTGCATTAGCATTGAGCAGGGTCCCTGGGCTGTTGATATCAGCACTTCAGGGTTATTTATGAATTCATCTATTTGCTGGGACAAGCCTTTCTGCATTCCGTTGCCATGGTTTCCTTAAAGCCAGTCTCTTATTAATTCTGCATGTTCTGAAATAAATATACATCAGACAATCACAGTGAAGGTTTGGGTTCTCAGCACCAGGTCGGACGCTTCCACACAGTATCACATGGACACACACTCATCAGATTCAGGGGCTGGTGGGGGGGTGCAGGGGCTGCTCAGAAGCCTGAGAACAGGGAGGGGGCATTGAGGCGTTGCCAGGGGCAGGGGCAGGGGCACCTGCAGGACCCCAGGGTCTCAGCAGCTCCCGATGGACCCCCACAGCTGGAGGGATGTGCCCACGGGAGGAGCTGGGTTTCCTCTGGCACTCCCCTTAGACCAAGACAGATGCGGTGTTAGCAGGGTCATGCAGAAGCCAATAAAAGGAGACTGGACACCACACCAGAAAGGACTATCGTCTTTGACAGGCCTTTGGAAGGAGGAGTGATGGTCTGAGTCAGCCCGAGCAGCGGTGACAGTTCATGGGAAACAGCACAAGTGCCCCGAGGTCCAGGGTGTCATCCTGGCCCCGGAGCCGGGGCAGGCGGGCCTGGGAGAAGCCCGTGCGCTGGGATGGGTTTTGGTCAAGCTGCCTGCGTGGACTCGAGCTCTGTTCCTTCCGCCGCTGGGCACCTGAGAAGGGCCTGACGTGCCCGGGACGGCCCTGGGTCCTGTTTGCTCCTCCGACTCACAGAAGCTCCCACGTGTGAAGTCAGGACTTGGACGCGGTCCATCCACTCCCCATGCAAGGCACCTGCTGGTGCCTCCCTCATGCACCCCTGAGCTCTCAGCCCCCCAAAAGCCACCCCTGGGCTGTGCCTGGCCAGTAGGTCACTCCCCACCCTTCCCCCCTCCCAGCAGCCCGCTGAGCACCTAGGCCTGGGCAGCAGATGGTGGGAGGCCCAGCCCAGCGCAGGTGGCATCTACGGAAACACCCGCTTGGACCAGGCCAGGCCTTTGCATCCACC
>NW_006300164.1:130356-136438 GCF_000327345.1 Myotis davidii | reverse complement strand
GGGGGGGGGGGGAGGCCTGCACCAGCACCAGGGCCCCACATAGAGCTCTGGGCAGAGGCCGGGCTGGATGCCAAGCCCAGACTGAGCTCCGAGGCTGCCACTGTGCCAATGACACCCCTGGAGAGTGGGCACCGGCTGCCCCAGGCGAAGGACGGGAGGTCCGGCTGCAGCTGGCTGTGTGGCTTGTCAGACCCCGGCTGCCTGCAGGGTCGTCCAGCTGATCTGGAGTCGTTGACCCGCTGCGGGGTCAGGGCTTTGGGACAGGAACGTGGGTGCGGTGCCCGCTGCCCAGTGACACTCGCCATACCTGCTGCCGCCTCCAGGTGTGGGACCCTGGGTCCCCTCCCGCCAGGGCCGACGGGGTCTCCTCTGAGGCTTCCACCCCCGCAGGACCTGATCAGGGCATTGACAGCCTCGCTCGCCATGTAATTAAGCCCAATTTAATTAAAACCTGGGTTCTTCATTACACTCGGTAATTGATTTAATTTTCTGTGGAATTCAAGTGCCAAACACCTCTATCGAGTGAACTCCCAAATTCTGGGGGTGGGGCGGTGGGCTCCCTCAGCTCTGTGACATGGGTCCCCCCAGCTGCCCCTCAGCACTGCCCCCTGCCTCCGCCCACCCCTCCGCACACGTTAGGCTTGGTCAGTTTCCGGTCCCCGTGAGCTGCGGGCTCCCCTCAACCAGGTGGTTCCCCTGGGGAAAGCGGGCCTGGCAGGAGGTGTCCCGGCTGCAGCAGGGTTTCTAGAAACCTCACAGTACAAGTCGCTGCAGCAGCCCAGGCCTCTGTGGGTCCCCCAGCTGGGGGGGCAGGGGTCTCCTCAAGTGGCCCCAGAAGACAGGGGCACATGTTCCGACTGGATGGCCTCTGGATGGGGTGGGTTGCAGGGGAGGGCCACGAGGAACCCTCTTTCTTCTTGCCCAGCTGTTCTGAGCTGGGGGCGTCCTGGTCGGTCCCATAAAGTGCTGAACGCCCCGCCGGGACCCTCCTGTGGGCGGCGTGCCTGGCGGTGGCTGCCTGGGGCTTGATGGCTGCGGGAAGCAGGGGCACCAGGAAAGTGGCCGGTGTTTGCACGAAGAGAATGGCTTTCTGAGGCAGCAGCTGCGTGGTCACAGCTGGTCTCTGAAGCCTCATCCTGGTCAAGTGCTCATGCAGCCCAGGGGTTCCCGCCTCCCGGGGGCCACAGCCCAGGGGCGCCATCCCCGCACAGCAGGGGGGCAGGTGACCAGGGGGTGAAAGCCCGGGCATGGCTGGCGCCCAGAGGAGGCTGGAGGGACCGACGTGGAGCAGGCCTCCTGCCATGTCCGTGCGGGCGCTCCGTCTGCAGGCGGAGGCGGACGTGGGCTGTGTGGTCGGCACCGGCCGCCAAGCTGGCCGTCATCGGCGGAGCCGAGAGGCGCCTGTGGCCCCTCCCCCAGCTCACCACACCGGCCGTCGAGATTGAAGAGGCTCACCCCATCCACCAGTCCCCAGGTTCCCCCGAGGCTGGGAGGACCCCCCCACATGTGCACTGTCCACTGTGTGCCCAGCCCTCCCCCAGGCCGCAATCTGTTCTGTCTGCCTTACATCGTAACAGACTGGCTGTGCTATGTCCTATGGGCATTGATTTTGCTGTATTTTACTGGTTTTAACCTAATGACTAGAAACCCCAACAAATAAAATTTGCTTTAAAAACTCCGGGAGATCAATGACTGAGGCCAGAATCACTATTCTCAAAGCCAAAGGGACCGTCCCCTGGGCTGCCCGGCACCATCGGTCATGGAGAGGCTCCGGGGCTGGGAGAGCGTCCTGGGGTGGGGGCGGCATGCGTGTCTGGACCCCCCACCTCCTTCATAAAGCGAGACCCCCACCCTCACCTCTGCTGAGGCCATTTAAAGCTGCCTCCAGGTTGTAAAACTGGGAATCCTCAAACGTGATTCATCTCCCCACTTGTCCCAGGCCGCCTCTGCCCTCAGTGGCCTCGGGGCTGACCAGGGCGCCCAAGATGCTGATGTCCAGGGAGGAGGGGTTTGGCCACGGACAAGGGGATGGGGCTGTTGCACCCAGAAGGGCCTGGGATGTTGCTCTCGGGGACATGCGCAGGCTGCCCTGTGGCAGGAACTGTGGGTCCCTCTGCTGGACCCGGCACCCAGCTTCCCTGGCCCCCTGTGTGGCGTCGGCGCCCTGGGCCCAGGTTGCTATGAGGGTCCTGCCTTCCTCGCCGATGGGCTGGGGCCCTCCCACTGCCCCTCCACCTCAGAGGGTCAGGAAAGGCGCCAGCTCAGCTCTGCCAGCTGCTGCTCCAGCTGAGGTGCAGGCCCAGGTGAACGGGAGGACAAGGAAGGAGGTCCTCAGAGACAGGGCGGAGGTGGCAGGGCCCTCGCGGAGGGAATGTGCACGTGTGTGTGCTGTGTGCTTGGGCGTGTGTCATGGGGGTGCCTGTGCGAGTACGCACGTGTGTGTGCTGTGTGCGTGGGCGTGTGTCATGGGGGTGCCTGTGCGAGTACGCACGTGTGTGTGCTGTGTGCGTGGGCGTGTGTCATGGGGGTGCCTGTGTGAGTACGCACGTGTGTGTGCTATGTGCGTGGGCGTGTGTCATGGGGGTGCCTGTGCGAGTACGCATGTGTGTGGGCATGTGCACGCAGACCCGTGTGATGCGTGTGACCTGTGCGTCTGTGTGAGCGTGTGTGCCTGTGTGAGTGTGGGAGCCAGCCCGGTGGCCGGAGCTGGAACACCTCCCCGGCACCCTCACCTCCCCCGGCACTGCCCCCCCTGCTGCCGTCAGTTCACCCGATGCTGCGGGCGGTGCGAGCGCTCCACCTGCCAGGTGTTCTCTGGGTCGATTGTTGACGCCTGTCATCAATTATTTAAGGGTCGGGTCCCCCTTTCCTTCAAAAAGCATCAGAGTCGCGAGCTCAGGTTACCTGCCTGCAGGTGCCCACAGAGGGTCCAGGTCAGAGCAGCCACCCACGCGGGGCAGCCTGGGAGACTCCCGGGCCCTTGGTGAGCCCTCCCCACCCTGATCCCACGTAGCCTGGACTTCCAGGGACCCACCGGCCCCGGGACACAGGCTGTAGCACGAGGTCCCGGGGAGATCGCGCGGCCATGGGTGGTCGTGGATCTGGGTGCTGAGACCTGGGCCTGGGACGTTGTCTGGGAGCCACATGTCAGAGGCAGGGCCGCCTCTCCAGGCTCCCAGGGTGGAGGACATGGCGTGGGGAGGGCAGGTGGTGCCATGGGCCAGCCAGGCTCCAGGACTCCAGCCTCGACCTGACCGCCATCTTCATACCTTCCAGCCCTGAGCAGGGGCTGCCCTCGGTTCTTTTCACAGATGAGGAAACTGAGGCCCAAGGGCTGAGCGTGCGGTGAGGGGCCGGGGTCCACGCCCGCTGCCACACACCCTCTGAGCAACCTGATCACAGGGCTGTGTCTTGGGCCCCAGAGCCCCCATTCCCCGGGGAGGAGCCCACCCACGCTGCTCCCTGCCCGGCCGTCCGTAACCCGGATAGGGCAACAGGACACGTGTCCTGTTCCTCGCGTGTCCAATGTCACGACACCCGATCAGGCCAGTCAGGCCTCGTCAATGCCGCTTGCTGGGGCCTCTCCAGGCACTTGAATTATGCAGGAGGCCCCGCCCGTAGTGGCAGATGGCAGCGCCCACAGTAACCGGAGCCAGGGGTGGGCGGGCGGTCAGGGGGGCCCCTCCTCCGCCCCCAGATCCCGCCGAGAGGGATGTGACTGCAGAGCTGGGCCCGGGGCCACCCTCCTCCATCTCTGGCTGTGCTTTTTGTCACCGCGGAGAGGGTTGTGGTGGCAGCCTGGCCCCACAGATCAGATGGGGACATGGGCACCCAGAAGGGCAGGCTCCTGGCCCCACCTGGGAAGGTGGGGGGCAGGGCATGCTGGCTGGAGCCCTGGGTGCCTGGGAGTGGTGGTGGCCTCGCTGAGCAGCCGGGGCCAGGCTAGCAGTGAACTTGGGGCCTGGATGAGGCTGGGACAGGGGGCTGGCATCCAGCTGTCCCTGGAGCTGGTGCTGTCTGCCCCCAGGTGCCCCCTCGCCCCGCTGCCAACAGGAAGCCGGCAGCACCTGCTTCTCGTGGAAACGCCAAGGTCGCCACGCCCCTCTGGTATCACTGGGAGGAGGGCCTGTCCCAGCAAGCGAGCGGCCGCAACACCAGGTCCTCGTGGGTCAGGAGGGCCTGAGCCTGCAGAGGGGGTGGCTTTGCCTTTCAGGCCTTGAGGGCAGCAGTGAGCCCCCCAGGTCCAGGCCAGAGTCCTCAGTGGGGGTGCCAGGCACAATGCGAGGAGACTCCTGCCACTACCACCCCCAGGTCCCCCCAAATCACTGGTCTCCCCACACCCGGAAGGACATACTCCTGGGACGGGCCGACCACTCCCGCCGGCGGGGGGCACGATGTAGTGCCTGCCCCCCCGCGTCCTGCTCCCCGGGGAGGGCTGGGCCAGCGTGTGTCTCCCCAAACAGTGATTCATTCCAGAATTAAGTGTATTACATCGAGAACGTGCCAGTCCCGTCCCGCCAATCTGCGCGGGACGTCTGGCTAATTGTTACGCAGCGTAGCCTTGATCGTTGGGAATGAGTCAGTTAAATTACGGGCGAGACTCATGCAAAATAATGAACGGTTACGGCTCTAACACCCACCCTGGCCCGGGGACACGGGGGTCCCGTGAGACCTCGGACGCCGACCGGCGAGAACAGGTCTCTGGACACCACCCACTCCTGGTCGGCGGTTCCCTGCTGGAGGGACCCCTCTGCTTCCCGGGGCCGTGAGCAAAGCTTGGGTTCAGTGCTGTCCGTAAAACAGGGTAATGGCTGAACCGAGCCCGAGGGGGGCCGCTGGGAGGATCGGATGGGCGCACCCAGGGGCCAGGGGCCGCCAGGGGCAGCGCCAAGAGCCAGCCCTGCTCACCATGAGGGCACGGCAAAGTCGACAGCCTGGAAGGCGAGGGTGTCGGGAAGAGGGCACAGGCCACTGCCGGGCGGCCCCCAGGGCGGTGACCTGTGAGTGACCCCTGAGTTCTGAGTGGCTAAGGAGCTGCCACTCGAGAGCCAGGGAGAGAGGGGGGGGGGGCGCAGAGCCCCGGAGTGGGATGAAGGGTGCATGGGAGGTGGGGGAAGTGGCCATCCACCTGGGCTCTACTGTCACCTGCCTCCCTCCCAATGGGCACCCCTCACCTCGTCTGCTTGCTCTGCCCCTCATCACAATGCCAGCGCCCGCCCCAGCGTCTCTGCTGGATGCTGGAAGTCCGTCCACACCCCATCGCCCAGCCCAGCAGGTGGGTCTGGCCTGACCTGTGCGGCTACTGGGGTACCCAAGTGAAGATACAGCCCCAAGTGGCTCCAAAAGGTGCCTGTGTCTTTGCAGGCCACCCTCATCCCAGCGTATCCCCCATCCTCAGGCCACCCCCCGCCACACACACAGGCGCTGCCTCCTGGCTTGGTGGCCACCTAGGGGGAGGCGGGGCTGTGACCCCAAGAGACAAATGGCCAGGGGTTTGGACTTTCCTCTGCCAGAGGCCTGAGGCCAGGAGACTCCCCTGGCAAGTGCCCGCTCCTGCCCCCAGCCTGGAATCCCACCCACAGAGCCACCTGGGGTTGGGGGGGTGCTCTTGGGAAGCAGCTGTCTGGTCAGCTCTGTGGGGGGATGTCTTTCCTGTGTCTTCAGGGTCCGGCGCCAGGCCCAGGGCAGGGCAACACGCTGGCCGCCTGTGGAATGAGTGAGTGGGCACATGGGTGGGCAGTGACACAAGAAACAGTGGTCCTGTGTCGACCCCGGGAGAGGGAAGGGGGTGCCCCCAGCAGTCCACACCCCATTCCCAGGCTTCATGGGTCCCGCCCGGGGCTTGAATTCTTCTGCTCACAGGCCAGTCTGATCAGGGGGCCACGGCCATGTCAGGGGAGCAGATCAGGGGGCCCCTCATTTTAGGGACCCGCCTCCCCGGCCAGGAACCAAGGTGCTGCTCCAGGGACCTGACCCATGGGGTCCTGCAGCAGACACCCCCCACATCCTGCACCCTACGGAAGTTCTCAAGGTCAGGGCCGTGGCTGACAGGCTCAGGCCCTGGGCAGTACGGATGGTGGGG
>NW_006300164.1:129781-130275 GCF_000327345.1 Myotis davidii | reverse complement strand
GGGCCTCTTTGGCTAAAGGGAATGTAATTTCCAAGTCGCACTGGGAATAGATTGGGGGCCACCCACAGGATGCCCGCCCACCGGCACGGAAGGAGCTCAGAACAAGTGTCGCTGGGGAGCCGATGAGCGGGGCTCTGTGCCACTTCCCTTCAGCGTCTCTGCCGGGTTATCATCGATCTTTAGATGCTAAAGGTTTCCCAGCCTCTAGAGAAAGCGCTTTCATCCCCATGAGGGGGCAGGTGGACTGTCCATGGCTTCCCTGTGTCCCCAAGACCCCAGTGCAGGGGCCCCCATCCTACATCCAGCCTGAGCCCCACAGCACAGGGCCCCACACCAGGGCCAGGGAGGGCCTGTCCCTGAGAAGGAGCAGGCCTGCCCCCAGGGCTCCCCCAGGACTGCCCTCGGCCACCGCCCACCCTCCATGTAGCTCAGCCAAGGAGACCCCCTGCTTTGGGCTCAGAAACTGGCTGAGAAGAGGTGGGGCTAGTGGGGGG
>NW_006300164.1:125301-127180 GCF_000327345.1 Myotis davidii | reverse complement strand
AAAACCAAAGCAGCTGGAGGGCAAACCCAGAGGGGCAGCCAGGGCTCCATTTCCATTTCATTTCCCTGATGAAACAGCAGAATCAATCGCCTGCCACTAGCAAGGTGTCCCCATTTGCATACTTAAAAGATGCTGGTGGGAGGGGCGGTTGGGGACTCCCAGAATTCTCTTACCTGTATGTCTCTGGGTTAGGGTTGGTTCTAAGAGAAACTGTGAGATATTAAAGGTAAAAATGAATCAGTGGCTTTTGGGGCGGTGCGGGGGGGCCATCCAGGGGACACCCTGGACACTGATCACTGGGTCACCCTCCAAACCCTGCAGACACGGGCCTGCTGTCCTTCAACCCTGAGGGGCCCGCTCAGCCCTCTGCTCAGCACAGGAGCCAGCAGCACACGTGGCCTTTCCCACTGGCTTCTTTCGGTTGCGAAGACACGTAAGGTTCCCCAGGTCTTTATGTTCGTTGCAGCAGCAGCAGCAGCAGCAGCAGCGTCATTATTTTTGTCAATCCTCATCCAAGGACATGTTTCTGTTGGTTTTCAGAGAGAGTGGAAGAGAGGGAGAGACAGCGAGAAAAACATTGATGTGAGAGAGACACATTGATTGGCTGCCTCCTGCAGACTGGGGTGGGGATAGAGCCTGCAACTGAGGTACACGCCCTTGACTGGAATCAAACCTGGGACCCTTCAGTTCTCGGCCGATGCTCTATCCACTGGACCACACCAGCCAGGGCCATTGCAGCATTGTTCACAGTGGTCAAGACATGGAGACAACCCACGTGTCCATCAACGCCTGAGTGACAGAGTGTGTGGTGCCTGAGTGCAACGGACTGTTTCTCAGCTGTTAAAAGAAGGGAGCCCCCCATGGTGACAACACGCCTCTTCGTTCATTTCTTTTCAGTGGCAAATGCTATTCCCCCGTCTGGATGGACCCAGCTCACTGATCTTCACGTGCTGACGGGCGTCTGGTTGCTGCCACAGGCTGCTGTGCACACCGTGTGCAGGCCTCCTGCGATGTGCCTCTGGGTACATACTGGGTCGCAGGGACAGTGTGTGTGGTTCTGTAGGAGCCCCGAACGGTCCCAGGGCCTCCTCGTGGGGATGGAAATGTTCTGGAGCCGACGTGGCCTTGCAGTGCCTGGGAGCCCACGAATCCGTGCAGCGGGCACCCTCCATGGGCGCATTCCCTGGCAGGTGAATTCCATCTCAATGAAGCTGTTTCCTTTCAAAACAGCAGCAGCCCTGGTGGACGGGGAGTCGGCAGCAGGGGATGGAGCCCTCTCCTGGTCCTCACCCTCGTCCTCGGGGAAGGGCACCCGTCAGCGGGCAGATGGCGAGGCCGGCCCAGGCCCGGTCCCCCGGGGCCGAGAGTGGTCCGGCCGTAATCAGTGCCGGTGACAGGCTGAGATGCCAGATTAAAAGCGCAGAAGGGACCTCCTCGGGTCGAGGTCAATAAATCTTGCCGGCCGCCAGGCCCCCCTCCTGTTCTGCTCGGCAATCTGTCCGGCCGCCTTCTACGGGCCCAGTTGCTCCCCATTACCTCGGGGGAAGAGCCACAAATCACTGTGACAGACCAATCAACAGGCCGGGAAATTTTTATACACGCTGCCTCTTGAAGGATGACCCTCCCTCCGCAGCACATCAGAATAAATCTCTTCAAAACTTTCCCCCCCAGCTTCCTCCCCGCCCCCCGTGCCTGGTGGCCTCGTCCGCCTGTCCCCCCAGTGCCCCCTCCTGCCTGGCTGGGGCCTGTGTCCACCTGCGACTGCTCGATGCCAGCCACCTGGGCCAGGGCTGACCGAGAACAGGGGCCCCTCTGACCCGGAAGTCCGTCCGCACCCCATCGCCCAGCCCTGCTGGCAGCACCTCCGGCCCTCGGCCCG
>NW_006300164.1:123630-125197 GCF_000327345.1 Myotis davidii | reverse complement strand
AAGAGAGCTTTATAAAATAATTCATAGGAAACTTAAAACACTCAGACACAGAGAAATTGCAAATGGGGAAATATGATGGATTGTGGGTTGAAAGAAGGCGACTTCTACAGGCAAAATTGATCCCTTGGAAAATGCTTTTGTCTGCTATGAAAAATGGGCACCATCTTGCCAGGGCTCTGGAGCTATAATCCCGAAAATAATTTGCTTTTGGTTTCCTTTCCGTCTCTGCTGTGCCTCCCTCCCCAACGGTGGAGCCCGGGGCCAGGTGGGCCAGGGGAAGGCCCCGTCCTGGCTGTGGGGCACCACCCAGGCTCTGTGCCTGGCGTCCACTCAGAGACAGTCAGCGCCCAGCCAGCCACCTGCTGTGGCCCCTCCAGCCCTTCCCATCGCATTTCTCTATCAGCTTGTCCTGTGCTGGGGGCTTGAAAAACAAAGCAACACCATGTAGAAGCCCGTCTTTCGCTCCAGGGGGGCTGGTCCAGCTTCGCCTCGAGGGTGCACTCAGCGTGCTAGAGCCGGATGGGCCACCCCAACCCTCCCCTGCAGAAGGGGAAACCGAGGCCAAGGGGAGGGTCGTCAGAGGTCAGACACGGAGCTGGCCCTGGGGGCCTGGCTTTGGGAAGGAAGGGTGGACGCCATGGCGCCCGGGCTCCAGCCACGTGGGGTCGGCCTGTAGCTGGTGGAGCCAGCAGCCCGCGGGCCTGCTTCCCAGACAATCCCGGGTCCCCAGTGACGTCTGGGCAGCACGTCCACGGCTGCCGAGACCTCCCAACGCTCCTCACCTGGCGGCGCAGCAGGGAGCCTCCCTGAGACTGATTCTCAGTTCAGAGGGCGCGGAAGTCGGGTCGCCACTGGGAAGTAGGAAGCTGGGCCCCGGGATTCCAGCTGGCACCCAGGTGACTGACCCCTGTCACCTAGACCTTTCCAAGGGACGCCCAGAACCGTGAGCGCCGTTCCTCCGTCCTCCCGACCCAGGAGGAGGTGGTACTGCGACGCGGCAGCAGGTTTGGGTTCCTGCGTCCCCCGCGAGGACTCTGTGAGGTTTGCGTGGCCTGAACACAAGGGAGTGGAGCCGGTAGCCCAGGAGCCAGATCTGCTGTCCCCACCCCCAGGACAGGGCCCCCATCCTGCTTGGGGGGCAGGGGCGCCCTTCCCAGGGGGTCAGTCGCCAGGGAAATGTCTGGTGGGCCTACTGTGCTCAGTGGACTGAGACCCTGCCCAGCTTGTGGGTCCTTCATTTCTTTTTCTTTTTTAAATATATTTTTATTGATCTCAGAGAGATGGAAGCAAGAGAGAGGTGGAAACATCAATGATCAGAAGGAACCATGTGATGCGGGGGCAGGCTGGGAAATGCTGCTGGGTTCACTGCACATGCCTCAGTCCCGAGCCAGCTGGCGTGCGAGCGTAGGGGAGCAGCACGCAGTGTGGCCACAGGCCAGACTGGCTCTGGGCTGGGTCCTTCATTTAAAAGGGAACGGCTTCCCGGAGCCAGGCATGAGCTGTGGGTCCGCCCAATGGGCTCGTGTGTGGGACTCCCAGACCCAGGTCACGGAGCCCTGGGCTAAGG
>NW_006300164.1:120249-123472 GCF_000327345.1 Myotis davidii | reverse complement strand
CGGGGCGGGCAGAGGCTGGCCCCTCGCTGATTGTATTAGACAGACCATCATCGATCTGGCTCCCGTTTATCCCTGGTGCCTCATTTCAATAAACAGCAGTTGGAAGGAATTAGCGAGGGACGTCGCTCTCCCTCCCCCACCCCCTTTCTTCCCCGGGTTTGTCAGGAGCGGAAGATTTATGAGGATTCCAGTAACATTCCCATTTGTTCTGGGGACGCAGGGTTGGTGCACAGAGGGCACGTCAGAGCCCTGTCTACATGCCCTCACGCTGGCCGTGGCAGGGCTGTGGGCACAGGGAGGTGTCAACACACCAAGGTGGGGTCACCTTGGGAGGAACTGTGGGGGCAGCTGGGACAGGAGGGAGTAACCCAGCGGCCACTTCAAGGTGGGCCATCTGTGGGCCTGCACCGGCCACATCCCCTCATACTCAATTCCTCCTCGAAAAAGGCAGGGGAGATGCCAGATGTGCAGTGTGTTGGGCGTGTGTATGTTTGCATCTGTGTGTGCATGTGTATTTGTGTGTGCATCTGTTCATCTCTTGTGTGTATGTGTGCGCATCTGTGTACATGTTTGTGCGTATGTGTATGCATCCCTGTGTCTATCTGTGTGCATCCGTGTGTGTGCACATGCACAGCCTGTGCCCTGTTATGATTTAATCACATGCCAACTTTATTTCCTGCTTTTGCCCATTGCAACAATTTCCCAAGTTATTCAATATTGTTTTTGAAAAGTATTTCTGAACTACAGGCCTGATGCACGAAATTCGTGCAAGGGCCTTGGACCCAGCGCCCGCCTGCTGTGGCTTTGTCTGGAAGGAAGGACGCCGGTCTAATTAGCATACTATGCTTTTATTATTATAGATGACGGCAGAATCCTCAATGGATGAACTACAGCACAAAACCCTTCCTAGTTTCCCTGACGTGGAGACATTTGGGAGGACGCTGCTTCTTTGCTATTATAAGCGATGTGGCCACACTGGCCGCGAGGGGCTGGCCCAGCGGCGTTCTTAGCTTGAAGCCCTCTCCCAGTGCCTGTGGGCCCCCCGGCCCAGCCCCTCCTGGAAGCCCTGCCCCCCTCCCACCCCCTCTTCCCGTTGCTATCCTAGCGACTCCTCCGGTGGGCGCGGGCCTGGTGGGTTTGTGCTGGTCCCTCACCAGGGTCCAGGCGGTGCCTGGCATACAGGCGGCCGGATGGGTTTTAACTGATTCTACCATCAGAGCCTCTTTCTTTTAAACAGTGTTTTTGAGACATAGTTCACACGTCATGCAATTACCCACTGGAATTGTACAATTCAATGGGTTTAGTCATATTACATTATTAATTTTTTAAATTGTGGTAAAATACATACAACATAAAATTTGCCATTTTAACCATCTTAAGTGCACAACTCAGTGGCATAAATTACATTCCTCATGTCGTGCAACCCACCCTGCTGGGCCTGGCAGTGACACAGGCGGGGCCCCTCGTAGCCTCCGGCTCTTGGGGATCAGTCCTGTGCTCCCCTCCCAGTGGTGGACGGCGTTTCCCATGTTTTATAGACTTTGCTGTGGTTCTGAGCAGGAGGGAAAGGCCAGCCTGCCATTCCATCCCGGTCGGAAGCAGATGCCGCCTGACGGTGCAATAGGTCCTTCCGATGAGCAGGTGAGCACGTGAGTGAGTGCTGGCCCACAGGCTATGGTCTCAGCCCCACCTGGTGCCGGTGGGTGGGCAGGGGTGGCTGGCTAGGGATCAACCCCCCAGAAGTACAACTCGGAAGTCAGCAGAGGTCAACATCTGTAAGGCCCTGGACCGTGTGGCCCGATGTGTCCCAGGTCCTCATGGAACGCCCCCATCTGCAGGCAGAAGCCCTGTGCCGGGCAGGGAAGCAAGGGTGGGAGACCTGGCCAGCCCTTGCCAGTTTCCACCTCGAAGCCCAGGATCAGGGCTGGGGGCTCTCTCCACCACCTGCTCAAGTGTCCAGCGGGGACACCTTGCTGCCCGGAGGCCCCTCCCCAACAGGCACTGCTGGCTTGTAGGGCAGAGTGTACAGACTCCAATGCTGAGCGGGTGCGGCCACAGTCCCCTGTTCAGCCTGGACGCCTCGGCTCCCGGTGGGGGCGGTGCAGGCTGCTTGCAGGTGATGGAGGTGGTGCATTTCCTCCTGACATGGGAATGACAGCCTGAGGCTGCAGTAGAAAGGAAGTCCGTCCGACCCTGGCCAATGTTCCCAGTGGTTAGAGCGTTGGTCCTCAGACTGAAGGGTCTTGAGTTCGAGCCCGGTCAAGGGCATGTGCCTCCATTGCAGGCTCATGCGTGTGTGGGAAGCAACCAATCCATGGGTCTCTCTCACATCAGATGCTTCTCTCTCTGTCTCCCCCCCTCCCTTCCACTCTCTCTAAAGATCAATGGAAAAATATCCTCAGGTGAGGATTTAAAAAAAAAAAAATTCCAAAAAGCCAGGTGTTCTGGGGCCTGCAGGTCTCCCAGAAGAGTGTGGGGGCGCCGTGAGGAGTCGCGTGATCTCTGGTGAACCCCAGCCTGCTGCTTGGGGCTGATCCCTCGATGGGGCCCTCACGGGACTTTGTCCCTGCAGCTGGGGGTTGGGGGGTGGCTGGAGCTCAGCTGGTGCATTTAGGTGCTGCCCAGGTCACAGCCCTGTGTGAGGGCGGGCGATGGTTGGGAGCACAGAAGCCAGGGTGCCCTTGGAGAAAGGTCAGGGGAGGCTGAGGGCAGGGAAGGGGGACAGCGAAGGAAGAGAGGGTGGGGCCAGGCTGTGGGTGCTGAGTGGGGAGGTGAGCCTCCTGGGCTGGGCAGAGGACCCTGTGCCACCCCCTCCACCCTCCCGGGCAGCTCGACACCATGGCACGTGGCCGTTGGGATGATGGATCGCCGAGGCCGCCCGGTACAGCAGCCGGGGCTGCACTTGGCCTCAATCGCTCCCTGGGGCCCGATCGATGGCGGCCCCGGCGGCCCAGCAGCCTGTGATGAACGACTTGGCATTGATTTTCACTTAATTGACAATTTGGTGAACCTGTTTGCAAAACCCCAGGTTGGGCCAGAGGGAGCCTGGAGGTGACATGGGGTGTGGGTCGATACCCCTGGCCAGGGTGGCAGCCAGGGGGCGGCAGAGGCCAGCCAGCCTTGGGAAGGGCGGGGGTGCCAAGGCAGAGCCCCACTGCACCCCAGTGAACTCACTGCCCTGGGGGAGGGATATAGAGGCTGGGAGCCCAGCTGTGATGGAGAC
>NW_006300164.1:107315-119749 GCF_000327345.1 Myotis davidii | reverse complement strand
AAAGCAGGTTGAAATCCCCAACTGGGATTCGATCTGGGTCAGCCTGTCAGCTCCATCACAGGGCACTGTCTCTGGGCCTCCCTGACCCTCAGTCTCCTCTTCTGTAAAATGGAGCAGGGAGGCCTGCCCATCCCCTGCAGAGCCCATCGCATTGCCCTCATCTCTTACTCAACCCCCACCCCCACCCTCCGCCACCCACCGGCTCCCAGCTCCCTGCTCCCTCGTGTTCTCCATCCGGGAACTTCCCTGCTGCTCCTGGGGCACCCCGGCCCTTCCCCCAGGACCTTTGCCGTTGCTGTTCCGCAGCCAGGATGCCCCTCCCCTGACCACACGCAGGTGGCTCCACCAGGTCATGAACTGGTTAGTGTGAAGCAGTATCTCAACTTCCTGCTGTGTGTGTGGGTCTCCTGGCCTGTCCCTCCTCCTGCTGGACGCCAGCCCCACAGGCACGGGCGCTGCCCCCTTTGTGCTCACGCCTGAGGGCTCACCACCCTCCCTGCTCAGGGCACAGGGAGGCCTCAGGAGCCTGGGAGCCAGGCAGGTTGTTGCCAGGGCGATGTGAGCACAGGCCCCCCCCCCCTCACCTCTGTCACCCGCCCCTGAACTCATTAGGGGGTGAGACGGGAAGTGTAACAGTGCCCCCGGGTAATCCCGCCAGGGCCACCCAGACAAAAGCCAAATTAAGTTGACAGGATTGCAGTGCCCTGGCCGAGGCTGGAATTCACCCCCCAGAGCAAACAAAGCCTGTGCCCTTCTCAGATGCAAGTTTCGGGCGTCGGGTTACAGTCCTGTCCTGTGCAATTCAATGCCACCAGGAACCAGAGGGTGTCCTCCCCCTGGCTGGCCAGGGGGCTGACAGGAGAGGTCCCTGGCAGAGCCACCGCAGCTGGGACATGGCCCTTCTGCCAGACTCTGCACCGCACCTGCCCCCCTCTCCACCCCCCCCCTACCTGGGCAGGCACAGGGCAGGGTGCCTGGGGGGGGCACTGAGGGGGAGCTCTGGCTGTGGAGGGTGTCAGGGTGCTCGGGGGACTCTGGAATCTGGTCCCCAGGCTGAGCCCTGGAGTCTGACCCCCACCCCAGCTCAGAGCCTGTACTGGGGAGGCTGGTGGGGGACTCTGGGAGGTGCTGGCTACCCTGGGGGCTCCCTCTGCTGCTGACCTCATCAGGTAGGTATGGGAGATAAGCCTTGGACCTGGCTGCCCCCAGGTGCTGCCCCCAGGCCCGGAAGCTATTTGTGAACTTGAGCAAGTGGCCTCTCTGCTGGGGGCTCAGTTTACCCATCTGTAAATGGGGCTAATGCTCCTCACTGCACAGATCCGCCAAGATGTCCAGGCGTCTGAACTTGCCAAGCCTGTGAGCCTGGGCCGGGCCTGGGTCTGAAGGATGGACCCTCCCTTGCTGGGCAGCTCTGGGCAGGTGGGACTCTAAGGCTCTCCTGACCCTTGCCCAGGCCTCTCCTCCCTGAGCTCAGCACAGACAGGGACAAAGGAAGCTTTTGTTTAGATCGGCGAGAATTGTGGGCTTTCAAATCAGCCTCAGTTCTGCACGGCCAAGGCCTCCCCTCACCAGCTGGGTGACCAGGGATGGCTCCCCACCTCCTCTCGAGGAAAAACTAAATAAAGTGAATAGATGGGACTTCTGTGGGCGTGGGGAGTGGGAGCGGGAGCTCTCCAAAAGCAATCAGCCAAAAGGCCTGAGTGCTTCCCAGCCCTCGGGTTCATCAGCATAATGGCTCAGCCGCCCACCCCGTGCTTTTGTCTTGGGTGCCAGAGCCTAAGCCCCGAGGGGCAGGAATGTGGCCCCATCCAGCCCCCCAGCCGGATGGACACCGGACACCAGGTCTGGAGCTGGGTCTGTGTTGCCTTTGGCTCCAGCCCCCTGGGTCCTGCGGGGTTTCCAGTGTTGAGCAACTTCTGCAGCCCTTGCCCAAGGACCCCCTCCTCACCGCGGCCATAAATCCTTTCCTTCCAAAACTCGGACCTCCTTCCTCTGGGTTTGAGACACAGATTCTCAGTTTATTAAACGAGCAGGCCTGACGCTGGCTTTACAGACTGAGGTGACTGGTGAGTCCCTTTCGTGGCAACGTCACCCACTCGCTCGACAGCACCACAGCTGAGGCACCTGCACGGACCCGCCTGGGCTCAGAGGCTGTCTCTGCCCTCGTGGCGGAAGAGGGCATGGCCGCCCCTGCCCAGGGCCAGGCTGTCCTGGTGCTGCCTTCCACGCTGGCCCTGGCGGGTAGGACAGCCTTCCTCCTGTCTCTGCAGCCACTGCACATGCAGTCCAGTCTTTTCTGTTCTGGAAAAGTTCGGCCGTTTAAGTCCCAGCCAAACTGCAGGTTCACTGCTGAGCGCTCACCTCAGTGCGGCCCGTGCCTGCCTGTTGGACGGCTGTCTTCCTTCCAGCTTAGGATCCGGGGCTTGGAGAGCAGCCGGGAGCCTGTGGGAGGGATGCAGAAGGTCACGTTCCACCACCACAACCCAAGGCCACACCACAGTCAGGGCCTGGGCAGCACCCTCACGGCTCCCACCCTGCCATCGGAGAAGGGCCAGCCCCGCTTCCTTCATTACTGCTGCAGAGATTTCTAGAAATTTTAGACCAAGAGCCAAAATGCCCATTGGTGGTGTTGGAGGCAGGGGGACCGCCTTATGTCTGGGGCCAGGACATTCCAAAATGTAGACCTCGCTCCTGTGGTTTCTGACACAGATGTGCAGTTTATTCAACGGGCAGGCCTGATGCTGGGGTTACGGTCCTAGAAGCTGGAGCCCAAGTCAACACGGGGCCAGGCCCTTCCACGCACCCTGTGGCCCCCGGCCCCCGGCCCCCCAGACCCCGGCCTGGGCCGCGCTCCTCTCCGCTCCACTCGGGGAGCCCCGAGGCCAGGCCCTCTCCTCCTTCACAGCCACTTGCTCTGGACAAACAGGGACCTAAGAGAGTCAGGAGCACCAACCTTTTCATCAGGAGAGATTTCATTTATCGGCAGTGCAGAGCCACAAATCACGGGCCTGCAGATTTATCGCCTCCCAGAGCGGAATGGACCGTGGGGGGAGGCAGCGTTCCCACGCTCAGCTCCCTCCTTAATAAAGTTGAAAATGTAGCGTATGCCCCTCCCGCTCAGCTGTGGGCGGCAGGAGCTCAGGGAGGGAGTAACAGGGCTGCCGGTCATCGGCTGCGGGCACCCCCGGGCCAGGTCGGCCTTGATGATTGAGTGGTAACCGCTAGAGAGCCCTGGCAGGGAAGGGGGCAGGCCTGATGGGGGCGGGGGCCAGGCCAGGTTCCCCAGCCTCATCCATGCAGGCTGCTCCCCCATTCACCTGGAAATGATCTCTGCAGCTCAGTGGGGCGCCCAGACCTGGCAGGGGCCTCCGTCTGGGGAAGACGATACCCTCAGGGGAAGAGCTAATCCGGCCCGTCCGGCCTTAATCCCCTCAGGAAAGGCCAGCCCCCAGCCAGGCTCCGGAGAGCCTGTGCCTCAGCAGCCGCTCCCAGGGCCAGGCACGGCCTCGACGGCGTGTCCTGTAGGGACTGTGGGACTGACCCTCCTGGATACAGAGGCGTCTCAGACTGTCAGGCCCGGAAACGCTCCAGTTACGCTGGGGAAACTGAGGCCTGAGGGGAAGGGATTCACTTGAGAGATAAGGTGACCCCGTCTCCTACAGGCACATAGACCCTAGGAGGTGACCCGCAGGCCGGATGGGCCCAGCGCCCCCCAAAGACCCTGGGTGGCTCCACCTGGCCTCCTGGTCCCCCCACCCCATGCATGTGGAGCCTGCCCGTGGCCTCTGCCGCCCAGGCAGCGTGTTCTTGTTGCCATGGAGTCAGGCCTCAAGGTGAAGCTCGGCCCTTGGCCTGAGCCCTCCTCCCACCCCCCGACACCCAGCCCCGTTTATCTAAATAACAACCTTCAGGGTATCCCTTCGACCTCCATGCAGCCTAGGACACATGTGACTTCAAGTGCCCCTGAGGATGGGATGCTGGGGTGGGGAGGGGAGGGGCGCCAAGAACTTTCTCCAGCAGAGGAATTGGAGAAGTGGCTTTATGTATGGATATGATTGATTCCAGAGAGGGAGAGACAGCGAAACATCAACGATGAGAGAATCACTGATCAGCTGCCTCCTGCACACCCTCTACTGGGGATGGAGCCCACAACCCAGGTGTGTGCCTTGACGGGGAATCAAACTGTGGCCTGGTTCATAGGTCGACGCTCAACCACAGCCACACTGGCTGGGCCGGAGAAGTGTCTTTTAAAGCAGGTCCAGGAAAGGCTGTGGGGCAGGCGTGTGTGCATGTGCATCCGTGTGAACGTGTGTGTACATGTGTGTGCATGTATGTACATGTGGTCACATGCCCGGCCTCACGGGGGCAAGGGAGGGGCCTGGATACCTGCTGGAGGCTCCCCTCCTGGGGATGTCCCTTCATTCCCGGGGGATTTCAGAGTCCTGAGACCCTGGGACGGGAACCTTGGTAGCCCCTATCCAGGCTCGCCAGCTGGGCCCTGGCCGGCTGCTCCTCTCCTGCCCGCTGCCTCCCCCAGAGGCCCAGCCACTTGGGCCCTGCAGGGCTGCCCCCTGGCCCGGGGCCCCCCTCCCCTTGCTCCCGCCCTCAGCAGGGGACCACCCCTGTCTGGCCCTGCCTCGCCACCCAGCACTTTGCTTAATGTCTTTCTCATAAGGAGTTTTAAATTATAAGCCTCCACGAGACCTATAAATTTGACTTCATAAAACCCCTCGCACATCATTTCCAGCTGAAAAGTCTCTCTGAGAAATATTTCCCGAGACCCCCGCGTCCCCCCTGCCATATAACATCTATTCTGATATTAAAATGGCAGGTGTTCTATAAATCGTGCGTCATTAGCGCGCTTCATCGATTCTCCGCAGCCTCGGCCTGGGAGGCACCTTGTGTGATATCAGTCTATTCGATTGAGATTCATACCCTATTTGGGGGTCAAAGAGCGGGACCCCGCGAGCTTGGGCTCCTATAAGTCTAACGCTGATCGATACTTGGGGCTGCGTTGGGGCTGGCGGCTCACAGATTAAGTGGCCGTACCTGCTGGTGAGGGAGGCAGGAGACGGCCACGTGCCTCACCTACCGGGTCTGAGCTGCTCCGGGGGCCCAATGGCAGGGCGGTCACCCAGGTGCTGGACCTGGTGCAGGAAGAGTTGGGTGCGGGGTCACCTGGCCCACCTTGACCCCTTGGGAAGTGGGGGTGGGGCTGGGGAGCCTAGAAACAGCCGAGATCCTGGTCCTGCCCAGAGAGGCCACCTATGAGCCAGAGGGGCCCAGTGAGCCTGACAGGCGGGCGGGGGCGGGGGTGTCCCTGTCTCTTTAATCCCAACCGGAGCTCAGCTCCTGGCTGAAGGGCCTCCGAGGCTGTCCTGGTGGGGCTGGTGTTCCTGCCCACGTGCCCTTCCTCCCCAGCGCTGCCTGGAGGGGGGCCACCTCCCCACGCTCACCCTTCAAGGCCCGTGAGCCACTAGGGCCCCCAGTCCTGCCTGGAATTTCAGCTCCATCTAGCTGGACCCTGGTGCCCGCTAGTAGCCCGGGGCCTCCTTCCCCCATTACTGTCACGGCCCTGGGCTGGGGACCTGGTGCGCCCATGTTTCTAAGCGTCCACTGTGTCCCAGGCCATGGAACAGTGTGCAGAGGGGACAGCACCCCGGGATGTGCCTGTCCCCGGCCTGCGTTGCGTGGAGAGTGCTTGGGGTCACCTCACTGAGCCCTCCCCCTGGACGGGGGTCCCCAGCCCCATGAACAGTCCCAAGGAGAGCGTCATTGCTGTGTCCTTGTGGCGGGGTCACTGCTGCAAAGCTCCCACGCCTCCCACCCGCCCCTCATACCTCACCGCCCGCCCAGCACCAGGCCTCCCACCTGCCCCTCATACCTCACCGCCCGCCCAGCACCAGGCCTCCCACCTGCCCCTCATACATCACCGCCCGCCCAGCACCAGGCCCCGCACGTAATGCATGCGGTCTGCTAAGTTATTAGGGAGATAAATAATTTGAACTCTGGCCTTTTACCTTTTCCCCTGTGGGCGAGCTGCCCCCTCCTGCCGCTCCCAGAGGAACAATTTCATTAGGGCGCCGGCAGCAGGCAGGGCCACTATGAGGCTTGCAGATAGGGTTTTCCTATGGAGATGAGAAGTAGGAATATGAACATTTAAGCTGGAGCAGGTGTAATTTAACTTTGCATTAGTTATCGGGGATACGAATCCTTTCTAATATTGGTGGATTTGGGAGGTGGGGCAGGGTTGCCAGGACCTTTGGGGATGGAGGGGGCTGGCTGGTAGCTTGGTCCCACCCCTCAGCTGCTGGCAGAACCAGGGGCAGGCTGGGCAGGGGGTTGAAGCTGCAGCTGTTACCCAGGACAGCCCTGTGGGGAGGGCAGGCCCAGCTGGTGTGGGCAGAGGTGGGCATCGCAGCCAGGGCGGGGCATGGACACGCCAGGTGGCGCCGGAATCCTTGCCCTTGACTGTAGAAGCACCAGCCCAGCCCTGCCTCCATCATCACGTGGTGTCTCCCTGGTCTCCGAGTCCGAATCTCCTTCTCAGGAGGACGCCAACCACAGGGGCAGGGTCCACCCCGACCGAGCGCACCCTCAGCCTCACGTCTGCAAAGACCCTCGTTCCAATAAGGTCCCGTTCATGGGTACGGGGGTCAGGACTTACACAGCTTTTCTTTCTTATTAAAGATCTTTTAATTTATTGGTGAGAGAGAGGAGGGAGAGCAGCGAGGAGAGGTTACTGATTTAAGAAAGAGGGAGAGAGAGAGAGAGAGAGAGACTGATTTGTTGTTCCACTTATTTATTTCATTGGTTGCTTCTTACATGTGGCCTGACCGGGAATCAAACCCACAACCCTGGTGCATTGGACAACACTCTAACCAATGAACTACCTGGCCAGGGCCTTGAACATCTTTTGGGGGACACAATTCACCCCTCAACAGCAGAGGAGGGGTGAGGCCAGGAGGGGGCCTGTCATCCCACACCCAGAGGACACAGAGCCGAAGTATAAAATTGGGCAACAAAAATTTAATTTGATGAATATGAATATTCAGGACTCTTGACATGTATTTTGCAGAGAAAAGATTGCTCAGCATAATTATTTTGGTTTCTCAAATAATTAACTCAAAACTAACTTGTTTGCTTAAGCTTTAAGTTTAGTTTGTAAATGTGATTCTATTAAGGAGCTCACAAAATTCTGAAAACAACGTTAGGGAACTTTTACCGCTTAATGAAATTTCCTTAAACGTTTAAACTTCACTCATCACCTTAATATTTTGTTTCCTTATCGATCATGTCAGCTGTCAGGCCTAACGAAGGAGAATTCCCATGCGAGCAGCCATTGTTCGTCTTAAAGGTCCAGCAAATGCCGCCTGCGACACCAGGTCCTCCCCTTACAAAGTTCGTCAGAGATTCCCCCAAAAGTTCCTGTTGGTTTTTAAATGAATCATTGTCGTTGGATCACAAGCCGGCCGGCTCCTGACGGGCCAAGTTCTTTTCACCAAAGCAAACCCGGAGGCAGCGTCTGGAAGCTCCAAGCCCAGCATGAGGCTTCGGTCCCCACTCCAGGGCCAGGACGAAGGCCAGGAGCCATGAGCAGCGCCTGGAGGGAGGGGGGTGGGGGGGCCACTTTTCCACATCACCGGCAGGGGCTCTCTCAGCCCCGTGGGCAGCCAGTCTCCTTGCTCAGCCGCTGCCCACTGTCACCGCCGTCTCCCTTGTCCCATCTGCAGGTCCCCTGACCACGGGGTGGACCTAAGAGGTGGCCCCACTCCAGGCACAGGCACGTGAGGGACTCGGACAGTCAGGATTTTACCGTGTAGCAGGGTGCCGGGGACCTGCTGAGGGTGGGAGCAGGAAGAAAGGGACAGAGGGCCCCTCTGGCAGTGCAGTTCCCGCCCGCTTCCCCCTTCGGCCACCCCCAGCCGGGCCTATGCACCCCTCTGGTGCCTGGTGACCAGGGGAGTCAGAAGCAGCAGGTTCCGTTGACACATTCCTCAGAGGTTTTGTGAAAGGAGGGTGACAGGAGGCGGGGCTGTCTGGGCCTCTTGGGGGAGGTGCTGGGCCCTCCTGGACCCTGTTAGAGGGCCTGCCCCGCCCCCCTGGCCCACGCACAAAGGGCCAGATGGACGAGCCAGCAGCCAGATGCCGGGGTGGGGACGCAGCCCGGGCTGTGTGCCTGCCTTAGCCTTCGGGAATCCTGGCCTCAGACCTGTCTCGTGGGGCGCCAGCTGTGACCTTTCTCTCCAGCTCTCCGAGCCCTCGTCACAGGCCACCTCGAAAACACGCACCTCCAAGGACCTGTGGGAGCACCAGGGCCTCTGAGGACAGCAGCCCGAGGCGAGAGTTTGAGAACCGCCCGAGGCCAGAGTTTGAGAACCACCCGTTACCAGGCCCCGGGGCAGAGGAGAGAGCGACAGGTGGACGGGAGCCCCCAGGTGATCATGGGCTCCCTCACACCAGAGCCTCGCAGAGACCGAGGGGATGATGGACCAGATGGACGTGGCCTCGGCGTGGAACATTCTAGAAAGGCAGAGGCAGGTGCACGGCCGTTCCCTTTGGTCAGGAGATGCCCCTGGAGAGGGAGGATGCTGACCTCTCTGTGGGTCCTGGGCCCACATCCCTGACTGCAGGGCAGGGAGGGAGGGGCAGGCAGGGCCTGGGGCCTGGGCAGCCTGGTGATCGGCCCCTTCCCTGAAGGTTGGGCCCAGAGCCCACACCCCCGGGGGGGGGGGGGGTGCTATGTTTTCCAAATTTTCCACAATGAGCTATTACTTTTGTAACGTAAACAAGCCAAGCTCATGAATTTGGGAGATGGGGCTGGAGGGGAGGGCCCAGGGCTGGACTCAGCCCTGCACAGGGAGGCGCACACTGGCCACCTGTCAGGGTATCCTCTCGGCTGTGGTGTGTCCACGCCTGCCTGCGTGTTTCAGCCCTGTCAGCCTCACCACCAGCGGCGGCTCCTCCCCCCTCCCCCTCCTCCTCCTCCTCCTCTTCCTCCTCCTTCCCCTCCTCCTCCACCTCCTCCTCTGATGCCCCTGTCACCTGAAGGACTGGGAGTGAGCTCCACCCGCCTAAATTATGGCCCAACCTGCCAGCCAAGCCATCATAAACCTTCCCGCCTCCTCTCGCCTCTGCCCCAGCCAACATCCAACCCACCAGCGCCAGCCGGCTTCATTTTAACTAATGGGACACTTAGTTTAATGAGCAGAGTTTGCATAACAGGAACTTGCTAATTAAATTTTAAACCTTGTCATTCTAAAGATTAGCCAGGCTCTGAACAAAGCATTTGTCAGGGGCTGGGAGCTTGGAGGTCTCCAGTGTGAACTACAGAGAGGCCTCCAGCAGATACAGCCGAAAAGGAACCTTCTGGAAGGGGCTCAGAGGCTCTCAGCCCAGGTCCCCCAGGCAGCCTGGGCACTCCCGGGCTATGGCCCTGGAGCTGGTCAGGGGTGCTCCCAGCACAGCCGCCCACCCTGCAGGCCAGGACCTGGGGCTGGTGGCTGGTCCCTCCTCAGGGGCCGGACCACACTGGCTTCCCGGTTCAGGAAGAGTAAGTGCCACGTGAGCTGCGTGGGACCATCTCCCTCTGCCTTCCCTCCTGCCATCACCGGGCCAGCCCTGCAGCTCGGAACCTGGTGGCTGGCCTGCACCCGGTCCTCCAGGGTGGACACGCTCCTCAGGAGTGCGGACCCTGTGGCTGTCCCGGCGGGTCATTGTTCCCCAAGCAAAGAAAGAAAACGGGGGGAGGGGGGGGGAGCAAGGGGCATGTGAAGAGGGTGTGTCACCAGTGAGCCTGGACCATCACAGGCCTCGACCTCTGACCTTCGCGGGAGTCAAACAAGGCCGGTGGTAAGGCTTGTCTGGGGACAATGGCCAGGGGCTTCTTATAGGGCTGGTGACTGGGGGACAGGACAGAGGGTCACTTTACCTGTGACCAGCTGGTCCTGGGGACTGTGGGGGAGGCGAGTGGAGGCAGGCAGAGCAGCTCCTGGGGAGCCCCACGAAGCTGCTGTGTCACATGACTTCCTGTTCGACCTGCGTGGGCATCTCCCTTTTAAAATTCAGGTGAAACTCACATAACGTGAAACGAACACAAGGTACCGCGGCCTCTATCTGCTGCTGGCAGAGCAAGGCTGATGGGCAGGCGCTGAAGGTCACCGGGTGGAGCCCCAGGTGCCCAGCCAAGGACAGTCAATTGTCAGGTGGGGCCTCGCCCCAGGGTGACCCTGCCTCCCCTGGCACCTCCCAGCCATGCAGTTTGGACCCTGGGCTTTTCCTCCCTGGAGATAACATCCAGGCCTCAGTTGTTTCAGCTCCAGGCCCAGAGAAGCAGCAAAACCAGCCACAGCTGCTGCCAGAACCAGCTGCTTAGAACAATGACCCTGCCCTGTGCCGGCCGATCCATGGAGACCAGACCTGAAAGGACACACCTGGAAGCTACTGAATTCCACGGGATCTTTCCCTGGCACCCCCTCCTCAAAGCTCTGCCCTTAAGCCCTGAGGATGGGGGACCCAGTTCTCCCTCCCGGCAGCACGCCTGTGCCCCCCCTTCCTCCGTAGGCCACCATTACCTTCCTCACTCCCAGCTCCAGGCGCCCTTCCCTTCCCTCCACAACTCCTTTCCTCAGCCCATGCCTTCGAGGAGCTGCCTCTGCCTCCGTGATCACCCAGGACATGTTCTCTGACAGGTGGGTCTTGCTCTGAATTCCTCCCTAGCGAGAACTCAATACTGAGGTTACTGAACCCAGCTTTGGTGGGACCCCACCTGGTGCTCTTCCCGCCACTGCCTACATATCCAGTCCTAAAATACTCCCATCACCTCAGAAAGAACCCCTGGACCCACGGCAGCGCGCCCCACCCCCGCCCCACCCGCTCTGTCTGTGCACCGACCTCCTCTGGACCATTCATTTACATAAAGGGAATCATTTTTCGTGGCTTTTGTGGCTGGCTTCTCTCTCCTAGCGCGTGTGCTCCAGGTTCCTCCGTGCTTCTGTGTGTCCGTGGGTCCGTGAGTCACTCGGTTTTATGGCTGAGTGACAACCTGGGATGTGGACGGCCACGTTTTTAATTCAGTTATTTATTGTGGGCATTGGGGCCGTTTCCGCGTTTGGCTCTCGCCCATGATGCTTCTGTGAACATGGCGTGAGTCTCGCTTGACCTCCTTTGGGTGCACGTCTGGGAGTGGAATTGCCACGCGGTAACTCCGTCGGCATCCACAGCAGTGCACAGGCGTCCGGCGTCCCACTCCTCCAGCCCCTGTTCCCGCCTGTGGCTTCTGTTATTATTATTGTAGCCACTTGGGGTGTGGGGGTGAGGGGGCCTTTGCTGTGGCTCTGACTCGGTTTCCCTGATGACTAGAGTGCGTGGGGCCCCCTGGGCTTGTTGACCAGGATGAGGAAACCAGAGATGCTGTGTGACGCCGGCCTCACAGCCGGGGCCTCTGTGTGCCCTCCTGGCCCTCAGGACAGGCCCCCCGCAGGCCCCCCTCCTGCTGCTGGTCCATGCCTGGCCTCTGCTGACCCACCCACCGCGGGGCAGGCACTGGGCAGAGCAGGGCAGAGGGACAGGAGCAGCTTGGACTCGGGCTGGGCTCCCCACCAGGCGCCCGGGTTAGAGGAGACGGCAGAAGCAGCACCAAGGAGGTTTCCCTCCAAGTTAGGAAGGGCACCCTGGGCTCAGCCTGCCCTCCCCACCTCAGGGGGCACATCGAGCTCACCTACCCATGGCGGGAGGCCGAGGGGCACGTGGGACTCTGTTACAATGGACAGGAGGTGCCCCAGTGAGGACCCTCCCAGCCAGCGTAGTTCCCTCGTACCCTTCCCTTGGAGAGTGCACGTGAGTGGGAGCTGTGTGTGCACGTGACGTGTGGGAGTGGTGAGCGTGCACACGTGTGAGCATGTCCTTATGTGCACACGTGCCCGCACTGAGGAAGGTGGTTCAGACGCTGCCCCGGGTTCGACAAGCCTCCCCTCCCCCGCCCATCTGTGCCTACTCCCCTTTCCCTCCTCGAGCCTCACGGGGACCTTGAAGGAAGGTGTGCTCCCTGTTGGAGTGGGGGAGCGACTGGCCCGGGCCCAGGCTGCAGGGAGCCAAAGCACAGCCCTCAGCTCGCCAGGTCCTCAGGGACAGATGGCCAGACTCAGCAGGGAGCCCAGGTGCCACCCAGCCCTTGTCTCAGCTCCGGACCCAGCAGCCCAGCCGGGACCATCGGATTGGTCACACTCAGCAACCCGATGAACCCGCTCACCTGGACGGCCTCTCAGGGACACGTGGGAGGAGGGGTGAAGGCTGTGTGTGCGCGGGGCCGTCACCTGCAGGGTGACCTCCAGGCCTGCTGGACACACTCACCCAGCCTGGCGCCCACGCCCACTCCCACCTCATCCCTGACTCTCCCAGGCTTGGCCTTGGGCTCCATCCTTGCGGGGAGGGGG
>NW_006300164.1:104322-107264 GCF_000327345.1 Myotis davidii | reverse complement strand
TTCTGGCCTTGAACACCGGGAGGGGCTCGCTGGTCAGGAGGGAATATTTTTATGGTGAAAAATGAACCTCGCTCGGGAGGAACGGGTGCCGTCCCCCTGTGGCCAGGCAGAGTGATGACAATTCTGCGTATGAAGTCGCTGCTTCCCCATTAATTAGGGAGGAGGGGCGCTCCCACTCTGAGCACCTCACCTCGGCCAAAAGCTTGTCAACATCTCCCACGAAGAATGAAAATGTAAATCAGTTTCAGATTCTTCAATGTCACCAGGTATGGAAAAGGCCGGGATGCGGTGCCATTTATCTCGGGGGCAGGGGGATTTAAAGAGCCTTTTTTCTATTAAATTTCTTAAAATTAATGCTTTATGTTGCTCAGAGTAATTCGAACAATTATGGGCTTAAAGAATTGATCGTTACAGCCCCTGGGGTTTAGTCTCCAGGCCGATTCCTCTGGAAACCCAGGGACTTAGGTCCTGCTGCTCTGCCCAGCAAGTCCCGGGCCAGACCGTACCCCCTGTCCTATATGGGGGACAGTTTCCAGACAAGTCCTGCAGTTCTGCGTCAGCTGGTGAGGAGGGAGGCGAGGCTGAGGGGAGGAGTGACCCCTGGTCTCAGGAGAGAGGGGGTGTCCCCTGCCATCAGGGAGAGAGCTGTCTCTGATTTGGGAGGGTCCTTCGAGCCTTCACTCGAGTGCAGATTTTATTTAAAAGAAAAGAGGTCTTTGTAGAGTTAAAAGGAAGTGGAAGTCGTTTGTATTTCCAGGCATTGATGTTGATAATGAGATACAATCTCCAGGGTCAGAAGTTAACAAGCCCTAACGTCCTGGCCACAGGCCAGAGGTTAACAAGCAGGGGGTCCTGGTCTGTCGGCTGCCCCCACAGTGCCCCTCTGCTCCCCCTCAACAGCGGGAACAAAAGGCACCACATGCCTCGCGCCCCGGGGCCCAGCCGTCCATGCCCCGGGCTGTGAGCTGGGTGCTCCCCTCTGCCTGGTTCCTTTGGAAGACAGGGTCCCGGGAACCTCGTGTTCTCTGGGACACCACACGTGCCTAGACGCTCCGCCAGCTCGTGGGGGGAAGGGTGTTTTCCAGGTGACCCCTCCAGGAAGGGCCGGAACGCTGGGCCTTGACCTTCAGGAACTGCAGCGCCTGGCCCGAGGTCCTCTCTGCCAGGGGTCTGCCTCCCGCCCCGTGGAGCCCCAGGTCACCAGCTCTCCTCTCGTGTCCCCCACTTCCTGGGGCTGTCACCACTGTCTCCATGGGAGGAAAGGGACTCAGAGGGGCCAGGCCACTTGCCCAGGGTCACACAGCAAGTGTGCCAGCAGATGGCGGGGACTGGAATCCAAGTTGGAGAGACCCCCGTGAGCATGTGCCCACATCTCCTGACCAGCTGACCCCTCAATGGTGCCGGCTCCAAGCCACGAGCTGTGCTGTCATCTTCTTATGCCCCAGCCCCTGCCTCTCCCAGGGACCTAGGCCAAGGCTCCAGCCTCATCCCACGGATGGTACAGTCCGTTCCACACCTCCTAACAGTGCTCGGAAAGTTAGCCAAGACCCAGGGGCCAAGGCTCCCAAGTCACCAGGTGCCATCCCTGCAAGGAGCCAGCAGCACTCCAACGTGCCCCCCTCCCCGCCCCGCTTTCAAAGAACCCCTCCACCTTTGCCCCAGCCTCACTAAGGATGCTGACGTTCCAACAACGGTAACTGAAAAATTTAATGATGTTTGGAAAAAGCCGATGGTCGGAGAATAAATAAAAGACCAGACTTTCACAGAACCAACGGTAGCAGGACGCAGGTTCACAGGAATGACTGGGACTCCCTTGGGCAGCCCTTGTGTCTGAAGGTGGCAGGAGAAGTTCAGAGGGAGGAGGCCGCCGGGCAGAGCAGCCCCGCCCTCAGCTTCTCCAGCTTATGTCCAGCCCCTGCGGTTAGAAGAAGCTGGGGGAGGGGGGTCGGGGCTGTTTGGCAACGGAAATGGGTGGGCTGGGCGTGGCCGGGCGCTGAGGCTGGTTGGCTGGGCTGGGGGCGGGGAGGGAGCCCGGTGGACAGAGGGCTGGGCCGACCAGGGCCCCCCAGGGAGTTGTCAACTCCAGGGGGGAGTGGAGTCGCCCTCTGCCCTCGGGCAGGGGGTGATGGGCTCCTGGGGAAAGGGGTTTGGTGGCAGGGAGGTCCCCAGAGGGAGCCGAAAGGACACAGAGGTGCCCTCCCCCCACTGCCACCTTCAGCCCGGAAAGGTGAGGCCGGTCCCTGTCCTAACACGGGCTCAGAGAGATGGGCCTGGGAGTGAAAGCAGGACCAGCAGAATTTTCCAGTTTGGGGAATGAACGCATCTCCCAGCTGGGCTGGGCCAGGGAGGGGCCCGGGAGGGCCTAGTGGGGCGCCATCTCATGTCTAGAATCAGCCCACGCCCTCGGTTGGCTGGTCCATAAAGGGAGAAGTCTGCGTACTGAACAGGCTTCTGGGCGCCCACAGTGGGCCAGTCCTGGTCGGAGGAGGAGAGGCAGACAGGCCTGCTTGAGAGTGGGGGTGCGGGCAGGGTGCTCCCTCCGCTGGCTCCTCATCTTCATCCTGTCCCCAGTGGCACCCGTGGTGGCACCGACGACTCGAGGTCCAGGCTCCGGGAAAGGAGGGCGCAGCGCCAGGACACCCCCCCCCCCTTCAAGTCCAGTGCTCAGTGGAGCTGGGGGCCTCGGTCAGAACTGGGCGTGGTCCACCTCATCCAGCCAGGAGGCGGGGCTGGCGGGGAAGTCAGGGTAGCCCCCACTGCTCCCCGTGGACAGGTCAGAGCGGGGTCCGTTCCCAGCCAGCACTCGCATGGGCGGGGGTCCCCCTGGGGCCCCCGTGGGTACGAGGCCCAGGCCAGCATCGGGGTACACCAGGCTGGAGAGGAGGGGCTGGGGGCCCGGGAGGCTCTGCAGGGCCGCAGGAGAAGGGGGGACACCGTAGGGG
>NW_006300164.1:103208-104139 GCF_000327345.1 Myotis davidii | reverse complement strand
GGGGCGCAGCTCCCGGAACTGCTCCGGGCCTGGGCCAGCCAGGCCTCTGTGCTCCAGTGGGAAGCTGCCGGGGGCTCCTGAGGGCCGGCCCAAGGCTGGGGTGGGCTCCACCAGGCTGTTGTAGAGGCCGTTGGCGGGGCCCATCTCGGCCATGGCTGGCTCTTCTGCAACGGAAGCAGAGGGCGGTGTGGGTGCCGTCTCCTGCACCTCAGGCCCTCCTGGCCCCTCTACCGGGTGACCGGCCCTCTCTTCTGCTCTTAAACCCCCCTGCACCCCTCCACCCGTCCACCCCTGCTTTTGTTCTGTCAGTCCCGCCTGGTGTCTAAGGAACGGGGTTCCCTGGTGGGACGGTGCTGGAAACAGTCCAGTCGGACCCAGGTTCCAGGACGACCCCCACGCTGCCCTGGGGTGGGGGCAGAGTCCACCACCCCCACTCTGCAGACAAGTTACTTAAGGCCCAGAGAGGCTGGGTGCACGGCCTAAGCTCACGATCAGCCAAAAAGAAAGCGTCTGGAGGGACATTGAGGAAGAGTGAGCTCCGGGGTCCCAGGAGGGAGGTGGGCACTCCCCAACGAGCAGCGGGGTTTTTCATCACTGAGTCCCCATGTGCTGCCCACTTTCCTAAAAGTCATGGCCAGGGCGCAGCCCAGAGCGCTGGGCCCTCCCAGCCCAGAGCGCTGGGCCCTCCCCGCTAGGACCACCTGTTCAGGACGGGGTCAGGGGTGCTCCCCCCAGGGAAGGGCAGTGGTTCCTGAGCGGCCAACCCACAGGGCTTGGGGGTGGGGGGCAAAGGTCTATAGATAAATGTTTGAAGTTGGGCTAAGAGGCCACTGGCTTGGAAACTCAGGTTTCTAGTCTCCCTGTAACCATCAGCCCCTGGTTCTTCCGACCGGGGCTGCGCTCTCCGGGCTGCGGGAGAGCCTGAGCGAGC
>NW_006300164.1:101924-102388 GCF_000327345.1 Myotis davidii | reverse complement strand
GGTTTAGGAAGATAAATCAGGGGAGGGGTGATCATTCGCAGTCAGATCAGCCCCGCTGCGCTCCGGGTGAGGCGGCTGCAGGGAGTCCAGACCCGCTTCCCCAGAGGGTCTGCGACTCGCCCCGTCCGGCCCCGGGTGGGGTGCCCTCGCTACCCAGCCGAAGGGAAGGCGCTCGGATTCGCGCTGGAGAGAACGCTGCGGCGGTGCGGAGGCGGGGATCCCTGCGCGCCCCACCGACTGGCCTTCACCCCGTTTGCAGATGAGTAAGGGGTGCCGAGATCCAGCCCGGGTCCTCCCACTGACCTCGCTGCTTGGCTGCCTCGTAGTCCGCCTTGCACACGAGCCGGCTGTCCTCCATGAGGTAGAATTCGTCGCCCGTGGCCAGCTGCCGCTTGCACACCACGCAGGCGAAGCAGTGCAGGTGGTACACGAAGTCCTGGGCGCGGCGCACCACGCGGGGGCGG
>NW_006300164.1:99609-101822 GCF_000327345.1 Myotis davidii | reverse complement strand
GCGCCGCGCAGGGCGGTTTCAGTTCCCCGCGGGCAGGCGGCTGGTGGGCCCTCCCGCAGCCCCAGCAGAGCCGCAGGGAGCATCGAGAGGCGCCCCGGGTCCTGGGGAGCACAGCGCCCCAGGATGGTGTCGGGAAGGTGTGTCCCTTGGAGGCCTTGCCTGGAAAGCAACCCTCACCCTCAGTGTTAAGAAAAACAAGACCAAAACTAAGGGAGGAAGCCCAACAGAGTCCTGCAAATGTGGGATTACCTTTTTAACGACTGCTTCCACGTTTACAAAATTACGTAAAAACAAAATGTGTTGAAGTGCTAGCCCTGCCCAGCCGCCCTCGGAGAGGCCTGCGGTGCCCAGCTTGGGTGACGGGGCTCAGGGTTTCCCGGGGCGGTTGTTGCTGGGAGTCCAGTTCCTGGTCCTGGCACCTCAGCCCCCAGCCCCGTCCCCCTCCCCAGCAGCAGCAGGCAGCGGGCTCACTTGAAGAAGTCGTCCTTGCAGTACACGCTCTCCCCGCGGCTGAAGCAGCGCTCAGCCAGTGGTGTGTGGCAGTCGCTGCACTTGAGACACTTGCTGTGCCAGTGGCGGTCCAGGGCCTTGAGAATGAAGCGGTCCAGGATATGCTGGTCACAGCCAGCGCACAGTGGGATCTCTGCAAGGCAGGGGGCGGGTCAAGGGTCAGGAGCACCCCCAGAATGGGAGGGAGTTGGGGTCATGTTCCCATCCTGGCCCTAGGACCCAAGACCCCCTTCCCTGCACGCTCTTTTACCAGCCGCCCCCGAGGGCAGGAAGCCCGTAGCCCAGCCTGCAGCTACAACTTAATGAAACCGAAATAGGTTTAGACCTGTGCCCATGAGCAAGCAGGTGCACAGGCCAGTCCCTCAGGCCAGAAACTGTTCGTTACAAAATGGTCCCCAGTGAAAGGAGGTGCACACTGAGCTCAAAGGGAAACCTGCCCCAGGAGCACTCAGAGGCAGGGCTGGAAAAGAGTCCCCTCACCTGGGGGCCAGGCATGTGTGAGTCCTGGGGCACCTACCGCCCAGTCGCCCTCATTATTCTGCACAATTAAGCACCCTGGCAGAGAGAAAGAGACTCCTGTGCCGTCAGCCCCATGGCCCCGCCTGCAGCCACCAAGGCGAAAGCCGATGCCCTCCCATGTCTGGGCAGCTGCGGATACTTGTGAGTGGACTGGACAAGTGGATCTGCTATCCCCATGCTCAAGCTTGGAAGCCTGAGCACACAGTAGGCGGTTTGCCCTCCCTTACAGCCATAGCCACTTCAACAGTAGGTTCCCTGGGACTGCAGGCCCCCAGAAATCAGGCAGGGGAACCCTGGGTCCACAAGGGACTTTTCAGGGTGCTCATGGGTGAGGGTTCCCTGCTCCTTCAGGAAAGATCTCGGGAGAGGAGAGAGCCGCGCACAGCAGCTGAACCCACACAAACACTGCATCCCCTCACCACGTTCACCTGGTTGCCCCGACCCTCCCCCCCGGCTCCAGGCTGGGGGCAGAGAAGGAGGACAGAGCCTCACTGGGCGCCAGAGCCAAACCAACCTCCCTCCCGCAGCCGCGGAAACCTGCGAAGGACGCTGTCCCGCGTCGGGCAAAACCGCGCCCCAGGTGTGGGCCCTCCCGCCCCTTCCTCACAGCCCTGCGGCCAACCCCTCCCAAGATCCGCCGGGAAATAAATAAATAAATAAGTAGGGAGGGATGAGACCCCACAGCCTGGATGTCACCCCCTTTCCCACCGCCCCGTGTGGCCGGTCCCCACCGTCCAGACCGCCTCCGACTCCATTCGGGTCCCGCCCGCAGAAGCCGGGGAGAAAGGTCCCAACTCCCCGGAGCCAAGCGCTGGGGGCGAGGCTGTGCCCCCAGGAAGTTGGGGGCTCTGCTGCAAGAGGATCCAGAGGACCCGCCAGAGCGACCAACGGAGCAGGTGCCTGTGGGTGCAGGAGCCAGACTCCAACTGGGAGCGATCAGCGGCTGGGGTCCCTTGCGCCCTGGCCTGCATCTCTCTGCCCAGGAGAGCGTGGGGGTCTGGAGGGGGCTGTCTTCTCAGGAACCCTCCTGCCCCTGGTTACCGGGACCCCAGGTGGCTCTCCGCACTCTCCCACCCAGAACCACACGCCCAACAGTCCAGCGCCCAGGCCCGGTGCAAACTTGCTGCTGGGCGCTCAGTGGGTGCTGGGGCCCTCGAACCCACTCCCACCCGGTCCCGTGGGTC
>NW_006300164.1:97428-99027 GCF_000327345.1 Myotis davidii | reverse complement strand
CCCTGCGCCTCCCTGCTCTGCATCCCTTTACGCAGGGACCGGAGCTTCCCAGAAACCACCCGAGTGCCGCAGGAGGGCGGGAGGGGACTGGCCGAGAGGAGCCTGGTTAGGGCCGCCAGCTCCCCGCCGCTCCCCTCGGACTCAGCTGGACCGGGACGGCCAGTACGAACACCACCCAGACTCAGAGGTTGAGCGTCGCCCAAGGGCCGGAGAACCACCGGGGCTGGTGCGACCGCAGACCTCCTGGCGCTGCCTCCACAGCTGGAGCTTCTGCTCCCAGTGGGCGCAGGAAGGAGGTGATTCTCTAGAAGAGAACCCGACGTCGGCCTGGACAGGCACCAAGACTCCAGGCCAGGAGGGACGGAGCTGGGGAGCAGGTGTCCACCTTCACTGCTCTCCACCTCAGCGGCCGGCCTGCACAGGACCTGGCCCATGCACCCGATTTTCCAACATCGTGCCCCAGTCCAACAGGTGAGCCTGCAGGGACCCACTGGTCCTGCACATAGACCCGATCTACCCAGGGCAGCCGCTCCTGCCCAGGGGCACAGCCCCCTGCAGGCACCACAGTCCGGACTCAGCAGGGTGGGCCCCTTGCAGGGTGTGGCAGGGAGTGGCCGGGCGGGAAGTGCTATGGGACTGGCAGGTTGGTGCCTCCTCCAGACCCTGCACTGGGTCCCCACAGAAGGCCCGCATCTCCTGCCTGTAGTCGCCAGGTCTGTGAAGTCTCCATTTTGGTCAGAGGCCCCTGCAGCCAGCACACAGCCCTTCATCTCACTCTGCACGTGTCACCCTGAGCTCAGGGCAGGGGTGTCAAGCCCTGGATCCCAGGGGGTGCTGAGTGCGGAGTATCGGCTGCTGTGGAGGCTACCGGAGAGGGGCCGTGACTGGGGAAGGGCAGGTGGGCAGCACGTGGAGGAGGCGGCAGCCCCACTCGCTAGGCATCTGGCTGGCCCACCGACAATGCCTTCATTATTCCGTGTCCGTAGTGATGGAATGGCCCTTGGAGCGCGGTTTCGGGGGTAGACCCATCAGGGGTCCGGTGCTGGGCTGTTGGGCTGGTTAGGGAGGGGCAGCTGGGCACTGTGGGAGCTTGGGGTGGGTCTCTAGAGGAACTTGGCACCTCCGGCCTGCACCACCCCTTGGGCCAGCAGCGCTTTCAGGAATGTGCTTCTGCTCTGGGGTGCCTGGACCAAGCCCCCCGAACCACCCATGAATGATGGCAGAGCTCCAGGCCCTTGACCCTCCCCTCCCCTCCCCTCCCCTGTGCTCCCATCTCTACGGTCGACTGAGGTCTGGTTTCTCAGACTTTCTTTTCCTCTGCCCTCCCCGCCCGCCTGCCACCCAGGTGGCCTCCGCGGGCCTCCACGCCCCTTGCCCTCCATTCCTCCCTCGAGGCCTTAAGCTCGGGCTTCTCTTACCCCGGGTCCCACCGAAGGTGCAGGCGGCAGCCCCGGTGGCCCCGGGTCTATTTTGGTCGCGCTCAAGCTCCGTCTCCAGGAGCATCGCTGCCACCAGTGGGGCAGGCGGGGCTCAGAGCTCGGCTGGAGGGGCTGTGGTGGCGCTCAGCCCTCTTCCTCTGCGACCCGGGAGCCTCCGGGC
>NW_006300164.1:73607-97234 GCF_000327345.1 Myotis davidii | reverse complement strand
CCTCTGTTCCCTGCCCGACTCCTTGCTCCTCCCCGCCCCGCCCACAGGCTTCGGCATTGGTGGCAAGTGGGTGCCCCACCGGTGCATCAGCCTCCTGGAAGGCGTGTCCAGGCCCTGGCTGGGAGGGCGCCTCTGGCCTCTTGGCCCTGCTTAGGCCCCCACAGGCCGGCTCTGCAGGCTCTGCATCGACAACCTCCCCAGATCTCAGGCCACAGCCCCACCCCAACTGCAGCCCGGAGGAGGGGCATCTGGGGTGTCCCCAACGGAAACTGCTCAGGAATCAAGGGCCTGACCAGGGGTCACTGATGGTGAGCCTGCACCCACACCAGAACCACGGCCCGGGCTGCCATACCCACTAGTCGCCCCTTGCTCTGCCGCAGCTGCACCCCAGGGGCTGCCTGTGTCCTGAGGGAGGGGCCTGGGGAAAGCCAGGGAGGGGCAACCACACAGTCCACTGGGGGAAACGAAGCCACAGACACTGCAGCCAGCAGGTCTCCCTCCAGCCACACACGTGGTGACTGGACCTCTTCCCACCAAGCAGGGGAGGGGGCAGGGAAATCTAAAGAGTTCAGAACCTGAGGAAGCAAACTGATGTCAGGGCAGAGGCCAGGCATGTGGCTCCGTGGCAGAGGGTGGCCTAGGAAGGCCACACCCAGAGCTACGTGGTGGTGGGCAGGGCCTGGGAGGTTCCACAGCACATGCGGTCGGCTGCCCGTCACCCCCACTTCTCCCAGCTCTGTGGAAGGATGGCTGCCATCTGGTCTCAGGAACTATCTGTAATTTAATTATCTCTCTTTCACTTTCTACCTGATCCTGGGGCTGTCTTCCAAACCCTCTGGTTCCTAGAAATTCTGGAGCTAAAGTGTGTGGTCCATACACTCTAAAGGCTCTGCACCCCTCCCAGCACCTCACAGTTGCTGCGCCTTTCAGAAGAATACAATTTTTCAAACATCAGATTTATTTCAAAATGTGCACATTACAGTTTTTAAATACAAAATGTTCACTTTCTTTGCACGTAAGAAATTTCAGACATTTTCATGTCAATTAGTTTCTTCTTAACCAAATTCTCCCATTAAAAATAAATACATTTAAATTACTGAACCATTATATTCATTGTCTCAATAGTTTCAACTTTAGAAAACACACCTGACGGTAGCATCCAGTTCTGAGCAGGCCACCACGTGAGGTGTGCAAGGCGGCTCACACTTGCAGGTGAGACCCTTCCCGCGGCCGCATGGCACCGGCGGTCTGCTGGAACCTTGCCCCTCTGATGTCACAGATGTGACCTCAAACCGCAATATTACTATGAACCTTAGAAGCCAACATTGCCTGTCAAATGGGTTGATGTAGGACAGTGCCCACTGCTCACAGAAACTTACTTTGGGGGAGAAAACGACATTTGACACGAACCTAAGGCAGTTTAATGAAAGAGGCCCAGGATTTCCCGTGGCCTCTGTAAACTGGCCCGTTTTCAAGTTGAAAGGAAACAATATGGTGCTGTCAATAACCAGGCACGCGAGCCTCAGGTTTAAACCAGAGGCTTCTAGGGGTTAAACGTGTCACCAACTGGAAACCTCTGGCAGGGGTGGCGCAGAGGCTCAGCTCAGGGCAGGGCTCCCTGTTCCTGGCCACGCCTGCCCCCAGGTGGGCACCGGGCTGGTGGCAGCGTTGCAGGCACCATCCTCGGGCTCCCCTGAGCTGGGCTGGGGCAGGACCTGGTGTGAGTAGTCCACACGTGCTTAGCCGCTGCAATGAGGGAGCATGCGGACACCACAGGCACCGTGGAAAGAACTACTTACCACCATCACGCACACAAGGGGGCACAGGCACAGACACACACACACACACACACACACACACACACACACACACACACACGCGGGGGCGCACACTGCTGAGCATCTGCATAAGGGTCTCAAAGGAAATGCCCCCAGGAGTTCGTTTGTTTACGCATTTACTTTACCTCTGAATGTTCTGGGTTTTAACACATTTAAAATAATGTTAAAACCATTAAATGGTAAATAATTAACCACCAAAGCCCAGTGATAGGCCCTGTGCCAGGCCCTGTGTATTCAGGCAAATGAAGTCTGGCCTTAGAGATGCCAGCGAGACCCCGTGCACCACCCACTCTGGCTCTGGGCAGTGCTCAGGAGGGCAGTGGGTGCTGGATGGCAGGGGCCCAGGCGGAAGCTCTGCTCTCGGGCTCACAGTCTCCTGACTGCCAGGGACAGGCAGCCTGGGTGGCCCTCACGCACTGAGCTCTCTCATCACCAGAGTAACAACCAACAGGCCAAGGCACTGTCCCTGAAGAGTAAGACGAGCACCACCCTCCCTCCCCACACCAAGTCTATCCCCCATGGCGGGGATGGGGGGGGGGCGGGGGTATCCCTGGCTACATTCAGTCACCCCTTAGCCTCCATGGGGAAGGGCTGGGTTTTTCTCCAAATCTCCAGAGGAGGTCGTGCACAATGGATGTGGAGCCCAGTAAACTTGATGAAAGTGGGTGCAAAACATTCTTTTTGGCCTGGACACCCCACTCCCGTTTTCAGACCTAGAAGAGTAAAAACATAGAAGTCGCTTTGCTATGGATTTGTCAGAGGCGTCCACGGACTGTGAAGGCCGGAACGCACACAGGCCCCAGCTCTGGGACCACAGCTGCCATGAGTGGGGAGCAGGCCCCCTGCCTGTCATCCCTGATCAGAAACGTTATAGCCGCAGGCGCGGGCGGGCTGCTCAGCTCTACACTGACGGACGGCGGTGCCGGCCTTTCCACCGCCGGGACCGCACTCGGAAGAAGAAGAACATCACCATCAGGAACATGGAGGAGGCCACGTAGAGCAGGACGCAGAGGCTCATGTCCAGGCTGGAGAAGCCCATCCCCAGGAACGGTGCAGCCGCCTCCACCTCCCTGCGGCCCTCAGGCCTGGCTGGTCCCAGGTGCGACACCTCTGAGGGGCGAGGTGTGGGAGGCAGGGCCCTGGGCTGGTGCAGGCTCTCGGCCCCGTGGTCTCCAGGCCTCTCGGGGTTGGCTCGGCCTCCCTCTGGCTCCTCGGCCTCGCCCGTGCCACCCAGGGCCGCGGCGTACGTGTGCATGAGGTTGTCGCTGCCGTAGTGCCGCTTCAGGAACAGGAGAACCTGGTCTTCGTCCCAGCTGTCCAGGCCCCTCAGCTCCTCGTGGCAGGCGGGGCAGAGGTCCGGAGTGGGCCACGCCACCTTGGGAAACCTGGGGTCCTCACTCAGGTGGCCTGGGAGCGGGAGGGAGGCAGCTGTGGGGAGGCCTTCCCTCAACTCGCCCACCACCCAGGGCTGCCACGCCACTGGCCTCCCGCCCACGGTCAGGTGCCTGCCTCCCCCACCCTCTTGGTCCACCCACACCCACTGAGACCTCGCCGCGGGGACTATATGACGCCTGCGCCCCTCACCCCACCTTTCCTGCACAGCTGCCCCCGCTTCCCTAAAGCATCCTCGGGCGGCCCCCATGGCCAGACTACACTGCCACTCACCTGCCCTGCTCCTGTCTGTCCCACTGCTTTGCTAAAGGTGGGCTGGGACTACGGGACTAGGAGACATCCCATAGGCTGCAGAAAGCCCTTTTGGCGACAGGGTAATGACGGGGGAGGGGGCACGGGCTCTTGGAGCTCAGTGCTGCCAGGGCAACTTCGGACTCACTGGGAGCACAGGTGGCAGGCAGAGGCACGGGGAGACCTGACACCTGCAGCAGGGCCTCCACGGAGGGGCCTTCACCTGCACCGACAGGAGGGCAAAGCTGGCAAACAGAAGGGGCCAGGGCCACGCCACGTGACCAGAGCCAGCAGGCAGCTCTGGTGCAAAGAGCAACCAATTTTCTTTAGTGCTTGAGTTGTAATATGTTTTTGTAATACAGTGGATTAAATAAAAACCAACAGTTTAGTGGGTTTTCTATTCATCTTTATCAAGATTTACTTCTGAGTGGAATTATTTTTAAGCCTAATTTTAATCTGCCACTGATTTAGGAGCAGTTTGAATTACTTAACTCTGAGAAAATGTATGCGCCCTACTTAGGCTTTAAACAAAGCCATTTTGAGGAGTTTGATTTATTGTCTGAGAGCAGATTTTAATGACACTAAAATTCCTTCCTGAAAATTAATTATGACCCAAGCCTCCCGCTGCGTCTCACTGGGCCTCGTGGGCTCCTCAGGGGGTGCATGCTGCCTGTCAGCTTCCACGTGGCTCCAGGGAGAGAACAATCTGGAAAGCAGGCGCCCTGGAGCCTGAGAACAGCCCCCAGGGAGGTCCTGAAACTGATGGCGGAGCAGGGCTGGCTCCCGCTGTGAGCTCAGAGCAGGCAGAGCGGCACCAAGGTCAGGTCATCCCCGCGAGCAGTGCTGCTGCCCACCCCCCCACCTCCCCACCCGCTCACAGGCACGGGCAGGCCACCATGGCTTCTGCTTACCTGCCAGGCGGCTGTTCACGAGGTTGTGCTTCTTCCAAAGCCAGAGGATTGCTTGGTCTGGGGTTTTCACGGAATCCATGGACTCTTTAGCCATTTCCTCAAAATGCTCCCCACACTCTTTGCAGCCGAAGAAGGTGAGCAGGTACCTCCGGATGGTCTGCAGCACCGCCTGGGGGTCGTCTTCGAAACCTGCAGGGACCAAGCACTGTGGCACCCCGGAAACAAGGCACAGAACAGGCCTGATGGTTCCTACTGGAACCCAGGGCTGGGGTGGTGTCGGGAGCCAGGAACGGGCTAAGGCCCGACATGAGTTTGGCAAGAATGTCAAACTCATGGCCCACAACCAATATTGGTGTGTCCAGGCAATATAACGGTATGTAGGAAACATTTTAATAAAAATTTCATAACTTATAATTTTTACAACATCCTGTTATACACAATTATTAATAACGAACTACAACGTTCGCTAATGACTGATGACTATCATCGTGTTGCATCCATTTCCCTTACACGACTTAACGCGCAGGCGCACCATTTCTCTCCACTGACACCAGCAGCGAATGTTTTAGCAGCCTATGGCCACGTCATTCGTCTTGGACTGACTTGTTTGGTGTGTGCAACAGGAAATATTTCACTTTCGGAGAACAAGAAAACTAGGTTTATTTGCATTAACACTTATTAATTTGTGTAGTTATTCAGTGTCTGGTAAATATATGTTCTAGAAAAAATATTAATTTTTGTTAAAATGTTCTATTATTTTATGTTAACGATGACTCATTTATTTCAGCCCTTTGTATTCAGCATGTTTCTATCAAAATAAACGTATGTTTCTAGGAAAATGGGAGCTGTTGTTTTTTGTGTGGCCACATAAACTTTTATTTGGCCCGTGTCAGCCTCTGAGTTTGACATGCTTGACCCACGGCAACAGGGCTGCTGGCCCCACGGCCTCTGCCGAGCATGCGCCTGTGCAGCCCCCAGAACAAGCACCAGGGGAAGGACCTCCTGGAGGCGAGCCGCGCCTCTGACCAGGTTCTGGCCTCACCCCCAGAGCAGGGCTCTGCCTCGGGTCGGGTGGGGTCCTGTGCACGTCCTCCCACCTCACAAGCAGGCCGAAGGCTGGTGCCGGGGCCACAGCGCACTCCTCTAAGTGCTTGCTTTGCTCCGAAGTCCTTGCACAACACAAGCCCAGGTATGCACGTGGCCTTAGCTTGTGCCTCTGGGGGTGCCACCAGCTTCACACTGACCTTCCCAAGGGTAGCCTGGGACGAATGGGCAGTGACCAGGGCGGTCTGGGGAACGGCAGGCACCCACCTCTGGTGGGAGCGCTCCAGCATCCACCCCCAGTGACAGCCCCGCATGGGGCCTGAGAAAACACACCCTGACGTTTCGGGAGAGCAGCCACAGGCAGGGGGGCAGAGACAACGTGGCCCTAATAGGGGCCCTGAGAGAACCAGAGGGCAGCCTGGGCTGGGCCTCGAGGGCCTCTCCTGACAGCTAGGAGGGGGGTTAAGCATACAAAGGGGACCTTGTCAGCATTAAAAGACAGGCAGCAAGGTAACCGGGTAACAAAAGACACACTTTTGAGACTGAATCCGTCAGAACCAACAGCAGGCCCTCGTGGTTTCTGGCTGAAGCCGTTGTGGCTCCGCCTCACGGCCACGCCCACTAGCCCTGAAGCCCCAGCGGCCTAATTCCCATGTCCGTTAGTCACTAACTGTGGCGGCCACTCCACTCGGAGTTGTGAGCTGAGCCGACTGCTCCCAGGCTGTGTCCAGGGCAGTGAGGCAGTGCCCACAGTGAGATCGCCACGTGCATGCTCTCGGCTGGGCTCTGCCCGTGGCCCCTCGCCGGCAGCCAGCAGTCCTGGGCCGACATCTGCTCCGCTTCACTGTAATCCTCCTTTTCTCTCCCCAGCCAAGCACTGCTCACTGCGACCTCCCTAATCTTTAAAGTGCACAAGAACCACAAAGCTCTACCTGAGGGGATTAGGGGACACGCAGGCTTTTAGTCGATGGGCTTAAGCGTCCAATAAGGAGAGGAAAACCTTCCAAGACATAATCCGGCATCTCCGTCTGACCCAGTTCTGCAGCACGAGACATGCTCCTGGTAGAACTGCAATGTACGTGGCTCTGCTACCGGGCGAGACCCCGTGGGATCTGTGTGCTCCGCCGTGTGCCGCCCTCCGACACAAGGCAGAGCTACACCGCTCCGCAGTCTCCTGGGGACGCAGCCCTGGCGGCTACCAGGCTGCCCTCAGCGTGTGCTGCTGCCAGGGCAGGACCCGGAAACGCAAGGCTCCGGCTGTGCGCACAGCTGAGCTGGTCTGACGTCACTTTTGTCCGGGAGCTCCGCGTTGCCCCTAAAAGTCATGCTGCTCTTGTCCTGTGTGACAAAGGTCCCCTTTGTATGCTTAAGAGAATCTCAAGTCTCAAAGCCCACCTCTGCCCCATGAGACCCCAGAACTCAGCACTGCCTGGACGAGAGCTTCGTGGTAAAAATGCCCGAGGGCGGCCCTGCCCTCTGCACCCGGCAGGTGAGCCCTATCCGACGGACAGGGTGTGCGGAAGCGAGGCCTGTGCCCGCCGAGGCCCTGAGAGCGCCTTCCTGGGTGTGGTGAGAGCAGGCCGGGTGCAGGGCTCGGACCTGCTGAGTCAGACCAACCGCCAGGCCTCTGGACGAGCACCCACCGGTCCCACACAAGAGCCACCACCTCTGGGTTAGTTTGTTAGGCAGCAAAAGGTACCTATGGATTTTACACTTTCACTGGAAAGAACATTGGACTGTGTGAGTCAAGATGTAACATGAGCATCAGTGAACCTCAGCAACTACGACAATGACAACCAAGCCCGGCTGGCATGGCTCAGTGGTTGAGCATCGACCTATGAACCTGGAGTCACGGTGTGCGTCCCGGTCAGGGCACAGGCCTGGTTGCAGGCTTGCTCCCCAGTAGGGGGCGTGCAGGAGGCAGTCGATTGATGTTCTCTCTCATTAATGTTTTGATCTCTCTCTCTCCCTCCCTCTCCCTTCCTCTTTGAAATAAAAAACATATTTAAAAAAAGGGAAATGACAACTGAGACAGCGGCCTGCTGGGGCCAGGCAGTGTCCGCACAACCAAGTCCAAAGGGTAAAATATCCAGCACATTTCGTAGTGTCCACGGAGCATGCAGAACATGACGACTCTGCGTTAGCTACTTCTGGTGACTGAAATTAGTAAACCCACTCAAACTTTGGTAGTTTTTTCTCTTATGGCAGGCGGCCCCTGAGATGGCCCCGGGACGCCAGCTCCCGCGAGCAGGCAAGGCCATGGCTGACTTCTAACAACCAGAACACGCACAGCGAGGGACTCACTCTGACGGAGCCAGTGCTGTGGGAGCTGCTGTGGAGAGGACGCCGGAGGAACAGCCAGCAGGTGACACCCAGGCCCTCAGGCAGACCCGCTGCCCTGGGAGAGGACCTGGCTTGGCCACACCAGATTCCTGACCCACAGACACTGTGAGAGACGAGTACACTGCTTCAAGCTGCTGGGTTTTAGGGTATCCTGTCAGGCAACGAGAGATAAAACGCCCTTTCCTACTGAGTCTCACGCCTGTAAAACACAAGCAGAGGTTCCCACAGCAGGTCCTCTCCCGGGCTGGGACGGGGCGGCTGCAGGGCATCTGCACGTGCTGGGCCCAGGGAGGGGAGAACTCGGCTCCGCGTTGGGCGCGTGGGGTCTGTGACCCGGAAAGACGCTCCCTCCGCCTGCTGAGCAGGCCCCCAGGGCCCCCGATGACACACTGCCTTACAGCCAACGCCCCGCGGCTGAGCTTCAGCTTCCGACGGCCCGGCCGGCGCATCCCGGTGCGTCGGGGGCAGACAGCACCTGGCTGTGCAGGGACGTTACCTGTGCCATCCAACGCATCTGGGTGGGTCCCGGCCCGAACAGTCAGCAGGTGGAACAACTTCCAGAGAGAACACGTGTAACCCCTCAACTCCGGGCGGCTTCCTTGACAGCCAACCCACTTGATCTCATCAGTGAGGAATATTCCAGAAATCTGAGCCAAGAAAGAATAACAGATACAGAAATAGCTGGTGAGTGTCCTCTGACTGGTGGTAGTTACACACGGGAACACGTCTCCAAACTGTGAGCACTTCCAAGAGGCTCACGCCAGGTGCGTGCAGACCACGGCCCTGGCACAGCTAGTCTTGGCGAGGATGAGGCTCTCAGCGACGCTCACTATGGGAACACAGCCCGAGGAGCAGCTCAGCCACACTCTTACTAAACATCAATTTTAGGTGCACGATTCCGTCTACTCAAAATTTTCTGAACAAGCCCTGGTGCCATCCCGTGAGAAACCACCCCTGCCTGCGCGGGCAGCCGTCACCAATGTCCCTGCACTGAGGACTTGACAGGGAGCGGACAGCACCAGGGACAGAGGAGGAGATGTGCAGTCATCATGGGGACTGGGACAGAAGCCACCGCAGAGGGGCCTGAGGCGGGGCCGCGGGGATGCCCGTGCGTGGGCAGGAGCTGGGAGGTGCGCACCCGCATCTTGTTGTTGACCAGGTCCAGGATGGCGTTGTAGGGCACCCGGTCCAGGGGGAGGCTGGCCAGCCACTCCTGCAGCATCTCCAGCAGCTTCCTGACGGGCGGGCGGCCGGGGAACAGCTGAGGGGGAAGCACCACACTCAGACCCCTGGGAAGGCAGGCAGCCCCTCAGGTTTCCAGGAGCAAGTGTGACCAACTGGTCAGCGTGTGGCACTCACCCTGCACCCTCACACCTGACCTAACTTATGACGTCGCTGCTGAAGAACAGCAGCCACAGCACACTGTCAGCCCCGGAAACTCTTTTCCCACAGGTCGCCCAGCACCACCACCAGTTACGAGCATGAATTTCAAGTCTGAGTCAGCTGCAGGAAGACGGCTGAGATATGCACGGCCACGCTGGCCTGGGAGCTGGGCCCGCTGCTCGCTGAGCCGGTGCCGACAGCGGAGGCTGAGCAGCGAACCGCTGAGCAGCCGACGGCCCATGAGCAGGAGGACATTCTGGAGATTCCAGAATTCTGAACCCACAACAGGATCACAGCCTGTCCAAGCAGCTTTCCTTTACTCGTGGGAAACGCACTAGGCGCCTCCTAGTTATTCCTTTAAACGTAAATCACGTCGCAGTGCTGTGACTGGGGCCCTAGGTCTCTGCTGGGCCCTAGGACCCTGGCTAGGCTACCCCAGCAGTCAGAGAGCAGAGGAGCCACAGCCAGGCCCAGACAGGGCTGCAGGGGCAAGAGAACCAGGGCTCAGACCTGCCCCAGGAACCTGAGGGGGGTGGCCTCCCGCCTCCCTCCTCCGGAATTATCTGGGCCAGAAAACAACAGCCGGCCAAGGCAGGAACTAAACTTCCAGGAACACTGCGCTAACTCCTACTAAACGCGGAGGGTGGCGCCCACAGCACTGGTCACGGCCCCCCCAGCAGACTCCAGAGGACGAGGATGGCGGCCGCGCTGTGCCCTCCGTGAGGGTGCTGTCCGCCTGCTCCTGTTGTCCCCATCCCCCACGTCATGGGGCTGCTGGCATCAGCCACACACCGAGTCAGTCCCACAGTTCCCACCACACTCACCACCCACCTGGGCAAGTGCCCCTGGAGATGGCCCTCCTGCCCACGCCCCTCCCCACCAACCCAGGCCCCCTGCTCGGTGCCCCTTCAGGCCTGGCGTCTGCATGAGCCACGCCCCCAGTGCCAAAAGTGGGCTGGGCACCGCTGGCCAGCAGAGTGCACATCCAGCTCAGGTCGGCCTCGATCCGCAGGGTCACGAACCGAGCCCCAGCCCAGAGCAGACCCCACACACCTTGGCAACGACAGTAACAAAGTCCTTGAGTGTTTTCAGCTCGGCCCCAGCCAGTGTCCTGTGGGTGGCCAGCTCCACCCTCAGGAGGTAGTGCAGCCCCGACTCCAGGTCCGCCGTGTACAGTTTTGACCTGAAATTAGATGTCACAGAGCCAGGTATGAATGCCTTCTCTCCAGTGAGCCGCCTCCCGTCCCCCAACCCCCGGGAGGCCTGAGCCTCCAGCGAGCTGAGCCCGCAGCTTCCTGTCCACCTGGGCCTCCCAGTGCTCACCTCCCACACCTCCTGTCCAAAGAGCACTTGCCTGTCAAACTCTCTCCACACCACAACTTCAGAATTTTGTTCTTTGCTTGGCTTTTCAGGCAATGCAAGCGATTTTTTCCTCACATCTGGCAACGACTTCAAATAAGAGGAAAAAAATGACCGAAGAGGCTTCATGCTGTGAGAAAGGGGTGGGTGGGTGTGGGCTGAGCCGGAGCCCGAACCTGGCTGAGCTGCCCAGGCCCCTTCGTGAGGGAGGGCAGCTGTACTCCCCTCCCGCCCTTCACTGCAGGTGCCATGGGTGTGGCCTCGGAGCTGGCCGCGCCCCCCTCTCCCAGGACATGAGACAAACCCACTGCCCTGGGCCCCAGCTGCTCAGGGACCCGGGGGTCTGGAGCCAGCTGAGCAGCCGCAGCATCAGCTCTTGGACGTGTGGAGGTCTCGGCCTCGGTCCTCCCGAGCCTGCTGCTCAATGGGCCCTCGAGCTACAGGGCGTGTGAAGGCCGACTGAGACCTTCCAGTAGCTCAAGGTCACGTAAAGTGTGCCTCTATGTTACATCGCACAGACGACAGTCCCACAGAACGATCCTCGGTCTTTGAGGCGAACGGCAGTGCTCAGGGAGCTGGGGGAGGACAGTGGCTGAGCCTGGCCCGGTGTTCAGCCCTCACGAGCTCAGTGCAGGTGGTACAGACACCCAGCTCCCCAAAGCCCGAGGCCCCCAGGCCAGCGGCGGCATGAGAACCACTCAGCAGGGCGGAGAGGTGGGGACCCGGCAGGCAGCACAGGTTTTGGACGTGACCTAACCCTTCCGCCCACAACCTTTTCCAATTTGGGATTCTCTCAGGGGCCCCAGCGCAGAGGACAACTGTGCTCTCAGGAAGGAGAGTGGACTGAGGGGATGGAGTCCAGAGCCCACCCGTGCCCACCGCTCACTGGGACACAGGCGCGGACCAGACCACATCTGGCTTGGTGTGAGCTCCCACCCAGATGGTTCCGGGATGCCACCACCAAACAGTCCTTCAGCCAAACTACGCTTACATGTTAATTAGCCCGTGGGACCCATTTGGGTAAACCAGGTAACAGGAAGGAACGGAAGAGATGCCAAGCTTCTCCAGAAAGGCCGGGTTGCTGTCCAATGCTCTCTTCACCGCGATGTTCTCGTAAGGACTCAGGTCCAGGATCACCTGCATCAGGAGGGAAGGTTACCCTCGGCCCAGGCGGGTCCACAGGGAGCGGCGCACAGAGGGAGTCCTGCTCACAGAACCAGAGCAGCGTCACCGGGAACACTGCACTGTCTTCTCCGCACCCAGATGGTCACATTTAAGGCAACTGAGCCACGGACATCCCGGCAGAAACCAGATGGTCTGAGGGCACCTGACAGTGGCCCTGTGCGGTACTGTCTCAGCCAGCACATCCTCCATGAAACTGACCCTCAAGTGCCCCCCGCCCCCGGGGCCACAGCCCCAGCATCCCCGGACAGCAACAGGGCCCTGGCCTCTGCCTTGTGCCGAGGTGGGGCAGGGGGAAGAGGATTCGGCTCTGGGCAGAGCTGAGGAGCTGCTGCCTCCACCCTGGCAGCCATCGGGCTGACAAGCTGGGAGCCCAGAATACAGCAAACCAACTGGACTCCAGAGCATAGCAGCAAAGCTGCACCACCAGGCCCAGGTCCCGCCTCCTGAGCCCTACGCCCACGTGGGGACAAGGCCAGCCTGTGCCCTACTCTTCTCCTGCCCTCAGAGCGCTTCCCCACTGTCTTCTCCACAAACCAGACGATTCACCGAGTAACACGAGTACCCTAGTTCTCACCCCCGGGGTCTCGGCCCAGGCCCCGTGCTGAACCCATCACGCCAGGACCCGACAGGATACAGACATGGTACCTCACGTCCAACATATGAGCTGTTGCTCTCAAACAGAATAGCCACGTAGTAGCCCTCATGGTTGTCAATGAGAGAAAGAACGTCACTGGGCCTTTTAAGAGGAAAAAAAGGCTTTCAGTGTTTTTACGAACAGTGAGCTGGCCACCAGGTACAGGGCCCAGCCCACTTAGTGCACATCTGAGTTTGCAGAATAAATTCGACACCTAACGTGCCATTTTCTCTTACAGAACCACGCACCGAAGAGGGTCCAACGCCGGGCAGGCGGGAGGCCTGTTTGCGTCCGTGTGGTTCTGCAGGAAGTCAACCATGGCTTGTCTCACCGTCTGCAGCTCTCGGTCAGGCCCTGGGGAAGCAACCACCATCACCTCGGTGACCTTACCACATGCCTCCCCCACCCCCCGTCCCCAGCGGGGTGCCTCGCAAGCGAGAGTTTGGTATAGACAGTGGTGAGTCCAACAGGAGGCTGCACGGTGAGGTGACAGGGACGTATTGCACACAGGCGTGCAGACACAGGCCGGGCACGCGGACTCCACCCACACCTGGTTCATACCAGGCAGGACGGCCTCTGATTAGAATGCAGTCACCGTGGGCTGACTGGTCACCGTCTGGGGCCTGATCTGGGTGCCAGCTACCTGGTGGGCCCATTCATAAAAATTCACCAGGTGTGCACTTCTCCAATATTTTTTTCAATTACAAAGTTTACTTTTTTAAAAAATAAAAACTTTATCACACCCTAGCCAGTCTGGCTCAGTGGATCGAGCGTTGGACTGAGGGCCTGGGTTTGATTCTGGTCAAAGCGCACATGCCTGGGTTGCGGGCTCGATCCCCAGTGTGGGGCGTATAAGAGGCAACCGATCCATGATTCTCTCTCATCATTGATGTTTCTATCTCTCTCTCCTTCTCCCTTCCTCTCTAAAATCAATAAAAATATATTTTTTAAAAGTTCAAAATAAAAAGAGAATCTTAAAAGCAGCACAAGGAAAAAACTAGTCACACCTGGCTGGTGTTGGTCAGTGGTCAGAGTGTCAGTCTATGGATCGAAGGGTCTCAGGCTTGATTCCTAGTCAAGGGCATGTGCCTCGGTTGCAGGTTTGATCCACGGCCTTGGTCGGGATGTTTGCAGGAGGCAACCAATCGATGTGGCTCTCTCACATCCCTGCCTCTCTCTCTCTCTCTCTCTCACCCTCCCTCTCTCCCACTCTCTCTGAAAATCTCCTGGGTGAGGAGTAACAAAAGCCAAACAAACAAAGCCTCTGGCTGAGACTCGCCTGCCTGAGTGCTTAAAGGAGGTGGGCAGGAGGCTGGTGGCAGGGCGTGAGCTGGGGCTGCCACAGGCTCCTGAACCATTTGTCCATGATGGGTACTTGAGGCAAACCTACGGTAAAGGCACAGGGCTTATGTCCTTACCTTTAAAGTTTTCGCCAGTTGTAAAGTCCTTTGTAAATGCTCTGAAATACTAAGAGGAAAAACATAGGACAAATGAGACACAGCCTTGCCTGGGGTCTTGTCGATGTATGATCTGTAGCCAGCCAATGAGCATTCAGGTACCCCAAAGTCACCTCCCCCCAGAAAGTCTGCTCGAAGCCCTGAGGCCCCAGAGGAGGAGCCAGAGGTTGTATCTGTGGATCTGAGGCCTCCTGCCGGCGTACGGGGTGATTCGCTCCCATCAGCACCGTTACTTACACGCTTTGACCCAACAGGGCAGAGCCACAGACAGCACCTTCCCCGACCCTAAGGGTCTCACTCTAACGTCACAAAGGCTTCCAGGGAGGGTGACAGGCACCAATGAGTATCTCTGAGCAGAAGGAAGCATTTTCTATTGAAAAGACACGTTGAAGACAGTTACGGACGGGAGCGGTATCGCCACACTCACAGCTGAGCTCTCGAAGGACAAGGAGCTCTGGAAACGAGTGGGAAACAGACACACGACCCAAAAGGAAGTGGGCAAACCCACGTGCAGACAGACAGGTCACAGTGGGGTGTTCCGAGGACCACAACCAGACAGGCTCGTGGCCCCTGGTCAGCAGGTATATCCTGGTGCAGCCCCACCCAGCAACACACTGCCAGGCTGTGCCCAGAAGGCTCTCGCCCACATAAGGGCACACGTGCAAGTGTTGTCACAGCAGCCGGAGCGGAACAGCCAGGTGGCAGCAACGGAGGGATGGTGGAGCGTGCCCCAATAATGGGGTGACTGTCAGCAACGTCCTCTCAAGTAAGAAACTCAAAGCTTCCAGGCAGCACTGGGCCACGTACGCAGCAAACAAACCCAAATGGGAGAACGCTGGGAGGGTCAGACTCAGCCGAGAGCCAGGGGATGGGCTGCAGGGCTGGGCCGGGCACGGCCTGTGTGAGGCCCGTGAACATGTGGGGAAGGACACGCTTGGCACAAGCTTGAGGGCTAAGGGGAGGGGGCACGAAGCTCCCTCAGCGTGTGCTTCCCATGGTGATGTGCTCTCGCTCGTGTGCAGGCGTGTGACTGTGCATGTGTGCACACGCATCCCCTGTACATGGTTCTCTGCCTTCCAGTTGTTAACCCTCTGCCCTAGTGGGAGATGGGAACACATCTGTCTGGGGCCCAGTGGCGTGCTCAGGGTGGCCAGGCTGGGCGCCATAGCAGGGGGTCCTGCAGGCACCCAGAGAAATGAGCACAGCGCACGAGGCGTCAGCTCACGTGGGCCACACGTGGGTGGGGAAGTGCGGAGGCCTCAGACATGACTCTAGCAGCAGATCCGACCACCCCACCCTCACCACACAGACCCCACAGCAATGTGCCCAACCCCAAGGGGGGACCAGAAAGGGACCCTCTGCAAGCAGACACTCCCACCGTATCTACAGAAGCGCCCCCTATGCTGGAGATGGAGGGGCTGCCTGTGGTGATCCCAGCTCGGACAGAAGGTCCAGCAGAGCCGCGTGGCAGGAGGGTGCTCACCCGGAAGCTGGGGTAGAAGTGGATGTCGTAGGTCTGGCACACCTCGTGGTTACTTTTCTCCGCACAGTCCAGGGCAGCGACGCGGATGGCGGCGGCCCAGTCTGAAAAGCAGAGCGAGACCTTCGGTGTGAGAGAGAAGCATGGACTGCCTGCCTCCCGTACGTGCCCGACGGGGGCTGCCCCGGCCACCTGTTGCTGCACAGGACGCCGCTCTAAAGAACTGTGCCACCGGCCAGGCCGGTACTTTTATTAAGGAAAACTCCCAACACCTGAATGAAATAGAGAGAACAATGCAGCCACGTGTGACCCTGTCAGTGCCAACGATGATCAGCTGCTGGAACCTTGTCCACCCAAAGGCCCCCCACTTCCAGAACTGTACCCGCCAGCTGCACTTCTAAAGGACAGGGCTCTGCACCCCCATCTGCCACTGCGTCATCACGGCGAGTCGTCACACGCTCCCCCAGCAGCAAGCACCCAGCGATGCACAGCTCCTAACCGCCTCGTCTTTGCTTTAACTGTTTGTTTGAACTGGGTCCAAACGAGGATGTTGGTTGGGACTGCGGACGTGTGCTGTCTCCTGTCCCCACTTGTCCTGCTTGTGGGAGGACGTGGGTTCTCTGCTTGCAGCCTCCCGCCAACTGGCCCCCTGCCTCCGACTGTGTCCGACTGCGTCCAAGCTCCCACAGCACAACATGACCCTGGCTGCCTCCCTTCGAACTGACCACCTGCATGCATGAATTCCCAAGGCTGCAGCCAGATGGGCACTCAGTCCTCCTGCCTCCCTTGTAGGTGGAAGCTTCCGTGCAGTGGACACTATGCTCCCAGCGCCCTGAGGCCAGTTTCAAAGGAACGGTCTCCACATCCTCCAAAGGCTACTCGTGAGGTGTTCCCTGTACGAGGTCTTTCCCTGCTTCTCGGACGTTAAGATTGATTGTACCACCCATGACCCTTCCTGCCTGCGGACGCCCGAGGAAGCAGGACCAGAGCCAGGGCGGCCTCTGCAGAGACAAGCGCAGGGCACGCAGTGGGGCCAAGTGAGTCCTGCTGCCTTCTCCCGCAGCTGTGACTTCTGTGCAGGTCTCACAACTGCCTGTCACCGAGAGGCAAACGCTGCCCTGTGTGCACCGTCTCCCAGGAATGTGGTTAAAAGCAGGTGAGTTCCCTGAGCTCTGATATGACCTAAAGCTGCAGAGGTTACATGAGAAACACGCCTAGGATGCCGAAACCGGTTTGGCTCAGTGGATGGAGCATCAGCCTGCGGACTGAAGGGTCCCAGGTTGGATTCCGGTCAAGGGCATGTACCTGGGTTGTGGGCACATCCCCATTGGGAGGTGTGCAGGAGGCAGCTGATAGATGTTTCTCTCTCATCGATGTTTCTGGCTCTCTGTCTCTCTCTCTTCCTCTCTGTAAAAAATCAATAAAATAAAAAAATAAAAAAATAAAAATAAAAAAAAAAGAGAAACACGCCTAGGAGAGAAAACACTGACCATCCCTAGATCCGGCACAATATGAAGGCCTGCATATAACACCAATTAGTGACCGCTATTTTCACCCAATCTACCCCTTTGCTTAAACAGGCATACTTTTTTCTTCTGTAATTATAAAAAGTTAGCCACCATTAATAAAGCACAAGGGGTCTAGTAACAGCAACATCTAAGCTGTGTTTTCCACAACCAATGACTGAACATTCGAGCCTCAGAAACCAATTCCTGTCTTGAGGCCACGGGTGGGAGAGAAGTGCCGGGCCCCCCCCGAACCGCAGGCCACCCCTCCAGGGGCTCGGGTCACCGGCCAGAGGAGGTGACGCTCACGCAGACAGCAGAGATGGCTGTTGAGCAAGGCCGCGCCTCCTCTCCTCTCGGATGCTGCCTGCCCAGGCCTGCCCTCCCACTCGGTCACAAAGCATCCACGAGGTCCCAGCTCACAACACAGGGCCTCACTGTTGGTTGGGAATTTCCATGACACACTCACCGCTGCCCAGAGAGCGTTAAGGAAAGGAAAGCGGCCAACACTGCACACGCAAGTCACAGGAAATGTCAGGCAGCCCTGCAGCCGAAAGGTGGCGGACACTCAGCGCCCGGACAGTGGGACTGGCCCTGCCTTGTGATTCTCAGGCACTTCTCGGTGTGGTACTTAAGAAAGCGATGTGAAACCTGCTCCCGCAGGGTGCGTGTGGGGACCACAGCCCAGGCCGGTGTGCCTTTGCCCACTACGTTCTCCAGTTTCTGACCTCACAGCATTCCCAAAGCAGAGGCTCCACGTGCACAAGTGTCCCAAGGCTGCGGGGAACACTGCCGGACGAACTCTGAACACGGTGGGCCAGGTGGTGCCGGTGCTGCAGGAACGCTCCCGAGGCTGACGGCCGTCAGCCCTGCGTTCAACAACTTCATCCCCTGAATGCAGAAGCTGAGGTGCAGAAGAGCCGGGTCCAGAACGGGAGGCTCCAGCACAGGCCTAGGCAGTGCCCGCCCCGCCCCCCCCCCCCCCCCCCCCGGCTCTGGGCACAGAACCTCCTACACGTGCACCCACACTTGTTCCCTAACGTGAACACTGTATCCACCTCTGGCCTTGGGGATCCTGGAGGACCTGGACAGGATCATCGCAGAAACCTCCCTCATCAAGTCCCAAGTCCCAGGAGTCAGGGCGCTGGAGGGTGCCTGACCCTTGCATAGGAACTCCTGCCCTCTCCCCCTACGCCCCACCTACTTGCCATCTCCATCACTGTCCCAGGCATCCCTCCCAAAATGCAACCCAGAGACTCCTGATCCTCTTCCTCTGCACCCTGCGCCCATCCTGCCCCCAGAAGTGGGAACCCAGCTCCCCTCCCAGGGGCACCAGCCCAGAGGGCCTAGCTGCCTTCTCCTGGTTGGGGGAGCAGGCTCGGGGGAGCAGCAGAGGCCCCTCTGCAGGGAAGGTGGGAGCCACGCAGACCACAGACACCAGCCCGGTTTCCAGGCTCCAGCTCCTCAGCCTCCCAGCGTGCAGGAGGCAGACCCCCCTCTGAAGCAGGCCCTGGGCTGGAGGCTTAAAAATGAAAACCTCGTTTTCCACAGGAATGTCACCAAGTGCTCATTCCCGCCTCCACAGCTTTCCCTCAGGAAGCAGCAGGAAACCTCCACTCGCACTCCTGACACGTGCAACCCTGGGTTCCACAGAGCCCGTCCCACACCCGCTTCAGGGCACGGTGTCTGAAAGCAAAGGCCTGAGTGCAGGGGGCACGTGGACATGGTTGTGAATGACCGCAGAGCAGACATCGATCTCACTGGGGCTCGCAGGAGCACACCAGCAGGGCTAGGACGGTGGGGGGCTGTGGCCCGCCTGGCTTCTAGGACCCCTGAGAATCCACAAGTCTGTCTGTAACCGCCATTCCACATACACACGTCCCCCGGAGCCGGCTGCCGTCCGGTGGAGGGCACGCCGACCCTCACAGGCCTTTGTCTGTCTTTGAAAGAAGGTCGTCTGTGGGAGGCCACCCCACACAGCCAGGGAAGCTTCGGTTACTGTCCCTGCAAGTCTCGGGGCAGATGGGCAGCATTCAGGGAACACAAAAGAGACTCTCTCTGTTCCCAAACAAAATGCAAGCCGTTTCAAAGGTTTGCTTCAGTGTATCTGCCCCATTCAACTGGGCTCCTCCCCTCCTCCTGCCCACCTGCCTGTCTGGGTCCCACACACAACGGAGACACCACTGTGACCCGAAAGCACAGCGCCTGGTGTCTCTTCCCCAGCAACACGCGCCGGCGGAGGCTCTGCGGCTGACACCGGGGCACCACCAGCAGTAGCCACAGCCCTTTTTTAGGACCATGGGCTTAAAAAAATGCATGTGAAACAATTACGCCTCCAGATACGGTAGACTAAAATTCATTTCACCTTTACGTGTCAAACAACCTATGGCTGAACCCAGTGGTCGGCAAACTCATTAGTCAACAGAGCCAAATATCCACAGTACAATGACTGAAATTTCTTTTGGGAGCCAAATTTTTTAAACTTAAACTATATAGGTAGGTACGTTGTTATCAACTTAATTAGGGTGCTCCTAAGGCTTAGGAAGAGCCACACTCAAGGGGCCAAAAAGCCGCATGTGGCTCGCGAGCCGCAGTCTGCCGACCACGGGCTTAACCTACCAGGATTAAGCCTTTTACTATTACTTGTCAAGTTCTAATGAAAAGGTCTGCGGAAGTCTATTCCAGTTGCGCATGAGTTGGTCTGGATCAGTGGTTGGCAAACTGCGGCCCCTTGAGTGTGGTTCTTCCACAAAATACCACATGCGGGCGCGCACGTACAATGCGATTGAAACTTTGTGGCCACACTCAAGGGGCCAAAGAGCCGCATGTGGCTTGCGAGCCGCAGTTTGCCGAACTCTGGTCTGGATGACAGGACAGCGTGGGAACTTCCAGGTTTAAAGGAACGCAGGGAAGTGGCCCTCTTAGCGCAGTAGGCAGTGCGTCAGTCTCATAAAGGAACGCACGGGACTTGTTTCCAAGGCACAGCACCCCGTCTGGCTTCCCCACCCTCGTGCCGTCAGGGCGGTGTGGGGTTCCCAACCCCAAGGTCCAGCCACAGGAAGGCAATTCTCCCACCTGCTACAGGGCCCTTCCTGGCTGAGCAAAGGTCTTTTCGGATAAACTCCAAGCTCACACCACACGCGGACAGGTGGGAATTCAGCCCCACACCAAGGAGCAGAGCAGCCCAGGTTATCCGGAAGCTGTGTGCAGAGTCCAGGCAGGTCTCGGAGTCTCACCCGAGCCGAGGGCCCGGCGAGGTTAAACTCAGGCTGAACGGGGTTCCACAGCAGGCACTCCGGGGCTGAAGCATCATGTGTGAGACAGGAAAGGCTTCGAGAACAATCCCGCACGTCTTCAGGGCCGAGGCGGGACCAGCAGCACTTACGACCTGGCTTCCTCCAGGTGCAGTTGGAATGAAGCGGCGTCTCACAGGTGCACCTGGGCCCACAACGGGAGGAGGCCCCCACTGCCTGCCTCTAGCCTCCCTTGCAGCCTCTGAGACCATCCACGTCCAGGGGAGCTCCCACAGCCCTCCTGGGCTCTCCACCCACCACTCCTGCAGGTGATTACCGCTGCCACCGGCACCCCATCCTCCCAGGCCCCTTCCTTCTTCCAGCGAACAGACACTGGTGCCCGAGCTCATCACCAAGAAGGCTGCAGCCTCGCCACACAGAAGCCAAGTCCAGACCAGGTGATGGAGAGCTCAGAGAGGGCAGGGCTCAGGGCCCCCCTCTGGCCTCCGTCCACTGCAGACCCGGGGAGTGAGCCATTCCGCTCTGGAGTGGCAAAGCCTGTCACCCAGCTGTGCGACCACTAGTGGGCGACTCAGTCTCATGATGGGACAGGATAGACAAGGTGTGTGTAGTGGATCCAGCCCCCTCCTGTCTCTCCTCCACAATTCCAGGGCCAGTTACGGGAAACCTACCCCGGCTTCCCTAAGGCGAGAACAGATACCAAGGACGCAGTGCCCAGTCTCCACAGAGACATTTCAGAGGCACCTGGGTGTGGGCTGCCCCAGGCACAGGCGTCTCACTGGTTGGAGGAGCAGACAAGCAGGCTAAACCACAGCTCCAGGCTGAAGGGTTTTCAGGAACAGGGCACTTTGTTCAGCGAGTCCTTAGAAGTGACAGCCTGAGCCAGATCTACACAACTGCCTAGTGACACTGGCTACTCCCAACAGCAGACCTTTTGCTTGTCAAGTCACCTTTCTTTCTGAGAACATTAACTGAAGCAGGGGACAGTGAAAGAAGGACGTGCTTAGGAGAGAAACTGGGAAGTCAGAGAAAAGGGGCCTTGGGGACAGGGTCAGGGGGTCAGTGGGAATGCACTGCCACTGCCCACTGCTCCCCTGGCTACAAGTCCCATGGGGTCCCTTAGATCTTAGGAGGGAAAGGCGTGGGCGTGCTCTTGGGAGGAAGAGCTCAAGCCACCTTCTCAGAGGGAAAAACATTTATTTTCAAAATCTTGAAAACGTCAGTGAAGAGCTCAAGTTCAATGCAAATCTAGGAAAATGATGGTCCTATGCTGGGCCCAGAGGCCCTGCCCAGCTGGGAGGAGCCTCTGGGGCATTGTGCTCCTCTAAGCAAATGAGGGGCCAGTTAGGAGGTGATGGTGGGAGGACAGCAGGGGAGCAGACACTCATCTAGCTCAGTGCCCACCTGCCACCCCAGGGCCCTCAACCAGGGAGCAGAGCCTATACCGCAACCACCCACTTTCTAGGAGCCACTCAGGTGCAGACACTAGGAGGGCGTCGGGTGGGGAAAGCTGCTGGACACTTGAGTCCAAGGTGTGGGTGCCCTGGGAGGCTGGCCGGACAGCCGGTCCAGTGACTGATCGGGACCAGCGTGGTGACAACTGCGTGACTCCACTTAGACTTGCTAAATAGAAAACCACAGACATACGTTTCAACAGTAAAGATTTAAAAAAGAGAGAAAACCACAGGCCCCAGGCGGCTCACTTGTGCTGGAAGCCCATGGCACCAAACCCTTACATCCAACAGCATAGTGCAGCCCTCGTAGGGTGCAGCTTTAATGGTCTGCCCCTCCTGGTCCACACCAGGGGGTCATCTGCCCGACAGGCCCCTGCCTTCCCCTAGGGAAGGTGTCCTTGCCTGAAATGATCCACTCTTCACTTCTGCCTATGAAACCTTCATTCTATATACCCCTCGGAGAGAGACCTTCTAGTTCCCAAAGGGGGTGCTCCCGGTCCATGAGGCACTTAATAAAGCCAATCAGATCTTCACATTTGCTGTGTGGAATGGTGTCTGTTAACAGACTGGACGGAGGGCGCCAGGGAGCACAGCGTGGAGCAGAGGGTGAGGGCCCTTCTTCCCAACGCATCCCCAAGGCTGAAGTGAGGCACAAAGGCCTGCGGTTGGTCAGCCGCACAGGGACACAGGGTTAGAGTTAGCGGACTCCTTTGCTGAGGAACTGGAGGGTGGGGTCATCCACGAGGGGGAGCCACTGCCAGGTTCCCGGTCTCCTTGGCCACAGGCCCTTTCTGGCCGCACGTCCCCGGAAACAGTGAGCCTCCGACTTGGGCTGGTGCCGACAGAGGCTGGGCCTCATGCTGAGCTTCTGACCCATGGGCCTGGGCTGGGCTGACAACGTGCATCCCTATCAAGTCCCCAGGGGACACTCCGTCAGAGCTGGCAGCTTGGCTCTTGGGACCCTCTGCCTAGGTCCCCACAGACCCCCCTTCGCGCCCTGCTGTGCCTCCTGTGGCCTGTGGGTCACAGCGTCTTTAACTTTTAGCCCTATCTGCCTCCTGTCTCAGGCCTCGTTTTTCCGGCCTGGACTTGGACGGTGTCCAGCCCCTTTAAGATAACCTTATTTGGCTAATAGTTAAGTTAATCACGCCACTAGGTACAGATGTGATGTTTCACTTTCAGAAGTAACCCTTCTTACCTGCTGGTTCAGCGAAGGAACAGTTTGCAATATTTTAATCATAGTTTACGATTTTTGTATTCCAGAAACTAAACTGAACAAAAGTAAAAATATGCAAAAAATAGGTGATCAATGTCTTACCAGAGCTACCTGCATTTTAATTGACATATCTGTTTCTGTAACCAAATAGCAAGTGAGAACTTAAAAACTCTTTATATTATTGAAATGCCTGTTTGCTCTCAAAGAAAAGACTTAAAAAAACAAACAAACCCTGTTCAGGAGTTCTCTGCCTCGGCTGTGACCAGTGCAGAACACGAGGGACTTAAAACATCAGATCAGAGAACAAACCCTTTAGAATTAAAAGGTCCCAACGCCGAGTGGAGATGAGAATGCACCTGAAAGATAATCATTCACAATTACGCACAAAAACCCTATCGAGGCTTCGCTCAGGTTTCTTTGTGAATCGGGTTGGATCTGAGAACAGGGTCGGGTGTGAGACCCAACAGCAAAGGCCGGAGGGAAGCACAGCGCTTGGCCCCCGTCTTGCCCTGGAACATAAGCACAGGTGAGCTCACACCTGCCGGGCCCGGCCTCACCCCAGAGCACTTCCCACTCCTTTCAAAGCGGGGCGCTCGGCTGGGCTGCGGGGCGGAGGCTGCACCCCGCCGGCCACCACCACGCGCACCGGGCAGACGAGGAACTCAGACGAGGAACTCGGGGCAGCAAGATCCCAGAGCGGAACCTCAACCACAAGACCTGGGGCGGTGCCCGGCTGCGTGTCTGTGACCGAGGAACCACCCGCGAAAGGCCGGAAGGTCTTTTCCTGCGTCTAGAGGCAGCTCCAGGGTTCGGGCGCCCACGCTGGGGGCTCTGCGTATCCCTGTGGGCAGCCCCCAAACCAGGAGGATCCTCGGCCGAGA
>NW_006300164.1:62383-72990 GCF_000327345.1 Myotis davidii | reverse complement strand
CTCCTCCGCAGGGGGTAGAGTCGCCAGATTTGGCAAATGAAAATTCAGCTCGCCCAGTTTTGTGAATTTTTTAAAAATATATTTATTTTTTAAAATATATTTTTATTGATTTCAGACGGGGAGCTAGAAACATCAATGATGAGAATCACTGATCTGCTGCCTTCTGCATGCCCCCTACTGGGAACTGAGCCCACACCCTGGCATGTGCCCTGATGGAGAATAGAACAGTGACCTCCTGGTTCATAGTGTTACCATAAAAGCGTTCAAACCTGTGAAGAGGTGTTTTTAAAAATATATTTTATTGATTCTTTTTTTTACAGAGAGGAAGGGAGAGAGACAGAGAGCTAGAAACATCGATGAGAGAGAAACATCGATCAGCTGCCTCCTGCACATCTCCCACTGGTGATGTGCCCGCAACCCAGGCACATGCCCTTGGCCGGAATCGAACCTGGGACCCTTCAGTCCGCAGGCCGACGCTCCATCCACTGAGCCAAACCGGTTGTGAAGAGTTTTTGTGAATTTATTTGAGCCCAACTGTTGGCAGTTGCGGGGCAGCAGAATCTCAATGTTTTGGGATGATGCTCCAGAGAATGGCAGTTTTTCACCTGTTTTATACATTACAAGCAAAGGAGGCACCGTGAGTGGGTTACATGAAATCCCTTGGTGATAGATTAGGGAGGTGGGAGAAAGCAAAGTGGGGGGAAAACTCTGGGATTGGATAAAAGTAAAATGATAGCCCCTGGTGGGTACAGGATAGTTTACAGTCAACAATTAACATGATAATAACAATGAGGGGATTTGTGGTCTCTGTCCTGGCGCCCAGGCACATTTGGTTTTGCCCTGAGGGGTCCGGAAAAAGGGAAGTTACCAGTTACCCTGACATTTCACAGGCATGTTATCTTAGGTACAAAAAGACAATAGGCTCAGTTATGATCAAGATTGACCTTTGTCAGGGAAGATAGCAGTCTAGGAGGCGATTACACAATATAAACTGCTTCTGGTTAAGGTTTTAATTTCAGACCATACTTGTGGTTACTTCAGGTGTTTGAGTTTGCAAAACTGCCATGCAGGCCTTCCCTGAGCTAGTTAGGTTAGCGTGTGGCTAACAATAGGTTGACACTCAACCACTGAGCCACACTAGCCAGGTCAGTTATTTGGATTTTAGATAAACAGCGCATCACTTCAAGTCACAGGTAACTGGGCGTCCTGTGTTTTATCTGGTGGCCCTACCTGGGCTTTAGAGGGTCTGCCACCCTGACCTTGACATTTAAATAGAGAATCTAACTCTTAGAATGCCTTTCTTCACTCACATTTCCTGGGCTTCTGCTCCCTGCTGAGCCCTGGAGACAAAGTAGAGCCACTCAGTGGGTGTGCATTCCAGGTGAGATGGAGATAAGGGCTATGAAAAGCAGTAAAGCAGGCCTCTCCAAGGAGGTTAGAAAAGAGGCCAGCAGCCCGGGCAGAGGAACTGTATTTGCAAAGGCCCTGAGGCAGGAACATCAGAAGAGTAGCAAGGAGGCCAGTGTGGCTGGAGCAGAGGGAGCCAGGGGGAGGAGAGAGAATTGGGGAAGCAGGGCCGCCCCGAAGCTCCCTAGCCAGATGTTGGACTAGGGCCTTGACTCTGAATGTGATGGTGCCCATGGAAGGGTTTTGACCTGGAATGTAGTTCTGGCTGCAGGGTGAGAAGCAGGAGGGGCATCAGGAGACCTGTGAGGGCCATCACAGCCCTCTAAGAGGTGGTGGGTGCGGTGCTGGTGAGGAGGGTCAGACTTTGGGGATGTTTGGAAGGTAGGACATGTGGTGAATCAAGTCAGGATTGTGAGACAAAGGGTCACATCTGCCTGCAGGACTTTTGGCCGGTTGGTCTTGGCTGAGATGAAAGATGGTGGGGGAGAGGAGGGTGGGAGAGCAAATTTGGGGGTCAGAGTGGAAATCAAGAGTTTGTTTTGGATCGCTACATTTGTGAGACCTTTTTAACATCTGAGGGAGGTGCCAGGCCACAGGTTGGCTGTGAGTCTGGAGATCAGAGGGTACCAGTAAGTTGGGCTGGTTGAGGTCCCCACACACAGGGAGCCTGGGGCAGGGCCAGGTTGCCAGGTGTGTGTGTGTGTGTGTGTGTGTGTGTGGCGAGAGAGAGAGAGAGAGAGAGAGAGAGAGAGAGAGAATGAATCTTGTCCTGTCCCCAAGCCTGTGGTCAAGTTTTGCAAACACCACTGGCCTTTTCCCAGCTGTGCTCATGGGGCATTAGGAAGGAGCCTTTGCTTGGAGCAAAGCACTATGCCAAGGAGTTTGGTGTTTGGTGGTGCAGTGCGGGTGGGTAGGACCGAGGGCCACGTGGACAGATGTGGGGCTCGCGGGCATTGTTCTGGGAGCCAGTGTGGACCAGGACAGACTAGTTGGGCCTGGTTTTGTCTGGGCACCTGCCAGACAGCCTGTCCCCTGCTGCCGCGGAACCTGCCCCACAGGGACCTGGCTCCCTCTGGGAGGCCAGCACGCTCAGGGAGCCAGACCCCTGGACACAGGAAGTCACCAGTTAAATGGATGCCAAGTGTGAGTGGCACACTCTTCTGGAAGCGGCCCATGGCCTTCACTGGGGTTTATGCGAGAGGCTGTGATGGCCCAGCAGAGTGAGAAATGAAAGCGCCTCATAAGCTGGCCAGATGACCTGGGACTTTGAGCCCTGAAGCTATTTCAAAGAGGAGGGACCGTTATGGGGAGAAGCAGAAAGAGACAGATGACAGGAAAATTAAATGTAGGGTTTAATGGAGAAATAATCATTTTCTATGAAAGATAATGACTTCTCTGGAGGCAGGTATCAAGATTTATTGGCCCAAGAGGTTCCTGGGGAGCATAGCCAGGCGAGCACGCTGAGGCCGAGACGGGAGTAATCCTGAGAGTGAAGGGTCAGTACATCTGGACACCGCGCCCTCTGCCCATGTATCACAGGGGCCGGGATTAAACCGTCTCCCACTTCAGGGAACACAGTCCTCCAGCCAGTCAAGTTACAGCCGCCTCCCCGGACCCCACTGTCCTTGGAGGGGGGCCAGGGTTCTCACGAGTCCCCTCGAGCAGCCTCCCTTAAAAGGCACGGAACACAGGCCGAGAGATGACTGCAGGGCTGCCGGCCACCCAGGGAGGTCACCACAGGAGGCCCTGGTTCCAGCGGTGAGCACAGCCATGGCCATGACAGCGCCCACACCACAGCCACCAGACGGGAGACTGGGACTGGAGGCAGACCTGCAGGGCTTCCATGTGGGAGATTTATTGCTGTGCCAAATGTGTGTGTGTAAATACATAATTCCTCTCACATGGCCTCATAAATCCAAAAGGGTCAGCCATACATAGAAAATAAAAAATTACAAACTAATTTGTTCAGAAAACTAGAAGGGAATCAATACAAAAACTGTAGCTCAAAATTTGGTTTTAAATTGTGTACGTAGAGAATGAACACATTTCCCCCTGGATCCAAATGTCTCCTTTGTCGTGGCTCCAAGGTGGGCCTGGGACAGCCGGTGCCATGTCAACATGAATTGTCTTAGCTGGTGCCTTCGTTTGTAGGATGGCACAGGACCAAGGTCAGCCTGGTCCTGAGCGGCCACCCCAGGGGCCTGGGGAAGGGCCCTGCAGTGTTCTCAGAGGTCTTGGGGCCCCTCACCAGACCTGCAGGTGGGGGACACAGGCAGCACCTTGGGTTGTGCCAGGGCAGCTATGGATGGATGGATGGATGATGGATGGCTGATAGATAACACATAGATGACTGATAGGTGGATAAATGACAGATAATAGATGATAAATGATGGATGGTACAGATGAATTTGGTGAATTCCCTGGAGCACCAGCTTAGAGGGAATACTGGCCAGCGTTCTGGCTGTACTGGGGAAGATGGGGCTCAGGCCCCCTGTGGCCCAGATGCAAGATTCTGGGACAGGCAGACAGGACCCAAGTGTCTGCTGTCATCCGAATTGGTGCGAGGGTCCAGTGGCTTCCTCAGGACAGGGGCTGTGGCAAGAGCACTGCTCTGGGCGAGGGGCGGGTGGCAGGGAGTCTTGTGTGGTGGCTCCTATGGGGGGGTCGCTGCTGCGGTGGCCTGTCCTGCAGGTCCGTGAAGGCAGCGGCTCTGGGGCTGTTCCTGTGTCCACTGCTGAGACCCGTCCCCGAGGCCTCCGCCCGGCAGGTCGACCTCCTCCAGTGCTTCTCCTCTGACTTCCTTCCCCACAAGCCCTCTGTGTGGCGTCAGCACGGGTTCCTACGCAGAACCGCCGATGCCTTTGACGAGGGTCCAGGTCCACACGGGGCCGTGGAGAGCACACTTGGTAATGGACACCACCAGGAAATGGGCTCTCGTTCCTTCCAGGAGGAGTCAGGGAACATTTAGGGAAGCCTTGACCCCTGCTCCCCCCAGGGGTGGCCAGGTCGCAGTGAAGGGATCTTCGACCCTCGAGCGGCCAGGTCCTCTAATCTGCAACGCACACAGGAGGTGCGCATGCCAGTCATCCAGCCACAAGTGACTGGCTGGACGAGGTGCAGGCCCTGGCAGGAGCTGGGCCCCTGCAGGTGTCAGGCAGCCCTGTCCCCACTGTCAGCAGCGTCGGCAGCCCCACAGCCACAGGAGCCCTTGGTCTCAGAAGTCTCACTGGCACAAACTCTCCACTGATTTCCTGACAAAGCTGGAGGCCTCAGCCCCTTGCTTCCCCCAAAGCCGCTCTTCTTCTCTTGACCTTCTCTTGACCTTCGCTGATGGCGCAGTGCTGGCCCGAGGCCATCTCAGCCAGGCGATGCGTTTGTGCCCAGGACCTGCTCCCCCCAGCTCCTGAGGATGGTTCTCCCCCGAGTCCAGGACTTTTCTCGGCTGGCCTGACGCCCCACAGCCTTCTGGCTCCCGTCTCTCCATCTCTTTGGTCTGGGCCATCTTTGAGAGCCAATGGAAGCGCTGGGCCTAGCGCCCAAAAAGCGCACACGAGCCACGTTACAGCTGGTGTCAAGCAGCCAACATCCAGTCTTAGGCCCACGTCCGATGACCATCCACATGCCAGCCTATGCTAGGGAAGTTCAGGCTTCCTGAGGCCTCTAGCACACCCACACGCACATGCAAGCACAGGCACACATGGTCACACACAATCACATGATGATTCACGGATGTCTCTGTAGGCCGCCTACTCTTTCCTGAGGCCTGTCTTTCCAGGATTGCCCGGTGGCTGCCCCGCGAGGCCTGGGACACGACCGGCACCTACCAGCTCTCCCGTCCCCAGGCTGCTCAGTGGGGCCAGCTCCGAGAGCACAGCCAGTGTGTCGCACAGGATCCTCCTGCTGAGCTGGGTGGAAACCAGATCCACCACCTCTGCCCTGTCCCCCCCGGGGCCCACGCAGGGGCCCCTGTCCAAAGCGGGAACTGGATCCCCCTGCCAGGGGCCAGCCAGCCCCGTGTGGCCAGCCGTCAACAGTGCTGGCAGGCCCTCTCCAGTCACACAGGTCTCTCCAGACAGTGTTGGGGCCTGCACGGACTGCCCTGGAGGCCCGGCCGGGGCATTGCGTGCCCCCCCACACCAGGGGGACCTGAGCCGGTCGACAGGTTCAGACCACTGGCCCCCCATAACCTTGTTCCTCCCAATAGAATGTGATTCACCCAATTGGTCCCCAAGGCTCCTGCCCTGTGCACCTGCCTCCAGGCAGAGGCTGGCCTCCTGGGGCCCCAGGGACAGTGCCTCGGACAAGGAGGGCAACTCCCAGGTGTTGGTGGAGACGTCTTCGGGTGGGGAAGGGAAGTCCTCAGAGGGGGGGCTGGGGGTGGCCCTGCTGCCTGCTGGGGGGGGCGGGAGGCGGAAGAGCATCCCTGTGTGTGGAGGACGGGAGGTCGGCACTGCCGTAGGACAGCACCTCATCCACCGGGGACAGGATCTCAGGCAGGATACTGCCATCCAGAGAGAGGCTGGCTTCCTCTGGGGCAGCAGGGGCTCCACTGCCCGCCTGCCCAGGTGCCCGGCTCTCAGCCCTCAGGGCTGCCAGCACCCTGGGTGTTGCAGGCGGTGCCTGTGGGGGATTCCTGTCAGCCTCCTGGGGCCCCTCTGGGCAGTCGGTGGAGGCCTGCAGAGGCCCCGTCTCTCCTCCTCGGCTGAAACTGGCTCCTTCGGACACCAAGGACCCCAAGGGAAAGGGAAGGGATAGGGCTGAGTCTCTGCAGAGATGGGCACTGGGGAGGGATGCCGTGCAGGCAGCCTCAGGGCATGGCCAGCCGGCCTTTCCTGCATCTAAGTCACTGGTCAGACTCCCACCAGTTCCAGAAGCTTCCTGGTCCCCACCAGGGCCTGGAGAGAGAAGTGCCATGCTGGGTGCCCCTCCATCTTCCAGGTCAGAGGAGCCTCCAGCAGGGGAGGGCCACCCTGTGGCTGGCTGGGCACCCATGCCAGACTCCAGTGGGCTCTCCTCATCCCAGACCTCGCTGGATGCCTCTGACAGCTCTGATCCTGACCTGGGCGAGGGGACGTTGGGGAGAGGCCGTGGCTGGCCCGGCTGCAGGAGGCCTGGCCCTGACGCAGTGGGGGAGCCCCGCAGGGGACCCCCGTGCAGGCCCCTGGAGGCTCCAACAGAGGACGCCCTGGACGAGCCCAGGTCTGCGTCTGGGGTGTTCCCGGCCTCCCAGTCTGACAGGGAGGCAGAACTATCCGAGAGCTGGACCAGAAAGGCGGACACTTTCTGGAACTCCTGGAGGGAGGGACAGGACAGGCCACTCACGGAGGAGGGGGTGTGGGATCCCATTCTGGGGCGGGGGGCTGCCCTGGCGTTGGGTGGGGGGCCTTGCCACCTCAGCAGGAGCTACGGAGAGAAGAGAGGGGGGGATGTCACCCACAGTCCCCACTCTGCCTCCCCTGCCACGCCCCCCGCACCAGGAGCGGCAGCAGCACACACCCCACTGGGTGGGAGTCAGAGCCAGTGGGTCAGAACCGGAAAGCCCCGATGGAGGCAGAAGAAATGTCCGCGGTGCCCGTGGGTGGGCCCCATGATCCTAGTGGTTAGCTCAGCTTCACCCCCCCACAGGAAGTGTCACTGCTGTGTGGACTTTCCTCAGGGGCTCAGAACCGCAGCTGTCGTAGAGACAGACTGGCTGCCTCTGCCTTGTCTTGCTGTTTGAAAGTGGATGTTCCAACAGGGAGTCCACCTCCTGTCTTTTACCTGCCGATTGGGACTGTGATGGGAGGGGGAGGGGGTGGCCCCCAAGGCTGGCGGTGGCGGGAGATGCTGGCTGTGACTTAGAAGTAGCCTTGGGTGACCCTAAGTGGGAACTCGGTGGTCCTGGTGCAAAGGCGGGGGATCCGGAGTGGGGGGGCATCACCTGGACAGGTGGTCAGCTGGGTGGCTTCCTGCCAGGAGTGGGGGTCGTGGGGGTCCTCCTGCCAACAGGTCTCTGTTCTGCAAACACATGGTAGGCAAGTCTCCCAGCCTCCTCGGGGCGCAGGGTCTCTGCAGGGGCCTTCAACTACCCCAACGGGAGGCGGGGAGGTTGCCCCCAGAGCACAAGGATCCCTGTCTTTAGGTGGTTCTGGCCTCAGTCCCCACTGCATCAGGGAGCTGGGGGGGACGTGGCTCAGAGGCATGTGCTCCCTGGAGGGGTCCCTCCTGCTGCCCCCACCACTGGCTCTGGGGCTGATTCACTGGGTGGTGCCCTTGTTTCAGACTCGGGAGGGCATGGGGTGGGCTGGGGGTGCCCAGCAGCCAGGCCAGTGAGCGGGGCACCAGGGGTGAGTGAGGATCCCCCAGCGAGAGCCCGGGGAGCAATGGCTTAACCACCTCCACGCCTCAGGTCCCACCCCTGCCCGAGGGTCCCCTGGGCCCAGGTAGCCCCCACAGGCCCCACACCTCTGCTTCTCTGACCACTGGCCTTCCACTTCAGGGGCCTCCCTGCCAGGGCTGCTGGCAAAGTCCAGCTCCAGCTCTGCCCCCACTCGGCTTGCGCTGCCTTCAACCACCTGCTGGAAACCCGTTGGAGAAACGCCACATTCAGGGTGTGGCACCTCCACCCGCTCTGGTCCCGTCCCTCAGCTGTGGGGAGAGCACCTGTGCTCTGGTGGCCACGGGAAGGAACAGGGGCCACCTGCCCACCCAGGGCCTAGAGACCCCACACACCAGGCACCCCCCTCCCAGTGGGCTCCAATGGCCCCCGACAGACGGGCCACCCAGGCAGACTGTCCTGTCGACTCCTTCACCGGACGAATGAGGTTATCCCCCCAAAAGCCACATGGCCGGGTCGACAAAGCAAGGCCAGGCCCCACTCACTCACACTGGCTTCCCGGGGGCTGCAGGGCCCCCCTTGGTCCCAGGAGCTACATGCATGGCTTTCCGTCAGAGCCCAGGTCTCCACTGTGGACGAGGGGCTGGGGTTGGGCTGGGGGTCTCCTGTGAGGCAAAGAGACCGTCAGTGCTGACTGCAGGAGCACAGGACAGAAGACACGGTGTCCAGGGACTCTGAGGCCACAGGAAAAACATCTTAAAATGCAAAATAGCTGAAGCACTTGCTTATTTGGGCTCCAGTGAGGACATAGCACACATGGCTGCCTGCTCCTGAAAGTGTGGCTGTGGGAGAGCTGCTGATATGAGTCCCAGAAAAGGTTTGAGAAGAAGGCGGGGCAGGGGCAGGCCTTGGCCATGCCCAGGTCAGCAGACCGGGGACAGTGGGGACACGGGGGCCCACAGGAGGAACTCACATCTGTCCATCACCACCTTCCTAGCCTTCCTTCCACCTTGGCCTGGTGATTGTGGGTCACCAAGGCACGGAGGTCCTAGGCCACCAGCCTTAGGGACAGGAGCTATTTGGCTAAAGCCCTGGTCTTGGAACCTCTGCCAACATGATTATGGCCCTGTGGTCACAGCCCCTGGTGAAGCCTGGGGCATCGTGGGTCACACAGAAGAACCCAGGGCTACCGTGACTGATGGGCGACACCCGGGCACAGTGTCTTGAGCAGAGACCAGCCGGCACTGGCCAGAGTGACTGTCTGTCCTCTGACTACTGCTATCCCTCTCCCCCCGCCCCCCGCCTCGCAGTTACCTTGGCCCATTTGGCTGCCGCTCTCCACAAGCCCTTCCTGGGCGTCCACCCAGCCATCGGCCATGGACGTCTCCTCTCCCCAGGCTGGCCTGAGGGGCCACAGGTGGACGTCCGAAGCTGAAGTTTCTCTGGGGGGTGTCCTATCCTGCTTAGGGACAGGGCTGCAAAGCAGTGCAGAGGGTGTGACTGCCTGCCCAGGCCCGCCCTCCACGGTGCCCAGCCTGGCCACAACTCTCCGCATGCGGAACTCGCAGCACATCCAGGGGCAGCTGTGATTGGTGGCCAAGTGGCCAGTGCACAGGCAAGGAAAGACAGGCCCTGGCCCCTCCCCACCCAGCAACCCCTGCACAGAGCATTGCCCCCAATGGGGCCACTGCTGGGGGGTGACAGGGCACGGGGCACAGTGCTGGGCGTGGTGGGGGGAGATGTCCATCTGTCCCCTGGCCCAGAGCCGTGATCTATCAAGACCCTTGTGTAGAGACTGACCGCTGGCACGGGGTTGCAGCCCTGTGTGCAAGAGCTGGGCCCACTGAGCTCTGGGAGGCACCATGGGTTGGAGGCCTGGACGCCACACAGGCTGCCATGCACTTGGCACACTGATGCCAGCACAAAGTGGCCCCCATCGCAGCCGCAAGGAGGTGGCTGTTGTCCTGACTCCTGGTTTAAGGGCAATGCCTGCAGGCAGGCCAGCTCCAGACATTCTGCCGTTCTCTGCGGGCAGCCTGGGGTTACTTACGCTCCCTGTCTTCCAGGCACCTGCTACAGCTGCTCCTCCTCCAGGTCCCCCTGAGCATCTCCCAGGATCACACTCACATCGGGGTGTGGACAGGGCTGGGGTCCATGGGCCATCCTCTGCCCACCCAGCCCTACAAGCGAGCCCATGGCCCATGAGGGTAGTCAGCCCAGGGATTTCCAGGACCCAGGACTGGAGTGTGATGGTGACGTGAGTTTAGGTCAGTCCTAGTGAGGTTTATTTGGAAAGAGCTCCCGGAGGGAGAAGAGGGCGAGCACAGGGCCAGGGCTGCCCATGACGACTCACGGGGGGACTCCCGGGCTCTCAGGGCTCCTCCAGGGGCCGTGGCTGGAGGGGCTGCAGGGCCTGAGTGGTGTTGGGGAGCATGATGAGCCCTGTGCAGGCCCCTCTGGCTGCTGGCTTGTCTCAGAGCCCCACTCCCAGGCGGCCTTGGCTTCAGGGCTGGAACCCTGGGAGAAACAGCAGAGGGTGAGCCGGCGAGGACACCCCTGGTCCATCTCCTCTTCGGAAAGTGTGGACGGCGTGCTCACCTGAGTAGGCACCTGGCTGAAACCGTGCGCCCACCCGCACAGGAGCCTGAGCCCCGGTGCTAATGGTGCAGACACCAGGCCAGAGCACGACTAGCTGGGCCCACACCCTCGTCTGTGTCAGCCGTCCTGGGTGCCCCTCCTACAGGCTGGCCGGGGGCAGGCAGCACACCTGCCTGGTGACCATCCCACCGTGCACCTGCTAACCCACACCAGATGCATCATGGAGCCCAGCTCATTCCATCCTCCTGCAGCATTCCCAGCTTACAGAGAACAGCCACCCACCCAC
>NW_006300164.1:60418-61976 GCF_000327345.1 Myotis davidii | reverse complement strand
CGTCCGCAGCCTCCTGCATGAGACAGCAGCCAGGGACAGGCTGCTGGGCCAGGGCTGCCCTGTTGCTCAGGGTCCCCCACGGGCCTGGCCTCTCCAAGGAGCTCCAGACCACGTGCTTCTTCTGGCCTCAGGTCCTCTCCCACAACCTCAGGGGTTGGTCTCCTCCTCTGGGGCCTGGCCAGGGCCGCCTTGCCCAGGAGACCTCCTTGGGGCCCCTGGTAAGCAGCCGCCCACCTGCCCTCCATGTGTACCCTGCAGAGTTCCTGTCCTCCCTGGATGTTTTTACAAGGGACTTGCACATCCCACAAAGCCCTGGTGACAAGCATCTCCTGCCCACAACTGAGCCTCTAGCCCAGGTGCGAGTGCCCACCTGCAGCAGCTGGGCCGTGGCCAGGAGCTCCTGCTGCAGACGGGCCACGGCCCTCTGCACCGAGAGGATGTGCCGGTGATGCCGCAGGAGCAGTGTCCTCTCCTGGCAGGAGAGCAGGCGACTGTTGTCCGGGAATCGGGTTTCCCTCTGAACAGGCAGAGGAGGAGAAGTCAGCCATACCCCGACCCGGCACAAAGGCGCACATGGAAAAGGAACCGCCGATGAACCCACTCGGGCACTGGTGGGGGGCTCCCTTCACCTCTCCTGATGCCCTGCCTTCTCCTCCCCGTGCACTGGCTCCCCTTGGCTTTGCCAACAGTAGGCTCCAGCAGGAAGCAGGAGGGGAGGGGGGTGCTCGTCCCCATGTCACCCTAGGCTGGCTGCACCCCTGTCCTCTCCGTGCAGCTCTTCCTCTAGGTCTGGGCATGGCACCCACCTCTAAATTCGTCCTTTGGTTACATGGTCCCCACTGACCTCGGACCCCGCTGTCTCTGAGAGCACACACCTCAGCAGAGCGGCCTTGCCCAGGCTCGGACCCTGCACCCCGACCCTGGGAGGTGGCATCCCAGGCCCCAGGGGTGATGACCCCTGCCTCCGCACCCCCCTCCCCGCTGTCTCCACCTGCAGCACAGGACTCCTGGTGTGGGAGCGGCCCCGGGCCCTCCAGCCAGGCTGCTTCTCAGGTGGGAGACTGCAGCCAGCCCTTGGCAAGGCCTGTTCCGTGGGCCCCCTCATTGCCATGTGATACCTGGACCCTCTAAGCCCTCTTCACGGTTCCCGGGTCGAGCTGTGCCTACAGATAGTGTGTCTTGCATTTTTCTGCCCCGACTCTTCCTGTTCCCCCCTCTCCCGCCCTCGGAATTGCCTCATACCTACCCTCCACCTCCCCAGTCCAGACAGGCCATCGAGGGCAGAGATGAGAAGGTGGGCAGCCTGGGGTGTGGCGAGGGCTCGGGAATTCAGGAATTCTCCAGCTGTGGTCACATGACCACTTTGTGTTCACCACCTGCCCACGCCCAGGTCAGGCGGCCTTACCTGCCCCTGCTCAAGGCTGCTAAGGCCCTGCGGCTGCTTCTCGGCCAAGACCAGCGCGGCCTCACTGCCCTGGCTGCCTGGACACCTGGGTGGTGGCAAGAGGGACACCCTCAAGCTTGGCACATGAATGTGGAAACCAGGCACGGCCAGCCC
>NW_006300164.1:59040-60292 GCF_000327345.1 Myotis davidii | reverse complement strand
GCCTCCCCGCATCCTCCCCACAGCAGGGCACAAGCAGGAGGAGCCATGGGTGGGCTGCTGGGGAGCCCGGGGGTGGCCCCAGCCAAACTCACTGTTCCCACACCCCCTCACAACCCCTTTTGGCCTGAGATGAAGCACCTGGAGCCCCAGCCCAGTCCAGGGCCTGTGGGGAAGGGGTGGGTGTGGCCTAGGACGCCCACAGCCCGGACCCTCGTGCACGGAAGTGAGGTTCTCAGCTGGGAAACCTCTTTGGGGACCAATGTGGCAACATCGAGAAGCTGAAAAAGTGCGTTCCCACTGCTAGGATTCACTTTAAGGAAGTTATGTCCTGGGTGAGCACTTCCCATCGGAAGGCCCTGCTGTGGGGCTGGTGAAGGAACTGATTGGTTCTCTGTGCTGGGCGCCCTGGACGTGGAGCAGTTACGAAGGGACATGGACAAGTGTCCTGACTTTTAAGTGAACACTCAGGCCACAGTCTGTGCTGCTGACGCTGATGCTGTTTAAGCAGCCACGTGCTCATCTCCCTCAGCAACAGCCGGGAAGACAGACTGGAAAGCAGGCAGAGGTCACCTCAGAGTGAACTGGGGTGGTTTTGACGCTGGAGCCGGGTGGCTAAGCGCAGGCTCACCTCTGACACTCTAGCCAGGCTGGCTCCCAGCGCAGCTTCCCCTGCACGGCCTCCTCAGGCAGGCGCAGCAGCTCTTCCTCCCGCGGGCTCTGCCCCGGCACCTGGAGCAGGAAGCAGCGAGAGCTCCGGGCAGACTGAGCAGGAGGCCTCATTGCTGCCTGTCTAGCTTCCCGGCTGCTCCCTGACCGGCCTCTCCCAACAGGAATGGAGCCCAGACCAGGGGAGCAGGCCAACAGCTCCAGGAAGCCCTCCTGGACTGTCCCCCAAACTGTGAACTCTGAGGGCAGCTGGGGTCTTATCACCTCGGCCTCTGCCCAGTCCCGACCCAGTCCAGGCCCCTGTTTGTGCTCCAGAGGGTCTGAGAGCTCGGCCACCGACTCTGCAATGTGCAGCCTGGGCAGTGGGGCCAGCCCTGCCCAAGGTGCCTGTATAAATGCCTGCTCTCACCCCCACCCCGGGTAGGAGGAAGGGGCCTGGGCGATGTCAGCTGGAAGGGTGCGGGATGCCATGGCAGGGAGAGCCTCCTCTAAGCAAGGGCCCCCGTGGAGAACCCTGTGTGCAGGCCCCAGAGAGGCAGCTGAGGGAGGATTGGAGTCTGCCACTGGCTGCCAGTGCCTCCCCTGC
>NW_006300164.1:48082-58920 GCF_000327345.1 Myotis davidii | reverse complement strand
TGTACCTGGTGAACAGGGTGGTCCCAAGGGTAGAGCCTGGCCAGGGGCAACAGGGATGGGGCGTGTCCTGGCTCCGGCTCCTGCAGGGACGCTGAGGGCAGAGAGAAAGCAGCAGGGCTGGGCCTCGGAGGGGCTCCGGGGCTGCTCCTACAGGACGGCCCGAGAGGTGGGATGTCGGCAGCACCGTGATGCCCCCATACACACAGCTGCCCACCAACCATGAGGCCAAAGGAATCGCTGTCACTTTGCCTGACATGAAGTTCTGGTGTGCAAACCCACTGACCCTGCAGAAACCCAGACCCAGGTAGAGGGGCTTGAGGTGCCTGGGCCCAGCCGCTCCATTCCACAGACGGGGAGAAGGAGGCCCAGAGAGAAAGAATGGCCCTTTTGAAATACAGCACCAGCAGGTGGGGTGACAGCAGAGCCCACACTCCCGGCTGAGGCAGGTCTGGCCACTGACGCCGTGGGCCGCCTTCGGTGCTGGGTGTGATGGAAAACGGACCCTGTGCTCCTAGAAGGTCATACGAGGACCCGGCCTCTGCCAGGAGAGGGCCAAGGGGATTGGAGTGTGGATTTAATGTCCCACTGAGAAAAGACTTAACAAGTAAACAAAAAAGTATGCATGCGGATGCATGCAGACACACGTTCCCAGACACGTTTACATGTTCACACACACATATGAAAGAACGTTTTCCAGACACATCAGGCAACACTGCACGCTCATCCCTGAGAGACAAAAAGCCAGGCAGGTGAGACCTCTGGTTGTCACAGCCACCTGCCCAAGAGGCTCTTGCTGCAGCACGGGGAGGGAAACTGAGGCAGAGCCCTGGACACCTGGGAGAGGAGTAGAGCTGCGAGTCTGGAGAGACTGATGCAGCCAGACCTGGTGGGCTGAGGGTCTGGGAGGAGAGAGGCCTGGAGGCTGTTGCCTGTCCCCTCGTCTCGAAGCCATTGCTGGTGCCCGCGGGAAACCCTGGTGCCGGGAATGAAGCACCAGAGCACCAGACGCTGAGGAGCATGTCCGTCCCCACCTGCCAGGTGCAGAACCCACGATTCTGGGTCAGAGCACACAGAGGCTAAAAGACATGGTCCCCAGCGAACAGCACCCCCGAAATGGTAAAGGAGGTCCTTCAAGCAGCAGGAACCTGATGCCAGAGAGGAAGTCAGCTCTATAGCGAGGGACAGAGAGACATGGATAACGGTGCCCACAGAGCCCGCCTGCTGGCTTCTGCCAGTCACACCAAGCCCCATGGGTATGGAGCTTGCGGCCACGAGCAGGAGCAGTGGTGCCCTGGCCCAATCGTGGTTCTGGCATCAGATGAACTAAGGTTTAAATCCTGGCTCCATCCTTCCTGTGTGGCCTCAGGCAAGTCACTCCATCTCTCTGGGCCTCTCCAGTGTGTGCCTGACTCCGTTTCCCCTCGGGTCCACGCAGGGAGCGTGGGCAAGCACGTGGAGAGTGGCTGGTTGTGAGGACTCTCACCTGCATAGGCTGACTGGCCGGCCGGCCTCTCCTGTCCTTCCTCGGGGCCCCGGGAGGGCGCAGCAGTATCTCTGCCCAGGGATGGCTGGGACCTGCCAGGTGAGGAGGCGCTGGGGACTCCCTCCAGCAGCACCAGTACCTCGCCTGTCCAAGACCCCCCACCTCACCTTCCACATTGGGCGGGCGCCACCATCCCGGCCTTGGACGCACCTGGATCTGGCCGTCACAGCGCTCCAGGAGGTCTTCGGATCCGAGCCCGCCCACAGCCGCAGCCCCTCCAGCTCTGGTGCTGCTCCTGGCCTGGTCTGGGTCTTGCGCTTCTCCATCCGCCTCTGTGAGGACAGGTGTGTGTGGAGGATTAAGGACAACCTCACAGCCAATGGGCCTGGCCAGGTGCCTGGAAGGGGGCTGGATGGGGGAAGGGTGGCAGGTTTCCAGCAGACACAGTCAGGTGGGGGATGGGCCTCCCAGAGTGTTGGAGGTGGACAGCCAGGGTGGCTTTGGAAGGCTCCTGGGGAACGGCAGTCACCCAACAGGTGTGATGCCAGAAGCAGGAAGAGGGGCAGAGAGAAAGGGAAATGGGCCAGGTGTGTGTGTGCTTGTAGGTCTGAGAGCATGTGCGTGAGTGCATGCACGTGCACACAGACACATGTACACACAGACACGTGCACACAGAGACACGTGCACACAGACACATGTACACACAGACACGTGCACACAGACACACGCACACAGACACATGTACACACAGATACGTGTACATGCAGACACATGTACACACAGACACGTGTACACAGAGACACGTGCACACAGACACATGCACACACAGACACGTGTACACACAGACACGCGCACACAGACACATGTACACACAGACACATGTGCACACAGACACATGTACACAGAGACACGTGCACACAGACACGTACACACAGACACATGTACACACAGACACGTACACACAGACATGTGCACACACAGACACATGTACACACAGACACATGTACACACAGACACGTGCACACAGACACGTGCACACAGACACCCCTGCTGCTCTCCTGGGAATGCCTCCCTTAATGTCTGCATAAGAACATCCACCAACAGTCCCCAGACACGGAGAAGAGTCACTTCTGAGAAGGCTCGTCCCGTCTGACCAGATCATGACATCACCTTCCTGGTCCTCACCCTGGTCCTCACCCTGCGGCCCTGGGGGTGCTCTCTGCACCACCTCGACCACCAGCGCTGCCTGTCTGTGGGGCTGAACGTGCAGGCTCAGAGGGGCAGGGCCAGGCTCACCGCCAGCCGGTGTTTGGAGAGCAGCTCGTCCAGGGCCTTCTGGGTCTCCCAGACCTCCAGTTCCGCCCGCTGCCGCAGAAGGGCCAGGGCCTGCTCCTGCTTCTGCTGGTCCAGCTGCAGGGAGGGCCCAGCCTCAGGTCGCTGGCCCCAGCCTGCGGCCCCCCTCCCCCGGCCCCTGCTCTTTGGCGAGAGGACAGGGGGTGCCACCTCTGAGAACAGGAGGGGCCCCCAAAGGACCCCAGTCTTGGCAGGGATCCTTCCCCAGGTCCCCGTGCCCTGGATGTCCTGGGCCAGTCTGTCGGCCTCTCCTTCCTCCCTCCCAGCCTCGCCCCGAAGGCTGCTGCTCTGAGTCCTGCAGTTCCCGCTCCAGGGCCTCTTCTGCTCAGCTTTTGGGGGCAAAGGCTGCACCCCGCTCACTTCAAACAGAAAAGGCCTAAAGGGACACAGCAGGGGTGGGACACACCTTCAGTGCCTGGAGAAAGCTCAGGGACTTCTGCTGGAGGTCTGAGAAGTGCCCCGCACGTGGCCCGCCGGGCTCCTGCTGACCTGCAAGCACAGGGGGCACAGCTGAGCGCCTGGGCCTCCTCGTCCAGCTCAGCATCCGGCTCAGCCTCTCGCTCCGATCTGCAGGGAAGAGAGTCCAGTCCCTTCCCCCCACGTCCAGGGAGGGTGGGAGAGGCCGCAGCCAGAGGAGGGGACAAACGCTGCTGCCTCCCCACGATGGCCAGGGGCTCGTTGGCCTGACCCAGCCATGTTCTCCCACCCTCACTCCCAGCCACAACCCTGCAGAGGGGACAGGCACGGTGCCACCAGGCAGGCCTCACTTGTCATGGGTTTGCGGGTGACCTTCTGCCTGTGGGGGAGGGGTAATGCAGGCTCAGCCGTGGTGGCTGCTGTCACAGTGCAGGGTGGCCATGGCCGGGCGCTGTGACCGCACCGGTCCCCAGGTCGGGTCACTGGGCTTCCTCTGGAGCATGAGCATGGAAACTGCCGCCTCCCCTGGGTGAGGGAGTCCCCGAGGCAGTGGAGGCTGCTCTTTCCTCGGTGGCTTCCGGGTCCAGCCCCGGCCCTGCCTGCCCCTACTCCCCCCAGCCCTGCCGACCCGGCCCCTGGGGGCAGCCTGTGTGCTGCTTCCTCCCCCAGCCCTGTCTCCTGTCCTGGGTCCTGGGGAGAGCTGGCAGGGGCTACGGAGGACTCGGCTTCCCGTGGGGCTTGCACCCTGGTCTGAGGACGGCAGAGCCTTCCTGGGACTCTCCATCGAGCTCCTCAGTCGTCGCTGGCGCCTGTGCCGAGAGGAAAGCATCCTTGCCCATTCTCTCCTTCCCTGACGGAGCGGCTCTGCTCTCCTCGGTTAGAGCAAGTGGTCGGAGAGCTGTGAACGAGAGCTGATCTGGTTCCGGGTGTTTCCCACGGCAGCTGAGAAACTGAGGCACCAGCCTGGACTGGAAGCCAGGGCTCGGGCCACCTGGCGTGCATGGAGCACGTGGGGCGGTGCTCGGGGCGCCCCCCCTACTCTGTGTGAACCGGTCTCCTTGGCAACGAAGACACTTTCAGGAACTGGCTTGGTGTGTCCTGAGCCAAAGTCCCTCGAGAGGAGAATCCCTGCTCTGCTGTGTCCCCCTGAGCGGCTGAGAGAGAGGAGGTGCCGGTCCCTCACCCTGGCTGCTGCCCAGGCTCCGCGGGCTCCTCAGGCCCTGGCCCTGCAGCCCGAGGAGGGGAGTTCCTGGTCACGTCTGGTCCCCAGGGAGCTCGGGGCTGTGACCTGGGAGAAAGCAAGCTCTCCCTGGCCTGGCCTGGCCCTGGGTGGCCAAGCAGACGGCAGCCCCTGAGACTTTCAGAGTCACCCCAATGAGCAGAGGATGATCCTGCCTCGCCCCCAAGTCCTCTGGAGACGATCGGTGAGGAGCCGCCCTAAAGCCCCTGGAAGCGAGGATCCAGTGAGAGGTTTAGTAAGTGCCGTCAGGGTCGCTGGTTAGGATGGTGACGGTGACGAGGACGACGGTGATGGGAGTCGGCCCCCAACCAGTGCAGCTGACGCCGTTCCTGTCTGTGTGGAGAGCCCTGTGTTTGAAGCCAGGGCTGTGCTGTCCCTCATGGCGGCCATGGCTGCAGCCACCGTGCTGCTCCGTGTGCAAAATTCTTTAATGGCTAGAGAGCCACAGGTGGCTGGTGGCTGCCCTATTGGAGCGCCCACTATTTAGACCATTTCCCTCATTCCAGAAAGTTCTGTTGATGTCGTTAGAAAGTAAGTTCCGTTGGGCAGCGCTGGGCGAGGCCTGTGAGTCCAGAAGGTTCTGTTGGATGGCGCTGCTTCCATTGGTAAAAACGGGAGCTGGCCAACTTGAAGCTGGGTCTGAACCCCGCTCTGCCACGGGTTGGTGGGAGATGAGCCATGCAGACAGGCGCACAAGCAGGAGTTTGATGCCCACAGAGCAGGCGATGGCGGGTGAGTGACCCACCAAGTGTTATCTGGGAGGCTCCCTGGAGGAGGGTGTCTGACGGGAGCCCAGTGCAGGCCTCTGGATTGTGTTCACTGCTGGTTCTGGCTACCTGAGCCCTGCCCTCAGCCACTCAGGCAGGAGCCACCCTGACTTCAAATGACTCCTGGGCTGCCTGTGGCCCCAGGATAGAGACTCTGCTAGAGAATTCTAGGAGAGATGGGTAAGACCACGGCCCAACCTGATCCCACCTCTGGAGAGGCAGGGCAGGGAGCGGTGCTGGTTGTTCTAGAAGCCCTGGCACCTGGCTGCCTAGGGTCAGCCTGTGGACGCTGCCAGGCCCCGGCGACAGCTCAGCCCCGACAGACCTCAGAGGCCTAGGAGGTTGTTTTCAGGTAGGTGGGCAGCTCTGCCCTGTCCTTTCCCTGGAAGGCCCAGTAGGTGTGGGTGGGGCCCTGAGGCCCCCGTGGGCTAGGGAGGGGCAGCCTTTACCCAGGTCCCTCCTTCCTCGGGAGGTCTGCGACCCACCCTCTGTGGGCACCTGTGGAGGGGCAGCTCTACAGAAAGGGCTGGCCACACCCACTCTGCCTGTCCTTGCCCTGGCATCCACGCCACCCACGGAATATTCCTTCAGGGAATGAGTCAGTGCGAAGGCTCGCACCTTCCAGACCTGATTTGCGGTCCACGGTTCAGGTGTTTTGTCCTTTCAGTGACCGACGGCCCTCCCTGTGGGGTGTTGGGAGGCCCCTCTCTGCTCCTGGCTCTGGTCTCACACCCTCACCAGGCGGCACTGCCCACCCAGACACCACCCCACATCCCGCCCCCACCACGTGTGGCTGAGACAAGTACAGGGAGGCGGGGGCTGGGGTGCACGGGCTGCCTGTCCTTTGAAGCCAGTATCAGTCACAATAGAGCACAGAGGCCGCTGGGTCCCAAAAGCCTCCAAACACTTTAATACTGAAACATGGATGCTCTTCACTTAGAAAAGGGTCTCTACACGCACAGGACCTCGCCGGAGTGGCAGGCCGTGGAGGGGGTCCCCGAAGGACCTCTCCGGCCACCCAACCAGCCAGCCCAGGGCCTGTCCGGAGGCTCGCCCTTACCGCAGCTCTGCAGGGCCCAGGGAGTGACCAAGCCTGCCCCTCTGGCCGACGGCATCTCCTCCAGCCACAGGGAGCCACAGGTGGGGTCTGGCGGGGCTGGCACCTCGAGTGAGCTGGGGACACGCAAACACGCATGTGAGTAGGTGGGATAGGTAGGAGGCAGCTGGCAGGGATGGGCGGGTTGGGGGAGGGGTATCTGGGTTCCCGATGCCAGCAGAGCTCTGACTCATGCCGTGTCCAGGACAGGCCTGTGACCACAGGGCCAGGAGGGCGGAGCCTGTAGGTGCTGACACCCCCTGCTTGGTGGGGTCTCCTCTGAGAAGCAGTAACTAGGGCTCTGCTCTCAGCCCCAGGGGCCCAGCACCCCGCAGGAGTGCAGGCCTCTACGTCACCATGGGCCCTGGGCTGGGGTCCAAGTGCCCTTGGCCGCAGGCCACCGCTGCCTGGGTGCTGAGCCTGTGCCTCCATGAGGGACCTGTACTTCCTGGCACATGTCCACCAGGAAGTGGCTGAAGACGCCGGCTACACCCACCTGTGGCCATGGGGACAGGCGGGGCTTGGCCCTCTCCACCAGCCCTTGGGGCCCGGGGCACAGGTGTTTGTATGCACCTGTGGTGTGGCAGCTGCTGTCAGTGTGACTGTGCCCCGTCCCACCCATGGACGTGCAGGGGAGGTGACACGGAAGAGTGTTCCAGAAAGAGCGAGCAGCCCTGGGGCTGAGCCCAGACGCTGAGGAGGCAACGGATGGGCCCAGTGGCTGATTCCCGGGTGACCTGGGGCTGCTGGAGGGGCCACTCTGGGGGCGCAGGGCCATGAACGGGGTGCGGAGGGAGGGATAAGACATTGCAGGGTATTCTCCGGGCTCCCTCTCGCTCCCTCCTCCCCATTCTAAACTTAGGGTGCTGGCTCCCGAGAGGATCCCCCTGACGGTGGCAGGAAGGAGCCAGCCCCACAGAGGCTCAACTCCTGGGAGGCCCCGATGGCCAGCGGCTATGCAGCCAGGGCCTCCCTCACGCTCCAGGGCAGGGCAGCAGGCACTTCCCGTAGAGGAGTGAACAGCAATTCGCTCTGCGGGCCACACAGGCCCCATCTCTGTGGGGAGGACTCAGCCCTGCCCTTGGAGCATGAAAGCAGCCCTCTGATTGCCATGTGCCAATAAAACTTTATTTACAAGCACAGGAGTGGGCCGGGGGGCTGTGGCTTGCTGACCCCTGGGATAGACCCCTGGGATGGACACAGCATGAGTCTGAGAGCTCTGCTGGCCTCAGGAACCCGGACAGTGGTCCTCAAATTCAGTGTGCACCAGAGCCCCCGGAGGCCTTGCAAGAGCACCGCCCACTGCCTACCGCCAGCGGGTCAGATTCGAGAGGCCCGGTGTGTTAGAGAATGGGCTCCTGAGGCCAAGCCCTGGTCTGAATCTTGGCTTGCCCTCCCATGAGCCATGTGACCCGGGCAAATCCCTCTCTCTGAGCCTCCGTTTTCCCATCTGTAAAATGGGGGTGAAGACACCTCTCCTGGAGGTGCTAGACGGTGTGCAAGAAGTACAGGGGCTTGCGGGGCCTGGGCAGCCCCTTCCTTCCAGAGATGCCAGGTGGACAGGCCTCCCAAGGCCCAACCCAGTGTTCTCGCCACCGGCTGCCATGGCCGGCTGGTTGCCCCCACTGGCACCGTGGTCCCAGCTGGGAACGGAAAGGGGGAAGAGGTTGTCTCCTGTGACCCAGGGGCCCCAACGGTCCAGAAACTGGCCTCAGGGGAAGCGGTGACCTTCAGCCCTGGATGTGGGCAGCAGGAGAGGTGACCGGGGCCTGGCCATGGAAGCTGCAGCCTGGAGGCTGGCTTAGAGGGGACAGCTGGCACCAGTCCTGAGTGCCCTCGGGCTGCCAAGCCCTGGGCTGGGATCCCAGCTGCATGGGAGGTGGGGCAGGCATGGGCCACTGGGCAGACTAGTGGATGACTCACTTCTGCCTGTGGGACCTGGTCAGGGTGAGGGTGGGGGGGCACGTGCTCAGGTGGGAAGGCTCTGAGGCCGGGGACAAGCCCACGATCTTGCTGGCCGTCTGCCTCGACGTGCAGATGCAGGTGGCCTCCTTGGAGCCCCATACTGACCTCTCAGGATCCCCCGCCCCACCCCCTTCTGAAGGACGAGAGGGAGCAGGTGTGTGCTGGGAAGACAGCCGTCCAGACCAATGCTGCCCCTTCTGGTAGGAATTCCAATTCCACTGACCAGGCTGAGGCTGGGGTTGGGTAGGTAGGGAAGGGGGCAAGATAAGGCTCACCCCAAAGGACCAAACAGCCCCCCACTGGCGAAGCTAAGGGGGCTTTAGGAAGGCAGGGTGGGTGCGGATTCCTGGGGGTGACAGGCAGGGGAGGTGCACTAGCAGGGAATGTCCCCAGAGGGGACGGAGGGGGGGGAGGGGGGACGGGAGGGGAGTGAGGGGGGATGGGAGGGAGGGGTTGAGATGTTGGGGGAATTGCGCCCCCCATTTGAGGTGGATACATCCCACAATTGCCAGCTCTGAGACTGGCAGGGGGCATGCGACACTGCTCAAGGTCAATGACTTGAAGTACAGATCGAGGGTTTGCACTGGCCCCACCTGGGGTGCCCTGGGTCTCAGGACCCCGTCTCTCCAGAGACCTAACTGACTATCTGTATTCCCCACTCCACGCTGCCCCAACCACGGTCCTACCGGCCTCTTAGCTCTGTGTTAATAAGCTCTATACCCTTCGAGACCCCTAAAGGCAGACCCTGTGAGGGGTGGGGGCTGCTGGCATCTGTCCCATGGGCTCCTGGGGGGCTCTGGCTGATGCTGGGAAGAGGCAAAGCCAGCCCCCTGGAGGCCACCTGCTGGCCTGTCCTCTCTGGAGCGCCCCTTGCCCTCGGCTCTGACCTGTTACACATGGGATCCCGGAGGGCACGTGTTGCACACGGAGGGCACATGGTTGCACATGGTTGCACATGGGGAAGGGGAGGCTGGAGACCACTGCCCAGGGCACTTCAGTCTCAGGACAGAGGGTGAGGGGCGGGAGATGCCCAAGAACCTCCAGGCCATGCAGTGTGCCAGGAAGGAGGACAGGGCAGGGCTGGGGATCAGGAGGGCACTGCTGGCCCCTGAGAAGGATGTAGGGGGCCCGACCCACTTTGGCGTCAGGAAATGCTGGGTAGGTTTGGGGGGCGGGGCGATGGGCTAAAGGAATAGCTCTTGGAGCTGCACAGGGAGTCCTTGAGGGGGCTGAGCATGTGCCTGAACCCCAGACGATGAGAGGCCACAGTGCCCGGGAAGGTTACATTGGCAAGGAAGCAGCTGCCCCAAAGGTGCTCGGGCAGAGAGGGGGCGGCGGGAAGGACAACCCTCCTGGTGTGGGGGAGTTGGGGCTGAGAGGGCTGGGGGCACACAGAGCAGGGACCGGGCTACTGCAGGAGGATGGCCCAGGTTCAGGGGGTGATCCTGGGGTGAGGGTGGGGACTGCAAGAGGTCCCCAAAACTAGGCCCAGGCTGGACCGGCTGGATGGGAGGTGGGGAAGGCAGGGGCCCTCAGTACCCCAGCCTAGGCCAGTCTCTTCTGCTACTGGACCCAGGGTCCCCTATAAGGGACCTGCATGAAGTGGCCGCCAGAGAAGGCCGAGCCACTGCTGGAGGTGGAAGATACTAGAGGTGCAGGGACTGTGGCCGGTTGGTTGTGAGGACTCAGACATGGACGTGGAACCTGGATGCAGGGGCCCCTGCCTCAGTGTCCCCTGGACAGTCAGCCTGCCAATCATACCAGAGACACAGGAGTGTGGACGACAGTGTCCCCTGGGCCGGGAACCATGCAGGGAGCATGGGGGTGGTGCTGGTCCTCACTGCAGGCCCTGGGTCAGGCCACAGAGGTGGCAGGACCACTGCCCGGCCAGCCTCAGAGCTGCAGGTGTGTCAGGGGCTTGTGTGGCCGCCCTGCCAGGCCTTGGCCAGCGGGGGCCCTGCCCCGGGGGCGTGAGAGGCAGAGGCAGCCCATGGCTTACAGCACGGCCGGACTCGAGGCTGCTCATGGGCTTACCTCCCTGCCAAGGGGCCGAGGGCCTGGGCGGAAGCTGTGTCTCTCGCCAGCCTCCGGTCCAGCTTCAAACGTCCATCCTCCATGGATCCTTTGGAGACATGGGCACCAGGATGTCACTTTCCAGGTGTGGGCACCAGGGGAGGAGGGGAGCAAGGTCGGTGGGGAGCGAGGGAGGCGGGAATGAGGAAGGAGGGGGAGAGGGGAGAGGGGAGGGCACCCGCCCACGGCAGGCAGCAGCCTGTCTCCAGTGCCCCCTCCTCTTTCTGGCCTGGCTTTGGCTTAGGGAACAAGGCAGGGAGGTGACAGACACACAAGCCTCAAGACCAGGCCTCACCCCTCCTCCAGCCAGAGCCACTGCAACAGTGCAGCTGACGGGAAACTACGTGCCAATCCCATTGCCAGGACGTCACCTACACCACCTTCTCGGTGACAACAGCTGTGCTATTGTCAACATATCCCCACTTCGGGAGAAGAAACTGAGGG
>NW_006300164.1:34347-48004 GCF_000327345.1 Myotis davidii | reverse complement strand
GCTCCCTCGGCCGCCGACAGGGCTGTGGTCAGCATGGCCCGCGTGCAGGTCTTAGCTGGGGGCACGTGGGGCTTACCTGGCGGCGAGTAGGCCAGGTGGCCCCCGGGGCTCACGCTCCTCCGCTGCTCCCAGCCAGGACTCCACAGCAGCGTCTCTCCGTCAGGCAAGCAGGAAGGAGGGAGAAGCAGCCTGGCCCGCATGTCTGCCCAGCCCCAGGGAGACCCTCTGCCTGCATCGGGCACCATGGCTTGGGGACAGGCTGGCACCATGGGCTTGGGGGTGCCAAGGCTCGGGGCCAGGCTGGCACTGTGGGTGCTGGGGCGTGAGGATGGCGGGTTCAAGGGCAGGTCCTCCAGAGTGTCCGCTGCATCGGCCCCAAGCAGATTGGCAGTCAGGAGGTCGATGCGCTGCTTCAGGACGTTGGCCATGGTCTCCAGGGCCTGCAACCGGGCATGCTTGTACCGGAAGTGCAGGGGGCCCCGCGTGCCCAGGCGCTCGGCCTCCTCAGGGCCCAGGTAGATGCACAGCCCCGGGTGTGGGGGGTGGGCAGTTAGGTCCTGGAGTTTTCGGGGACCTGCGGGGGAGCCAGCGGATGTCGGCAGGGGAGCACCCGCCCAGCCTTCCTGGGGGCCTCCTGTCTCCAGAAGCTCATGGTTCAAGGCTCTGTCCAGACACAGGCAGAAGCTGTGGGGACAGAGGGTGCGAGGGTCAGGGAGGCCCAGCACGGCCTTCTTCTGCTGCCTGTACACGTCCAGTGGTGAGTGTGAAACATGTGTGTGAAACACGTGTGTGCAGGCGCTGAATGTGGCGGTGCTTCTGGGGCAGACCCAGGGGGTGCTCACGAGGCCCATGTTTGCTGGGGGCTGGTATGGAGCAGCCACATGCCCGCCCGCCACCGTTAGAGCGAGGACAGCCAGCGGCGGTTTCTTAGATGTGCCGCCAAAAACACAGACGAGAGACAGATAAATTGGCTGCTTCGAAGCGAAAAGCCTCCACGCATCAAAGGACACAACCAACAGAGAGACAGAAGGCAGGGAGGGCACGAGCGGGAACTTAGAGGCCATGTCGCCACAGGGTTGGGACCAGACGGCAGAAAGAGCTCCTGCAGCTCAACCAGAAACCCAAACAGCTCCACCAAAACGCAGGCCAAGGACAGAGCGGTCCCTCCTCTGAAGACAGAAGCGACCGACGAGCACATGAGAGGATGCTCAGTGCCCAGGTCACCGGGAAATGCAAAGGAAAGCACCTGAGGTCCCACCTCACCCCCAGGACGGCTGCTGTGAACAAAACAGGAAAAGCAGCCGCGAGGACGTGGAGACGGGGACCCTGGGTGCTGCTGGCGGACGTACCGGGCGGAACAGATGGGCGCGGCCGCTGTGGATAACGTGGCAGTTCCTCAGAAGGCCAGTGTGGGCGACCCGGTGGCCCAGCAGCCCCACTCTGGGTCCACACACAGGCCTGAGAGCCGGGTCCGAGACGCACACCATGTTCCCAGTCCAGTTCCCACAGCAGCCAGAGGTGGAGACACCCCAGTGTCCACTGATGGGAAACCAAACCTGGTCCACCTCCCAGTGGAACACTATGAAGCCTTGAAAAGGCAGGCAGTCCTGACCGTGATATGGCAGGGGCAGACCTAGAAAATGTGCTCTTTGAAAGAATCCTGAACAGAGGCCCATGTCCAGAACATGTGAATGCGCAGGAGGGAGAGATGGGGTGCAGGGGAGGGTGGGCTGATGGGGTGGGGTTTCTCCTGGGTGATGGAAGGGTTTGGAAGTAACAGGTTCTAGTTGCACAGTGAAAGCGCTAAATGCACTGGTGTGGTATGAGCTCACCTCAGTGAAATGGCCAGGCTGTGTGGCCTGGGGCCCAGGAAGTGCAGCCCTCCACCTGATACCCACCTGCCCGGGGCCTCCTGGTCCCCCAGCACCATGCCAGAGGTCACCTTGCTCCACCGCAGTGCGGGCGACCCCACGCTCCCAGGCTCGTCCTGGCCCTGGAACAGAGACGGATGCAGTCAGAGTCTCACCCAGACCCTGACACCCTGGCTCGGCTCAGAGCTGGCCCTGGCCCCCAGGGGTCTCAGGCTGGACCCCTCGGTCTACCCTCTTTAGGGGCTGGGACAGAGTCAATGGGATCCCTCCAGAGCCTGGTCAGACCGAGGGGGCAGACAGGCCCCGGGGCCCTGGGGGTGGAGGCCGTGGCTGAGCTGGTCCACGCCCCCTCTGCACCCCGGTGCCTACCCTGGACGGTGCTGAGTGTGGGACGAAGGTCACGATGCTGGGGGTCGTCTGGGAGACCAGGGGGAAGGCCTTGGTGGGGCCGGCCCTGCCGCGCACGGCCTCTCTCTGCTGCCTGTACACACCCTGCAGCCGCTGGCTCTGCAGCTCCCGTGCCTGCACGGCCGAGGCCTTCTCCTCCAGGACCTGCTGCTGGCGCGCTAGGGCCTTTTGGCGCATGAACTCCCGCAAGGACGCGGGGCTGTATGGGTGGCCCAGGAACCCCCGGGGCTTTGGGCAGGGTGGCGGCAGCCGAGCCTCATTCTCCTGCCCAGGTGCCAGCTGAGAGATGCTCTGGGTGGGCCTGGGCCAGGGGTGGGCTCTGCACTGGACTGGGGCGCCAGCCTTTTTCACGAAGGAGGCGCTCCAGGGCCGCTGGGTGGTAGGGCTTGGCCTTTCCAGAAGGCTCCAGCGTCCTCGGGGGGAGGCCTCCCAGTCTTTGCAGGGGGCTCCAGCCCTCTGCCCGGCTGAGGCACTCCAGGGCCTCTCAGGGGGGCTCCCAGGCCTCTGGAAGGTGGGGTTCCGTCCTTGGGGGGACCAGGTCCTCTGTGGACAGGACTCCCACCTGGCCGAGGCACCCCAGCGCTGCCCAGCGGAGAGGCTCCCGGCCCACTCTGAGGAGGAGTGGTGCACCCCCTTGGCCGGGCTCTGAGAACTCTTGCCGAGGGAGACCCGCACATCCGGGGCACTCCAGTGGCCCTTGGGTCTCCTCCCTGCCAGCTGCTGGCGCTCCTGCCCTCCCCTGTGGTGATGGTCCTGGGCCAGATCCAGCCCCGCCTGAATTTGTTGGCGGAGGTCCTGCAGGATGGCCATGGCAGAGTGGATGCTCCCGGCCTCGTCACAGGACGCCAGGTTGGGCATGTGGGTAGGCACCCATGGGTCACTGCGGATGGTGCCTGGGCGGGGTGTCCGGGGGCCAACAGGGGAGCTCTCAGCAGCTCTGTCCTCCATGTCTCCTGCAAAGACAGGCAGTCACTAGGGGCGGACCCACAGAGCTTAGAGGCACCCCACCCCTGCCCCGGGGAGCCTCCTGTCTCTGTGCTCATCCCTAACTCACATTAGACCCGAGGGGCAGATGCTGTGAGGCTGTGCCTGGCACCTGGTGAACACTGAGCACACATTGGGGGACGGGTGTCTGGGAGGACCCCATTGGCACTCGCCCTGCTCCCCTAAGTCGGGAAAGCCGAGACAGCCATGCCCAGCCTTCCGGAGCCAAATGGGTGCCCTTCAGGGACAGAAACCCTGACCTCCAGCTTCTAAATGGAATGGTTTTCCAAAGTCCCCTTCTGGTGGCGAGTTCGCAGGGCACTGACACGTCACTGGGAGGGCGCTGCTCAGGCACCGATGCCACCTCCTTCCCGGCGGCATGGTGCCCATGCCCACCCATCTTCGGCAGTAGAGCAGGGGGAGCCCGCGTGCGCACACATGCAGGCGGAGGCACAAGGTACCTAATTCGGCGGTGGGGGCCGGCGCTCCCGAGGGGGCCTTGCTCTGGAGCCTGGGGAGGGCGGGAGGGGGCCCGAGCAGCCCTCTCACCAGGGCTTGTCCTTTCCTCCAGGCGTAAACACCAACCAACTCAGAATCTTAAACAGAGAAAACACACACAGAGGCTCCGAATGCTGGCCCCAGTGGGATGGAAGGGAAGGGGCTGTTTCAACTCTTGAGGCCTGGATTGGGGAAGGGGAGGGACACTGGTCCTGGGAGGAGCAAAACGGAGCAAGTGTGTATGTGCCTGTGTGCAGGGGAGGTGGGATAGGACCCTGGCCTCCTGGCTCAGTCCCACCTTCCTCTGCTGGCTCTCTCCCCTTACCTGCCCTGATACAGGCCCACTGACACCTGGGGAAGGGGCTGTTTCAACTCTTGAGGCCTGGATTGGGGAAGGGGAGGGACACTGGTCCTGGGAGGAGCAAAACGGAGCAAGTGTGTATGTGCCTGTGTGCAGGGGAGGTGGGATAGGACCCTGGCCTCCTGGCTCAGTCCCACCTTCCTCTGCTGGCTCTCTCCCCTTACCTGCCCTGATACAGGCCCACTGACACCTGGAGCCACACATGCCAGCCCTCCCTCTGGGGGCCTTGATGGCACTCAAGTGCCCCCCTCAGGACCTTGCTTGGCATCTGGTCTCCCCACCACAGAGGAGGGACCAGGTGAAGACAGAGGATGGGCTAGGTAAGGAAGGAGGAGGGGCCCTGTGAGGATGGGGGAGGGAACCACATGAACACGGGAGTGTGGACCTGGGGTGTGGTCATGTGGCCATGGGTGTGATCGTATGATCATGGGTTGCAGTTGTGGGTGAAAAAAGGCCACATGCTAACCTGACCAGCTCAGGGAAGGCTGGTATGACGGTTTTGCAAACTCTAAGACCTAAAGTAACCAAAAGGATGGTCTGAAATTAAACTTTTTAAGCAGCCTTAGCCGGTTTGACTCGGTGGATAGAGCTTGCAGACTGAAGGGTCCCGGGTTCGATTCTGGTCAAGGGCACATGCCTGGGTTGCGGGCTTGATCCCCAGTGGGGAGCTTACAGGAGGCAGCCAATCAGTGATTCTCTCTCCTCATTGATGTTTCTCTCTCCCTCTCCCTTCCTTTCTGAAACCAATAAAAAAACATAAAAAAATAATAAAAAGCAGTCTATGGTGGGTAGTTCCCAACTGAACCTATTGTCTCTCTGCACCTGAGATAACATGCCTGTGAAATGTCAGGTAACTTGTAACTTCCCCTTCTCTGAACCACTCAGGGCACAACCAATGGTCCAGGGCCCAGGGCCAAGACCTTAAATTCCCTCATTGTTCTTGTTATCATGTTAATTGTTGGCTGTTAACTATCCTGCACCCACCTAAGTAAATGAAGCATGTGTCTATCATTTTACTTTTTATCCAATCCCAGAGGTTTCCCCTCTTTGCTTTCTCCCACCTCCCTAATCTACCAGCAATGGATTTCACGTGACCCACTTATGTCTCCTCCTTTGATGGTAATTTATAAAACAAGGTGAAAAACTACCATTCTCTGTAGCATTATCCCAATACTAGAGGCCCGATGCACAAAATTCGTGCAAGGGTAAGCCTTCGCAGCCTCGGCTGCCAGTGCCCTTGTGGCCCCACCCCCACCCCCACCCGCCTTGGCTTGGTGCTGCCCACGCCTGCTGCCACATACCCCTAGTTCCCCAGTTCTGTGGAGTCCCCCCCACCCGCATCCATTGCCCTGCAGTGGGTGGTCTGGGCCTCCCTCTGTGGGGCGATCGTGGAGCCCTCCCCCAATCGATCGCCCTCCCCGGCCAGTAGGTATCCTAGGCCTTTCTGCGGGGCAATCTCAGAGCCCCCGATTGATCACCCCGCTGGCTGGTGGCCTGGACCTCCCTCTGCAGGGCAATTGTGGGGTGATGGCAGGCCCCTGACCAATTGCATTGCACCCACCTTGGCTGGCCTGGCGCCAATGCATGTCATAGCATGGTCGTCAGGATGGTCGTTCTGCTATTTGGCCATTCAGTCAATTTGCATATTATGCTTTTATTATTATAGATATTGAGATCCTGCTTCCCAGCAATTGTTGAGAGTTTGGCTAAAATAAACTCACAAAAATTCGTTACAGCTTAGAATGTTTTTTACGTTAACACGGTCACATGAACATGAGGTGTGGCTGTGCCAGCAGGAGGGAGTGGTCATGTGAATGGGGGCATAGCCACCTGAAGAAGGGGAGTGGCCATGTGAACAGAGGGGGTCTCGTGATCACATGCAGCGGGGCCACATGAACACGTGAGAGTAGGTGTGTGCACAGGGGTGGGGTCTCGTGATCAACCGGAAGTGGGCACGTGAATGAGGGGGCGGGTCCACGTGAAGATTGAAAGGATATGGCCAGGAGCCCCCAGAAGCTGAAGAGGAAGGACCCTCCCCTGGAGCCCTCGGAGGGAACACAGCCCCAGACGCCCTGATTTCAGATTCTGGCCCCAGAACGGGAAGAGCACATGTTCTTCCTACGGCTCTGTCTTTAAACCTCAACACAGGCCCAGAAGTGCACGCAGCACAGCAAGTGCCAACCGATAATCATAACAACGGTGATGCTAACAAACCACAGCCCACACAGGGCAGGCGGGAGGGTAATGTCACAGCTGGTCACTGGTACTGAGCTGAAGGCAATTAATCTCTTTTTAAGCTGGTGACACTCAGAGACAACAGGGGTGGGGGGACCCCTGAAGATACCCAGGATGGCAGGATGAGGGACCAAGAGTGTGTCCCACATGCAGACATGCTTGTCACATAATAAACATCATTTATCAAGGTTTTACTTCATAATCCAGGTTACACACACCAAATGCCAATATCATCCCCACCGTCATTACAAACCCATCCACCAGGGCCCTGGCAGAGGCAGGAGCAGCAGCCTGCCTTTAACTTGCACACACAGGCACATACACAAATGCATGTACACACAACAGACACATTCACACAGACACATACTTACGCACACACAGAGTCACCCTTGCATGTACACATGCACACAGAGATGCACACAGACACACATGCACAGACACACATGCACACACAGAGATGCATGCAGACACACATGCACAGATACACATGCACACAGAGATGCACACACAGAGATGCCACAACAGACACATTCACACAGACACATACTTACGCACACACAGAGTCACCCTTGCATGTAGACATGCACACAGAGATGCACACAGACACACATGCACAGATACACATGCACACAGAGATGCACAAACACACGTGCACACAGAGATGCACACACACACAGGCACACAGATACACACACAGGCACACAGAGATACACACACAGGCACACAGAGATGTACGCAGACACACGCACAGACAGAGATGCACATAGACACACACATGCACACACAGAGACACCCTTGTATGTACACAGAGATGCACACACACACACAGATGCATGCACAAACATGCACACACAGATATGCACACAGACACTAAAGGCACTCACTGCCCCTCCCCTGGCAGCAAATGAAGGGGAAACAAGACCGCCCAGCTAGAAGTTGTCCTGTCCCCCATGAAAGGGCTTCCTGCCAACCAGGGAGCCTCACAGAAGAGACCATCCAGAGATCAGCCTGCCTGGGGGCAGGTGGCCAGGCAGGGTCAGGCCTTGCCAGCAGACATGCCCCAGTTGGGGCACCTCCCAGAGCCCAGGCCAGAGACATCAGCGCAGGCCTAAAGCTGGGCTTCAAGGAGAGGAAGGCCACACAGAACCTTGCTCTCCAGAGGCTATGCCCCCTGGAAGTCCCCTAAGGCCACATCCAGGCCACACCTCTCTGGAACAAGTCCCTGCCTCCAAGTCACACCTTTTGTAAGGCCATGTCCCTCTAGAAACATGTCCCCTGGGGGTCGGGTCCTGCATAAGCTACGCCCCAATAGGACAGGACTGGAGGCCACTCCCCTCCAGGACACATTGCCACCCCTGCCCTACCCCCAGCCCACTGTGCCTTCCAGCCCCAGGCCCTGGGGACACCTGAGGTAAAGAGCTTGGTCTCAGGAGTCCTAGATCTGGGTTTATATTCCAGCTCTGCCCATCACTAGCTATGGGCCTTGAGCCATTGACTTAAATGCTCCCTGCCTCAGTTTCCCCCTCTAAACACCTTCCCACAGAGTCGCAAGGATGGAAAAGCAGCCACAACCTCTACAGGAGCTGAGCCCAGAGGGTCAGGATTCAGCTGGCTCAGGGCAGAAGCCAAAGGCTGGAACTGCCCCCCCCCACCTCTGGATTTCAAGGGGGCCCAGGAGTGGGGCTTCCCAGGGAGACCACTCTGTCCGGTGGGAAGGGGCTGTTTCTGGCCAGGCGGCTTGGCACCCCGCTCACTGATCCCTCCTTTGTGGGGCGCTCAGTGTCCCCATTAGCCCACCAGAGGGGAGGGTCCGGGTCAATAAATGAGTCCTGACGGGCACATTTTTCCTTCTGCTGAGCAGTTTAATGGCAATTAATTTTTTTACGAGCGGGTTTTTAATCTGCAGAAATGGATGAAGTCCCCAGTGCCCTGTCAGAGCCCCAGGGCCGACCTCATCTATGATAAAAAATGCAAAGTGAGGTGATATCATCTGAAATTAAATATGGGGCTTCATTTTCCTCTGGGCGGATGGATGAATATTTTATAACTATTGTGATTTAATTTTTTGTTAACGACAGCAAATTTCTAAATCATCCGATTCCCAAGTCCCGTGACTCCGACCTCTGACCCCATCCCCATCCCTCCTTAGCCCAGCTGTGCCTTCCCCGTTGACAGGAACTGATGGTCAGTGCGTCCGGGAGACACGCATGACGATGATGGATGCGGCCCGAGGTGCGCCCTCTGACCCAGTGTCGGGCAGAAAGCCGGTCATTTTTCAAGCGAGCCATGAAAACAAACAAACCAAAGAGCCGAGCGTGGGGAGAGGACAGTGCAGAGAACGCTTACGCTTTTTGTATTTTCAGTGTGGCTTCTGGAACCTTCTCCAGGTCTCCAAGCACCCCTCACTGTCAGCAGGTGTGGGGGTTTGCCTCCGCCCCCCCAGCACTGGGGCCAGCCTCAGTGTCCCCACCTCACTTAGGACCACCCCCACCCAGGACTTTCATCTCATGCCATGGGGGAAACTGAGGCACGGGGATGTGCAGGGGCAGCTCAGAGCTGTCTATCTTAGGCTAAGAGTCCTGCTGAGCTGGCCTCAGTCCGGGGGCCCCACCTGGTCAAGGAGCTGCAGGTGGGGATGCTCCCACCACCAAGACCACTTAGCAGACCTCTCAGCTGTCACACAAATGCGTCACCAACGTCTCCCCTGGTGACGGCTCTACGTCCCCCAAGGGGGGGCAAGATGGTGGATGCTGCCCCCGGTCACTCCCCCTGTCCGTGCCCAGGTGAGCTTGCTCCCTGGAATTCCAAATCCCACACCAGGCCCATCGGGAGCCCATTCCCTCCACCAGTCTTCCCAATGCCAAAGGCGGTGGAACCTATAACTCGTCACATGGCACTGTGCAACAGGAAAGCAGCCACACTGTCAACCACATGTGTCATAGGCCTGCCATGCACCATGCTTGTCCATGCGTGTCAGTGTGCTTGAGGAGCAGATTGGGAATGCGTGTGGCCGAGGGTCTTTGGGACTGCACATGGGGGTTTGCGGACTTTCACTTGCATGTCACAAGGGACAGCCCCTGCACCAGTGGGCCCCACTGCTACTGGGGGATGGTCAGGCTCTGCAGGCGCCTGAGGTGCAGACACCAGTGCTGCCTCCTCCATTCACAGCAGACCCACCCCCCAATCAAGCCTGGCCCCTGTCGACCCCAGATGCCCGCCCCAAAACACATGCACACAGAGAGCAGAGTGGTGCATTGGAAGCGTGCTGGGCCCAAAACACATGCACACAGTGCTCGGTGGCCACTGGGACCAGCCACCCCTCACGCCCCCTCCAGCCTTACCCTGGTCTTTGGCAGCTCTTCTGGTGGATGACCTGGGGGCCTTCTCTCTTTTGCAAGAACTACTCTTCATGCTTTTGTGTTTCTCCCGTAGAACTTCAGTGTGAGGAGAGAGGGGGAGGGGAGAGAAGATGAGCAGTAACACATACACAGGGGTTCCGACCAGGTTCCAGGGGACAATGTGGGGGCCACCCTGCTCCCTGGTCCTGCATGCTAGTGCAGGCAGCCGGGCACAGGGCTCAAGGGGCACACGTGGCTGCCCACCCCTCTCTGCGTTCTGTGTGGAGCACCCCTGGGGAGCCCTCCTGCCGGCAGGCTCCCCACTCCTTCCTGACTGTGCACAGATTCCCACTCGGTCTCCTGCACCCAACTCGGAGCTGGCCATGGCACTCATGTTTGTTGAATGAATAAATAACTGACTGGCCTACGGGTGAACCCAGGGCATGGCAGCTGGCCACACTGGGAGACCAGGAGTGAGAGCTGGAGTCGGAGGGGCCTTCCCACGGCCCAGTCCATCCCTGGCTGGACAGTCAGGGGGATGTGGAGACCCCGAGGGGGTAGAGACTGAATCCCACAGGGGCAGACCGGAGGGGAAGCCAACAGGCCAGTTAGCTCAAGGGAATAGGCCAAGCCCACCATGTCTACATGGCTGGGCCCATGGGGAAAGACTGGCCTCTGGTGCGGCCAGTCCAGCCTTGGCCCTCAGTGCCCGATGCTGCTGCCAGGAGGGACCTCAAGACCCAGGCCCTGCCCACAGCCTGCTTCTGGGGGCTCTAAAACGGCAGCTGAAATGTGACTGCCAGGAGCTGGCGACCAGTGACAGTGGGCGCTGAGGTCCTCAAGTCCCAAATTTCACTGCTGCCCCAGGGCCTCCGTGGGGGTGGATGAGCTGAGGCCATCGGGCCCACAAGCAGGAGGAGGAGGACAGCCGTTCTGTGTGGAGTGGCTGGTGCCCTTGGTTAGGCCAGAGCTGGGTTAGGGACAGGTTCTGCCCCTTGGTGCATGGGGGCCGGGCCCGCACCTGGCTCCCCTTCTGTCTGGGGTGAGACACCCCCAAAAACATGCCTGTGGCTGCCACTCACTGGGGTCTGGATGCGAGTGTTGACCAACCTTTGCCCAACCCTGGCCACCAGGGCACCACTGGGACAGGCTATGACTGCCCCCCTGGGGTCCTGACTCACCTTCTCCTGCCCACAGCCCCCCCAAAACCCTCAGTGCTCCCCAGGGCCAGGACAGCCAGACCTCTGCTCCCAGCCCTTCCCCCTCTCTCTCTACCTCCATCACCAACATCTTGCAGCCTCTCTGGACTGTGGAGACAGCGCCCCCCCCCCCCTCCGTGGAGCCTGTCAAAGCCCACGCCAGCCCTGGCTCCTACCCTCGGCCCCCAGGAGCGGCTCCCATCTGCCTTCCATCCTTACTCCTTGATCTGTTGGGTGAATGAGTGAGCCAAACCCTCGTGGTTCCCTTGGTCCCTGGGCCTTTGGCACCCTGTCTGGAAATCTGCCGACCCACAGCCAGTACCTGGGCACCTGCCGAGCAAGGCTGGGCCATGGCCTGGCTGGGCCACCTGTGGGTGAGCAGCGAGCCCAGGAGCCGGCAGGACCTGGAGGACCCCTGTGGCTGGCACGTGGCCATGCAGGAGAGGCCTCACTTATTCTGTGCAGGAGTTCGGCACGGAGACACGCCCCACCAGCTCCCTGCCCTGGGCCGAGGTGCCAGGATGGTCGGCCACAGAGCCACTCACCGGAGGCCTGGCGCTGGGAGACCCTGGAGGGCGCATGCTCCTGGCCGGGGACGGGCTTGTCCTGAGCGGCACGCCCAGCTGCACTCGGGCTGCCAAAGCCTGGAGCAGAGTGTAAAGGAGAGGTTGTCACGAGACCTCGAGGAAGAGTCCCCGTTTGGCACCCGCTCGACAGCCTCTCAGCGCCGCGCCCTGGACTCAGACCCCAGGCCCAGGTGCGTCCATGGGCCCGACCTCGCTCATGGTGCTGAGCTCGAGGCCACATGACTGTCCAGCCCGAGCAGCACCACGGTGGCCGGCCTGGGGCCGACAGGGCCCCGTGTGCCTCATCTGGGGCCTCGTGCGGCTGGCACCAGGCAGCATGGGAAAGGACCGTCCCTTGTGCACGCAAAGTCCCCTTTTGCAAAGTGAAGAGTGGCTTTGAGGGACGTGCCCCAAAGCGTTAACCAGGGCAGTGGCGGGGGCGGGGGGGCGGGGACACAGGGAGTGTAAGCTGCTCTCGTTCCACTGTCTGCGCTTTGCAGCGGATGGGAAGTCCGGGAGAGAACGGTACACGCACAGCAGTGTGACCGTCCCTGATGCCGCTGAGCCGTGCGCGTGGACGTGGTGTGATGGTCAGTGCTGAGTGTATTTTATACTTTCTTTAAACAAAGTATCATCTTAGAAGAAAGCATCCTCCCTGCCTCCTGGGAAGAGCTACGCACCGGCTCAGTGGGCAGAGCCGCAGGGCTGCGTGCGTGGCAGCCGTCTCTCCGACAGGGAAGCTGCGTGTGGGTGTTTCTCTAGATCCCCAGCCTCGCCCTTGCCTCCCCCCACCCCATCCCCCACGCTGCCGGGCAGGGGCACACCGTGCCTCTGGGCACCTTCAACCCCGGCTGCAAGATTTTCCAGGTGTTCCTGACCGGATTCCCCAAAGACCTGACCCTGACTCTGCCTCCCGCACCCCAGCGCCCCTTCCACAAGCCTCCAGCGGGGCCAGTCCCTCCCACACACCCGCCCCGCTCCGCTGCCAACAGCCTGGCCTTCCCTGCGCTGAAGCCCAGCTCGAGGACCCTCCCAGAGGCTGTCCTCCCACTCAGCTCCCAGGCTGAGCCCCTCGCGGGACCTCAGGCAGTGACATCCAGTGGGTACACCCAGGCTCCCAGCACGGCCCTCCCACCCTCACCAGGAAGCTGCTCCTGACCTGGGGAGGCCGGGGCTGGAGGGGCCTTCTTCAGCTTTCTGACCTTCCTCCGGGGGGCTGGCGGGGAGGCTCTGAGGAGGTGCGAGGTGCTGGAGGGCATCGAGGTGCCCAGGGAAGCGCAGCTGGCCTGCCAGCACGCCTGGGCCCGGATCTTCTCCCTCAGCTGCTCCAGCCGGGGGTTGCTTTCTCCGTCCTGCTGTGGGGACCCCAGCACCAGGGGAGGCCTCTCCTTCCAGGGCCTGTGGGCAGGTGCGCACGACTTGTGGCCCCCCGAAGAGCCGGACAGGCGGCCTGATGACACCGAGCTGTCCCCATCCTGGGCCTCCTCGCCGGCTGTCCAAGCAGGGCAGCTGAAGGCCTGCCCCAGGGGGCCCGGCCTCTCCATGTGGTCAGTCCAGGCCACGTAGGGCACCTCCCAAGGGGCTCCTGGCCGTGGAGAGGGCTTGGGCCACCTCAGGGCAGCCAGGAGGTCCTCCTCGGCCGTGGCTGGACGCCGCCTACCTGCCCTTGGGAGGAAGAAGCAGACGCAGCTGTTCAGGTGTGGACCCAGCAGAGCCTGCACAGTGCACCCCCTGCCCACGCTTCTGCTTCTCGCCATCCTCGGAGGTGCGGGCAGTGATGTGCCCCCCATGGCAGCCCCCAGACATTCTCTCTTGGATCCCGACCGCACTCCTCGTTAGGCGCTGTGATCAGCCCAGCCCGACCTGCAGGTGGGGAACTGAGGCTTGGGGAGAAGGCACTCAGCAGGGCACTCTGGCCCCAAGTTCCTCAGGGAAGGCGTCCCAGGTGCGCAGACACCTGCCTCAGTCACACAAACCCTACCTGGGCCTGGCGCGGGCCTTCCGGGCAGCTGGTCTCCCTGGAGCCCTGGGGCTGAAGGGGCAGTGCTCCTGGCTATCTCTGGGGTGCGTCTGAGCCATCTCCCCTAGGCAGGTTGCCGGGAGTGCAGGACCAGCAGCGAGGGCAGAGCCAGGAGCCCTGTCATCACCTGCCCTGGGCGCTTTCAGAGGGCAGCCTCAGGGTCTGCCGTCCGGCTTC
>NW_006300164.1:34110-34322 GCF_000327345.1 Myotis davidii | reverse complement strand
GCTCCAGGCTGGCTGGCCACGCCCGCTCAGGCTCCGTCAGGTCCCCTGCCCAGGATGGAAGCCCTCAGGATGGTCATGGAACGGGGTGGGCACGGTGGGCTTCCCGGCCCTGGGCTGGCAACGGCCTGGGGCTTCCTGATGCTGCCTCTTGGAGGCGTGGGGAGGGGGGGCGGGGTGCGGAGAATTCCAGGTGGCGGTGACAGCACAATAAC
>NW_006300164.1:27593-34003 GCF_000327345.1 Myotis davidii | reverse complement strand
GGGCACCTGTGCACGGTGAGCGAGCTGCCAGGGCCGGGGTCAGGCACAGCCCAAGTCAGAGTGGGGACGCAGTGAGGTGCTGGGGTGAGGGTGGGCTCCCACGGCCAGAGGTGGCAGCAGAGCTGGGCTCAACCCCAGGCTGATGTTGGGCTCAGGTTCAGTTTCGAGGTGCTCAGCCTGGGGACCTGGGTGCAGGAAAGAGGGGCCAGCCTGAGGCGTGTCCCCAGCAGCTGGATGAGGGGCTGAGTGCTTAGACCCTGACACTAGCAAAGACTTCAGCCACTGCCTCAGGCTGCTTGAAACAGGTGTGTGGTGGAGGTGGGGGAGGGGTGTGGCTCCTCGGCCCCCCTGGCCGGCAGGTGCTCATGGAGATAATAGCTCGAGCTGCCCAAGCCCCAGGAGCCCAGGCCTGCCCGGTGCACCTCAGGGGCCTCCTGTCACCTGTGTGGTGACCCTGCAGGGCCGTATGGTGGTAGGACCTGGGCCTGTGGTCAGTTGGCCCTGAGCTCAGCACCGCCCCAGGAGGACTCCAACACGTCCCAGGGCGCAGTGTGACCTTGGGTGACTAGAGACCCCGCCCAGACTCTGGGGATGGTAAGCCAGGGGAGTGCACTGGCAGCCGGACGGAGCAGTCAGGCAGTGGCCAAAGGGTGAGCACTCATTAGTTTTAGGAGCTGCACTCCTTCCTGGGCCCTGCGTCTCCCGAAGGCCTCAGACCCCTCTTCTGCCAGGACCCTGTGCCCACGTCCAGCCCACAGCTGCTCCCAAGGTCGCCCCGCCCCACCCCTGCGCTCGCACCTGCTGGGTTGGCAGTGGCCTCTGAGCCGGGCTGCAGCCCTTGCCCGAGTCGTGAGTGGACTGGCTCTGAGGAGACCACTGAGTGGAGGCACAGCCTGAGGTGCAGAAACAGCCCCCACGGAGGCCTGGGCTGCGCTCACTCTGCTTGGCCAGCATCTCAACTGAGCCCGAGGCCTGAGCCCGGCTGCTGCCGGCAGGTGTCCCCCTTCAGACCCCACAGCTCCCTCCGCTCGGGGAGGCTCATGCCGCTCCCCTCCCGACCCCTCCTGGCTCTCATCCTGATGCCACTCTTGCTGAGGAAGAGTGTGTGAGTGGGCCTGGCACCCCTCCCTGCTTCTCCCCAACAGGCCCAGGGGCTGCGGGGGCCAGGGGTGGCCTGGCCTGTGAATGCTCGTGGCCGGGCATGGGGAGGGGGGCGTGCGCTCGTGAGGACACCCCGAGGGAGGAGTCCTGTGTCCTGGCAGGGTCAGAAGCCAGGGCTTTGCTGAGCTGGAGCAGACGGAGCCGCCCCTCCTGCCCCTCCTAGCGCTGGGTGGACACAGTGGAGGGGGCCCCGATGCCAGACACACCAGGTACCCGTAGGTTCTGTGGAAAGCCAGAGACACGGAACACCTAGTGTGACCCTGAGGCCAGGCACAGACCAGGAAAGCCGCACCTCTGTCCTCGCCAGCCGGCCCAGCCTAACCTGCCCACTGCGGCCGCCACCCAGCTCCTCGAGGCACCTGCGTGGAGCCCCCAAAAGTGGAGACTCTGTAGGCAGCAGGTTCTGCCTCGAAGCCCCAGGGGCTGCCCGTGCCCCATGCAGCCTGCTGCCCCGAGAGGAGCCCGGGGCCCAGGCTGGATGGCGGGCGGTGGGTGGGAACAGGCTTCCTTCTGGGAGTGTCAGCACTCAGCTCTGATCAGCCACACTGTTTACTTGTCACCGCCTGGTCCCCAGAAAAGCCGCCCTGAGCAGGCCCAGCAGGCTCCGGACAGCCAGTGGACTGTGAAGGAGAAAGGCCCGCAGCTGCCACGCCCACATCCTGGGGCCCCAGGCTGGAGACCACAGAGCCCTGGGCAGCAACAACAGGTCTGGGCGTTGGCATGGCACCCAACGGCCATGCACTCAGACCCAGCTCTGGGGGAGCAGCGGTCCCCAAACTGGCCCTGCGACAGGCCAGGCCCGGAAGCTACCAGGCAGCAGAGGCCGGAGAAGGTCAGGGGCCCAAGGGTCCACACAGAGCTCTTGGAGGTTGAGCCAGGCTCAGGTCACATCTGGGGAAATGACAGGCTGATGACCGAGCACCTGGTCACCTTAGACCTGCTGCTCAAAAGCACACACCACCTCTCTGACACCCAGGAGCTCACATGCACACACACGTGCACACACACTCACACCAGCATCTCCGGAGAGAGGCAAGCAGGGCGGGCTAGGGGGACTGCCAGCAGGCTTGGTGTGGGGTCTCGTCAGGGGGTGTCCCCCAGCCTCTGCCTCCAGCAGCGCCTCCCCAGGGAGGCTGGCTGGCTCCTCCCTGCTGGTCGGGCCCCCAGAGGACTCAGGGCCACACCGAGGTGGCAGGTGCCAGGGTGGGAGGAGGCGACACACAGCCAGCGTTTGGGGAAGCTGTGGAGGCTGGGGAAGCATCAGTGAGGAAGAGTGAGCACCGAGGACAAGCGGGGGCCACAGAGCAGGGCTCTACATCAGAGGCAGCGACACGTAGGGCCCGAGAGCACAGCTGGCCGCACCCCCTCAGCTAAGAATAAGGACTGAGATGCAGTTGCCCAGAGAAACCTGAGCCCACAGCTTGCCAGGGGCGCAGAGCTATTGTCCACTCAGGACAGACTCATGGACATGTCCACAGAGAGGCCAGCAGGAAGCCACCTCCCAGGCCTGCTCCCAGCACGTTCCCCAGGTGACTGGTGGCCTGGGCTACTGTCCTCAGTCCAAGAGGAAGTGCTGCCACCTGGCTCAGCCACAGGACCCAGAGCAGAGCCCTGCCCTGGGCGTTGCCCCGAGCCAGGCATGCCCAGGCAGAGACACAGCCTTGGATCCCAGCACCTGGGGAAGGGGCCAATGGACAGACACCCCTGCCCTGGGGACCAACTCCATCATGGGCCCAGAACAGTGCCGAGGATCATTGCTTTGGGGGCATGGCTGAGGGTCTCCTTCCACCTGCTGCCTCAGCCTCTAACTCTCAATTGACAGAAATCTTCTGGAAAGACGGGATGCCTGGAGGTCCATGCCCTTTGCTGGAGGAGTTATCTAGAGGGGTCGGTGCTGGGCCCATTGTCGGAAGTGGACCTGCCAGGTGAAACCAGAAACTGAACCCTCAGGCCAATTTGGGGTCTGGGACAGTATTTATCCCCATTTTACAGATGGGAAAACTGAGGCAGAGTTTTTTAGATGACAATCTAGGTCCACCCACTGTGGGACCTGAGCCCAAAGGCAGGGCAGGGCAGTGGGGAAGGCTGGCAGGCAACCCCCTCTCAGGGTCAGACTGGCTTTGCCCCTGAGGAGTCCCCAAGCTCTCAGAGGGAGCCCCATGGAATTCCCCTCCCCAGGGGACCATGACAAAGCAAGGGCAGTTAGTCTGCACCCAGCCACATATGTGGAAGGTGGGAAGGCCAAGCCACCCTCCTGGCCTGCCTGTGCCCCACTCCATTCACCGCCCTGCTGGCGTTGCCTCCCCCCGCCCTCCCCCCCAGGTACTCACCAGGTGGGAGATTCCAGGACAGCCGTAAATGGAGCCCCAAAAACCCAGATGGCAACCCTTCAGGTACTCCAGAGGTAGGCCAGGAGCTGTGCCGGAGGCTGGGAGGGAGGCCCGCCCTGACGTTGCCAGAGAAACCCAGGCGTCTCTCCACTGGGGCTCCTCCTCCAGGCCTGAAACCAGTGCCTGGGCCTCACCTGGGCAGAGGGGGAGGTGCACCTGAAGCATCCGTCCCCACCTGGGCCCAGGGCAGGATTTGGCAGCACAAGTGAGGGCCACTGGGCTCTGGCCACACTGCTCTCCGAGAGGCCTGGACTGCCTGGCCAGGCTCGCGTCTGTGGGGCCAGGCTTGGCTCCATGGTAGTAGGATCAGTCCTTCGGGACTGGCTTCGACTCTTCAGGGCTCAGCCCGGCTCTCCCCTAGGACCTGAGGTTTGATGCTGAGGCTCCGAGGCAAGGCTGGCCTGGAGGCTGACCTCAGTGTTTAGTGATGTCATGCTGAACACCGACACATCGCCGCTCTGTTCCTGTGTCGGCTGTGGTCACTTACAATGAGTCTGAAGGGTCTGAGCACTAGACTTGCCTGCAGGGAACCCACACTCATTCCAACTCAAACCCCTCCCCTCTTCCTTCTGGCTTCCATCAGGGGCCTGTCCAGGGAGCAGCAGCTGCTGGGGACTGGTTTCATGTCTGTGTCCTCCAACTTTTCACAGCATCATCAGAACACAGGTGCAGACGTTCAGCAGTGCTCCTGTGATCGGGAGCAGAGGCCCTTCATCAGACGGCGTTATTCCGGGCAAACTTCAGCAGGTTCAGATCCCTTGAGAGAGTCCAGAGTCCATTCAACTCAAATGGGCCCTGGCCACAGGGCAGCCTCGGTCTCCCCAAGATGGCCTTACAGGGCAGGGCCCTTCAGTGAGCACCCTGCTGGAAGGACAGGTGGTGCTCGTGGGCACCGGCCGGGCAGTTCTGCAAAATCAGTCCAGGTTCTCAATTTGAAATGGCAAAGGATGGGCTTTCTCAGGGGAGGAGCGAGATGTGGGAGACAAATACAGAATAAAACGCAACTGGTCACACAGTGGAAGCTGGAGAGGGTACCGAAAGGGCTGCCAACCGGGATGCAGGTGGACAGCACCTAACAGCCACCAGCAAGGGGAGGCAGAGGGCTCTGTGGGTGTGGCTGCCCCCGAAGATGCCATCCTGTCCTGCGTGTTCAGAAAGCGGGGCTCCTGGCGGGGGGTGGGGGGTGGGGCGTGCCCACAGCCTTGAGCACTGGTGTGGACATGGCAGTTGAAACCCCAGAGGCAGGGAAGTGGTCCTTCTCTTGGGACCACAGTGCCACGGGGCAGCCTAGTTTATTTTTCTTCTGTATCTGTGTCCAGACCCTGCGATCAAATGGTCCCTCTGCACAGTGTGGTGTCCTGGGGGGAGGGAGGGGCCCAGCAGGGAGAGGAAGGCACTGGGCGGGGCCAGATCTTAGGGGACCTGCAAACAGCTCTGTCCCTCCCCCCTCCCAAAAGGGAGCCCCACCCAGAACAAGAGGAGAACCAGGGGGGTGGGGGGGAGGAGCGAGGTGCCTGGGTGGGTCATTTATCCTTGTATTTTTCCTATTTTAGGGTCCATTTTATGAATGTATTTACTAGGAAACCACCCATTTCCTCTAGGTTCCAGTTTGACACAATAGGTTTCTCCCATTTGACTCTTAATTTCTCCTCTCTTTCTATTTTTTTTTTTTTACAGAATTGTCACAATTAATGAAGAAATATTGATACATTGTTACTATTATATTTTGTTAATCCTTACTCAAGGACATTTTTACCAATTATTTTTAGAGAGAATCAAAAGGAGGGGGGAGGAGGAGAGAGAAGCATCGATATTGGTCGGTTGCTTCCCGCATGTGCCCCACCTGGGGCTGGGGGGTCACACCTGCAACTCAGGTTGTCTTCAAATAGAACAAGCAGGACTCAACCCAAAGCTGCAAGGACTACGGGATTCCTCTGTCCAGGATACTGTGTGTGCCCTCTCTTCTGGCCCATCTTGGCCCATGGAGGCCTCAGTTTCTGGACTTTGAATTGTGTTAGAATCAGTCTTCAGTTTAGATACCTGTAAATGGAGTTAACAGAAGTCTGTGCCTTATCTACGAAATGCGAGCAATAGGTAAGATGAGGCCCGTGAGAGGCTTAATAGGAATTTATCAAAATGAGCTCATACCAGGGATCTGGATGCTCATTTTAATGCAGAAAGGGCAGGGGAATGCTCTCTGCTGCCATCTCGTGGGAATCTTTGGAATAACACCTGAGTGAAGGTCACCAGGAGAACGGTCAAGTAGATTGAGTTTACCTGGATTTTTTCTCCCAAGGAAAGACATTATATGTATACATCTCGAAAAAGTAAGTTGCAAAAAATGGATACGTGACATCATCGGCAGAGCTCACGAGTGTGAAAATTAAGGGAAGAAGGCGATTCCATAGTCAGGCTTGCTGAGATTTTTTAAAATTCCAAATCTAGAAAAATTAATCCGTCTTTTGGAATATTCACACTGTGCCCTTTGATTCAACCCTGTCTCTGCTTAATTGTGTTGTGGACAAAAGGGGCCACATGCTAACCTGACAAGCTCAGGGAAGGCCTGCAAACGCAGAGACCTAAAGTAACCACAAAGGATGTTCTGAAATTTAACTGAAAGCAGTTGTGGTGGGTAGCTACGTCCTAGGCCAGTGGTTCTCAACCTTGGCTGCACATTAGAATCACCTGGGAATTTTTTTTTAAATCCTGATTTCTGGGCCTCATCCTCCGGAAATTCTGTTTCTTTGTTATGGGGTGGGGCCAGCTGGCGGGATGTTGGGAGGAGCTGGCATCAGAGCTGGGCTTCAAAGGATGCTACAGAGAGGGGTGCGGGGGTGTCACAGAGAAGGGGGAGGAGGA
>NW_006300164.1:21813-26636 GCF_000327345.1 Myotis davidii | reverse complement strand
GGGTCCCTTCAGCAGCCTGCCAGGCTGTGAAGACCCTGGAGCCTTGGGGTGGCCCCAACCTCAGCCCCTGTGCTCACCACCACCTTTGGGGCAGCCACAGGCCCCTGGTCTCCTCAGAGGTGACCTTGCCCAGGGCGCAGGCTGTCTTTGCTGGCGGAAGCCGGTGGCTGAGGGTTGGAAATACACAGACATTTTTAATGGAAGCAAAATGGGGCAACGGCGTCATGGCCATCCGGGATTGAGCTCAGGTGAGGCAGGGCGGGCGCTGTGCCCATGTCATGGCAGCCACAGCAGCCGGGAGGCAGGGGGGCGGCCTGGCCGTGGGGGGCCTGCGAGGAGCCCAGGATGCCAGCTTCCTCCCTGGGCAGGAGCACAGGCTCTGGCCCAGCTGGTTCTGCGAACACCCCACGTGTGGGCACCTAGCGGCTCCCAGGGCCTCCTCAGCTGACGTCCTTAATCTCACACCAGGAACCAGGAGTCCTCAATCACCAGCTATTATTTAACCAAGCCCGGCCCGGGGAGCTGGGCCACCCGGGGAGGCTTGGGGCTGGCGTACAGCAAGGTGTGAAGTATTATGAGACCTAGAGACCTCGCGAGAGGCCGCCATTACTGAGGCCGTTCGTACTGCGGTGCCTCTGCGAACGAGGCAGCCCATATGGGGCTGGTGGCGTTTACTGAGGCAGCCAGTGCGCTGTAGGTTACTTATTACTAGTTGCCGGGCTGCTGGTAACCAGTCCACTAGGTTAAGGATGACCACGTACTAATTTCTAGGTCCCTAATTACCTGGTATTGGTTGCCAGGTCACTAGGTTACAAAGGTTCCTAGTTGCCAGCTACTAGGTTACTAGCTACTGTGTTCCTAGTTAGTACCTACTAGGTTGCTTGATAGTATTTATTAGGCTAATGTTTTCTGGTTACTATGTTCCTGGTTACTAGTTTCCAGGTGACTGTTTATCAGTTGATTAGTTACGTGTTACATCTATGCATGTGTATACTTATGACAGAAACCTTAAAGGGAGCTGTCGGCCAATTCCTTTTAGAAAAAGTATCCTCTGCTCCCCTCTTGTGGCCTTTTAAAGAATAACACCTCCATCTTCTGTCCGTGGTGCTGAAATTGTAGCTGATGTCCTGTGAATTTGATGAAGAATTGTACCCCCCCAAAACACAACTAGCCCTGACCGGTTTGACTGAGTGGATAGAGCGTCGGGGTGCGGAATGAAGGGTCCTGGGTTCGATTCTAGTCAAGGGCATGTACCTTGGTTGCGGGCACATCCCCAGTAGGGGATGCGCAGGAGGAAGCTGATGGCTGTTTCTCTCTGATCTATGTTTCTCACTCTCTATCCCTCTCCCTTCCTCTCTGTAAAAAAATAAATAAAGTTTTTTTTTTAAGAAAATACAAACAAACCAACAAGCAAAGACCACAGAAAACCCTAGAAAATCATCGAGGCTGTCCAGGGTGCAATTATTCCCCCCCGCCCCCGGTTGTACTGAAGTCACGGGTCTGAATTTTGCACCCCTTCCAGTCCCAGCCCTGAAAGGGAGGCTTTGGCTGCTGCAGTGACATGGGGAAGCTGTGCGTTCAGTAATTCAGTCGGTAACCTAGAGGCTGCCATGATTGGAGCAGTCAGTCCTGGGGAGGCCGCCGTTCACAAGGCAGCCAGTACCGGACAGGTCTCCTTTCCTGAGGCAGCCAGTAACCAGGCGGCCGCTCTGATTGTGGCAGCCAGACCCTTGGATGACACCATTATGGAGGCAGCCAATGTGTGCAGCGAGGTGCAGGGGTATCGGGAGAAGGTGTTTTTCCCGCTCGACTCAGCAGCCCCTGGAGAGGTCTCATTTACTGAGGCAGCCAGTCCCCTGGAGGCTGCACTGATGGATGCAATGAGTAGCCTAGAGGTGGGTATTCCTGAGGCAGTGCTTCCCCTGTAGGCTGCTGTTATTGATGCCACCAGTAGCAGGGAGGCTGTGACTGTTGATGGCACCTCCAGATGCAGGGTTATCATGGGAATGTGTTAGTACCGTGAGAAAAAAAAATCAATGTAAAGTTTTTTGTTGAAACACAGTGATTTTTTTAAAACTATTTTTTTTTATTGATTTCAGAGATGAAGGGAGAGGGAGGGAGAGAGGGAGAGAGGGAGGGAAACATCAATTATGAGTGAGAATCATGGATCAGCTGCCTCCTGTACCCCCCCCCCCCCAACTGTGGATCGAGCCCACAACCACGGCATTTGCCCTGATTGGTAATCGAACCAGGGACCTTTCAGTTTGCAGGCCGTCACTCTACCCACTGAACCACAGCAGTCAGGGCTACAGTGTGTTTTTTATTTTATTTTTAAATATATTCTATTGATTTTTCACAGAGAGGAGGGGAGAGGGATAGAGGGTTAGAAACATTGATGAGAGGAGAAACCAAGATGGCGTCTCTTGCATAGTCATGTTTGCTTGCTTGTTTTTTCTCTCTCTCCTCCCCCTCCCTCCCTTCCACGTTCTGCAAAAAAGTGAATGGGAAAAACATCTCCTTTGTAAAGAATTAAGCAAAACGTACACATGCAAAAAGTGCAAAGAAGGAAAAGATTTGTAGGGTGTGAAAAAGCAGCATACCCGTAAAGAAAGGCACCATGATGAGCAGAGCATTCATCTCTGCTGATGTTTTTCAATGCAATGTGTCTATAAGATAAAAATGAAATGTTTGAGTGTCCCTCAGGTGCCAAGTTCCTGACACAACACGATGAAGCCACTCTAGCAGGGTCCTTGCAGGGTCTCCCAAGCCAGCACGTCAGGGTTGAGGCTCTCGGGGGCGAGGCCGGGAGGAGTAGGGGAACGCAAGGTGTGAAGGAGGCGGGAAATGGACAGAGGAGGGTCCTGCAGGTGCTCCTGTCTACTGCCTTGTGTCGCTGCTCCCAGAGTCCCCCCCCCCACTGAGAAGATGCGAGCAGACTCAGCTGGTGTCGGTGACCGAGGGACACACAGACGTAGGGACACACACACCTCGATGCCGCAGTGGCCTGGAGAGGTGACTTCCCGCAGGCGCAGTGGCCTGGAGAGGTGACTTCCGGGAACCTGTGGCCAGGGTGCTGGTTCCTGGTATCCTCCCGGAGGCACCTTGTCAGTGATTTTTGACGCCAGAACCCGGTATTTCATTTCCACACACAGCACCTACTTCATGGTGACTCTGTCCAAGACACAAGACCTCTTTGGGCATCCATGCACACAACAGTTGTTTGGAGAGTGATGTCAGACTTGTTCTATCTAGTTATTGTCTGAAAAATAAATCAGAGCCAAGCAGTCATCTGTGTGATGTATTAATATTTGTATTATGCAAACACTGTATTTTAGAAAATGACATTTCTCATACAAAGTTGCCTTCCTAAGTGTAATTAAATGAGCATGTTAAAAACTTTGTAAGTGTGAGTGCTTTACTTGGCAAATGTTTAGAAGCTAGGTAAGTATGAGTGTGTTTCACTGTCTAATGAACTGTTGGTAGTCATGTGCTATGACCAAAGCCGAATCTTTGTTAAATGACTTTCCCCATTGTCGAGACAGCCTGCATGGTTTTCCTTTCATTCTATGTTATGAAGCACTAGGCAGAAGGTAGAAGTAGAGTTGTGCCGGGGTCCAGCCCCAGCGGTCCAGGGGTCCCCAAAGGTGTGGATGGCATGGGCGAAGAATGAAGGCCACAGAGACAGCGTTGAGATGATCAGCATCATCAGGTTCTGTGTTTATTGCCCTGTTACAAGTGTGTTTATAGTATTTGATTCTATAAGCATGTGTCCATAGTTCCATCATGGTATGTTTTGTGTCCTCCTTTGACCTGTGAAAGGTTCTTGTTTTATGTTTACAGTTTCTTATGTGACTTTTGGTAAAAATCTCATTTCTATGTTGCTCTGCTGATTTTAATCTTATGTATTGTCTATGTTTGTACATTCTATTGTACATTCTGTGTTCCATGATCAGGGCTAGTTTGTTATTTGTGTTCTATGGTTCCTATTGTATTGCTCCACTGTGAAGCTATAAGTCCAAACTGGCAGGAGGTTTTTGTATTGTATGTCGTAGGTCAAGGTTGTGTAGCTTAAGCATGATTGTTGTTAGGTATGGTGATGAACGACCTGCCTGGCAGTTTGAAGTGTTTGTGGTTGCCTAGGCCGCCTAAGATTTTTGGATAAAGAGGCTGCCTGCATTGTTTGCAGCGGTATTTCTTTTTTTTTTTTAATATTTTATTGATAGCCATACTGGTAATCTTCCTTGGGACTGCCCTGTGTTGGCGAGTTTTTAGGGGTATAGGCTTTGGTACTTCCTCTGGTTGGTAGACCCCTGGGGATGTGGGCCTAGCAAGTCCTAAATTTATTGCTGACAGTATTAGTCTAAGTTCCTCATAAATGGTACTTGGTATTTCTGTAACACTAGGGGGTTTTACTGATTTATTCCCTTCCCTAGTCCCATTAATCCCTAACTCTGGGGAAACATTCCCAGCTGGGGAAACAACCTTTTCTGGGGAGGTGGCCCTGGTTAGAACACATAGCACTAAGAAGGGGAGCAAACATATTAAAAATAGTATGCTATATACACCAGGTCCCTTGGAACATATGCTGTGCAGATGTTTCTCCCTGAAGCGACTGTGTCAAGCAGCAAGGATGGAATGGCTTCCAGCAGAGGGAGGGAGAGAGAGAAACATCCATGTGAGAGAGACACATGGATTGGTTGCCTCCTGCATGTGAGGGATCAAACCTGTAACCTAGGTACATGCCATTGAGCAGGAAGGAAACCCACAATGCTTTGATGTATGGGCTGATCCTCTATCCCAGTGGTTGGCAAACTGCGGCTTTT
>NW_006300164.1:12733-20656 GCF_000327345.1 Myotis davidii | reverse complement strand
AAGTTTCTTGTTTTATGTTTACAGTTTCTTATGTGACTTTTGGTAAAAATCTCATTTCTATGTTGCTCTGCTGATTTTAATCTTATGTATTGTCTATGTTTGTACATTCTATTGTACATTCTGTGTTCCATGATCAGGGCTAGTTTGTTATTTGTGTTCTATGGTTCCTATTGTATTGCTCCACTGTGAAGCTATAAGTCCAAACTGGCAGGAGGTTTTTGTATTGTATGTCGTAGGTCAAGGTTGTGTAGCTTAAGCATGATTGTTGTTAGGTATGGTGATGAACGACCTGCCTGGCAGTTTGAAGTGTTTGTGGTTGCCTAGGCCGCCTAAGATTTTTGGATAAAGAGGCTGCCTGCATTGTTTGCAGGAGAATATTTGAAATCTTTGTGGTTGCATGGGTCGCCTAAGATTTTTAGATAAGGAGGCTGCGTGCATTGTTTACAGCGGTATTTCTTTAAGTGATAGTTTTCCTTTTAGGCTTTGTGGTGGTCTTCCTTGGGACTGCCCTGCGTCGGTGGGTTTTTAGGGGTGTAGGCTTCGGTCGTTTCTCTGGTGGGTAGACCCCTGAGACTGTGGGCCTAGCAAGCCCTAAAGCTATTGCTAAAGTTTTAGTCTGAGTTCCTCCTAAGTGGCATGGTGTATTTCTGTCCCATGAGGTGGTTGTAGTGATTTTCTTTCCTTCCGTAGTCCCATTCATTCCTAACTGTAGGGATGCTACAAAGAGAAGAAAAAATAGAGAGAGAAACCTAGCCATAGATACCCAGCTGGGGAAACCACCTTTCCCGGGAAGGTGGCTGTGGCCAGAACACATATTGCTAAGAAGGGGAGCAAATGTATCGAAAACAGGATGCCTAGACGCCTGGTCCCTTGGAAGATATGCTGTGCAGATGTTTCTTCCCTGCGGCGACTGTGTGAAGCAGCAAGGATGGCACGGCTTGCGGCAGACTTGTAGTGATGCCACACCTGCCAGTTGCTGTGCTGATGGAAAGAGGCCAGGCTTGATGCTGAAAGCAACCTTAGACACCAGCAATGTAAAGCTGGTCATCACCGTATGATGTCGTGTACCCAGCCAGGGCCGCCTTGTGTTTGTAGTCAAGAGGTCATGCAAATAGCAGCACACAGGTCAGCGAGTGAGGCTCAATGAATGAATCTTGAGGCATGAAGCAAGAAGTCCCCTTGATTCCTGGTAAGGGCACGCACATCAGGTGATTGATTTTTTGTCTGTGACATCCATGTTTCTCCTTCTCTCCCTGTCCCTGTCCCTATCCCTGTGTGTCTCAGATCCATAACAAATTCAAAGTAAAATTGGAAAGTGTCGATTGTCCTCGTAGTCTCCCCCCAAAAGGTATCCGATTTTAGTGCAACCACCCACCCCTTTTCTTCCTTAGTGATAGTGAGAATTCTGGTTCCTGAATGTTCACACTATCATCTCACATGAAACCCTGTGAACACACATCCACACAAAGAGCTGAGCATCCCATCCTGGAGAATTTTCCAGTTCCGTGCAAAGGAAGTGAGATTCCTTGCATTGGAAATGGAAAGAAATGGCAGAGAAAGCTGTGCATGAAGATGAAGGGTAATCATTGCAACCTGGAAAAGATGTATGGAAGAAATGAAGGTGTGATGATTGTGTATGTGGATCCTGTATGTGGAGGTTTGGGGACGGGGGACAGCAACATTTGTCATGTGAATGAGGACTTGATTGTGCAAAGCTTTCATTGCCCCCCCCTGAGAGATACTCAGCAGAGGTGGTGAGCCACTTGGAAATGTGTGGTCTTCCAATGCGAGGCTGGCGGGGTGTGTGTGTGTGTGTGTGTGTGTGTGCCTCCCGACCTGGGTGAGAAAACCCAGCTCCCACCGTGCACAGGGGGCCCCTGCCTGTGCGTCATCAGCTCCATGAGTCAGGGCTGGCTCCTCCCGAGTCAGCTGAGACTCAGAGAAAACTATTCCAAGCGTCAGCTTTCACCTGGTCCCAAGGTGTGTGAGGATTGGGTCGATGTGGGAAAAGGCGAGTGTGTTGCTGTGGCTGAATGGTTGGTTCTGAGTGTTTCAGGTGACCCACCCAAGCCCTCAATGATTTTAGGCAAAGAGGTTCCCATGGCAATGCCATCGTTTTATTTAAGGACTCCCTGCATATGAGCGTTTCACATCCCATTTGATGCAGTTTCCTTTGTCATCTGCAAAGAAACCCTCCCCAGAAGCAGCTGGTCCGAAGACTTGCCAGTGCTGGGATCAGCTGTGAGAGTTGTGGGGAATGCTGAAGTCTGCAACAGAACAGAGAGGGTGATCAGGTGCCTTAGGGGATATTGTCGAAAGGGGTAGATGTCTGTGTTTAAGAGCAGGTGAGTGGATCCCTCATTTGTTGCACAGCCTCCAAAGGTGGTGTTGTTGTGTCAGTGGCCAGTGAGAGCCATGAGATCCTGGGTGAGAGGGAGTGTATCAGACCATGAGCTACGCAGACCCTGGTCCATGTGGACTCGGCTCCCCTGGTGTTGGAGCAGGCCTAGGTGTCTGCACCTGGATTTATCTCAGTAGCACAGACAGACAGACGGACGGACAGACAGAGACACAAGGGCTCTCATAGAGGTTCCTGATGAGGAATTTTCCTAATAGTGTTATGCTGTTGTCCATATTTCAATTCCAAGGAGCGTGTGGCCATTCGGAATGACCTTTAGAGACGGAAAGACCCAATGTTGTTATTGTTCCCTTTTTTGTATCATCTGTTTCCAAAACAGAGTGAAAAGAAGAAGATACCGAGGATGAACCCATGTTCTGAGTGTGAAGGATGTGTTGAGCTTCAGCAGTATCTGCCACACCCAGTTGCTGAGTTTGGCTTTGGAAGTGTGCTGGCTTGAGAAAGTTCATGAATGAATAAGGACGGGTTTTGGCGTCAGCACTCTGTAGTGAACCAGACAGCAAGGAACCTATGATGCAGGAGGGCGCTCAGTTAGTTTCCAGGCCACGTCAGTGCAGCGGCGTGTGAGGAACCCTTGTCAGTGCTGGGAGGGCAGTGGTGCAGACCTAGAGCCTTGAGTTCATTCTGTCCCAGGATGGCATGACGGCTGCCCTGGACAGTGTCGCTGCAATGGGGTCTCTGTTTTGGTCACAGTGCCATGGCTTTAGCTGGCAGGTCAGCAGCACCGGCAGAGGCACAAGGTGTTCCTGGAATGTCCCAGTGAAGCTTCCATTTGATTTGCAAAAGAGTGGTGGTGAAATGGGCGAGTGAAGCCGTGTGACAGTGGAAATGCCAAGTGTGCCATGTTCCCCCTGTTCCAGGTTCTTCCATGTGAATGTGGAGCCTCACAGGACCCGCGCTCACGCCGTCGTCCTCCTGTTGGTCTCCCATGCTTCGTTTGTGTTCGTCAGAGAGTGCTTCTTGGCTGCTGTTTAGATGTTGCCTTTTTCATGTTGTGAATTATTTGTCATTGAATTCTCAAAAACACTGAGACCTCCTGTATGTATTGATGTATGTATCTCTCTTTGTCCTTTTCCCTGTTTCAGCCTTTGAAGAAGATGGTGGGGAGAGCTTGGAAGTTCCCGATTTTTTAAAAAGCATACGTTATTGATTTTTTACCTAGAGGAAGGGAGATGGCTAGAGAGGCAGAAACATGGATGAGAGAGAAACATCCATGAGCTGCCTCCTTTGCATCCCCTACTGGGTATATGTCCGCAAGCAAGGTCCGTGCCCCTGATGGCTCACCGGTTAGAGTGTCAGCTGGGTGTGAGGCTGAGAGTGAGGTTATCCACGCTTGCAGGATGTTCGGAGAGCCCCCTCCCCCACAGGTGTGATGCGGGAGGTGCCAGAGTGTCCTGGAGGAGTGCCGGTGCCCCAGGTGTTGCTGCTGGGGCTTGGCTCCCCTTTGTTGGTGTGAGTTTTGTTTCTGAGGCGGGAGCCACGGCCCCCCCGTCTGTGTGTCCTGTGTGTTGTGTGCTGAGCCGTTTTGTGTGTCCCATTGCCCAGGCTGAGTGAAGGTTGTAAAAATGACGTGTTTTAGATGTCACCCTATGTCCCCGTGACTCGTATTGGGGCTGTGATCCCAGGTGCAGTGTGGGTGTTTGTGGGGTTTTGCTGTCTCCTCCCCATTGTCTGTGAAGTCATTGAAGACGAAAGGGTGGAAAAATGTGAGGCTATTTTAAGGTTTGAAGTTTGGCAAGAGTGCAGACTGAGCTTGTGGATGTGAAAGTTGTATTGAGCTGGGAAAGGTGTGAATGTAGAGGAGCAGAGGTTTTTCAGTTTGCTGTGAAACTGTTGTTTAAGTTGGGAATGAAGCTGTAGTTGTCCCCCATGTGTTCCTAAGATATGTGCATGGTGATACCTGGGTTTAGGAGGGGAATGTGATCCTCAAGGAAGGCGTCAGGTGTAGGTGTGAAGGCTGTCAAGAGGAGCCTGTGGAGCACCCACAGCTGTGCATGTGCTGTTGTTTTTAGAAATTGTGTAACCTGCCAAGTGTGGTGCACTTTTCGTAAAGATGATCCCGGTTCCCCATGTCCTAAAAGGTTTGCATTGGAACTCCCTAAGTGCTTTTTGCATGAATTGTATGTCAGTGATGGAACAGCATAGAAGTTTTAGTAAATGATCGGAAAGCATCCATGGATTGTGTCTGATGAGGAAGATGTCTCCTTAGATCCTTTTTTGTGTACATGCCTGGTAAAGAAGTGGTTTGGGGACTCGTAGAAACAGCAGGTGGGAGAAAGATGGCAAGCAGTGTGAATGTTTCCCAACTGGAGAGGCGGGGTGGGCGTTCCTGAGCCTTTGCTGTGGGAGGACTTTTCAGGAGCGTGTGGTGCAAGCTGGAGAGCAGCCTTGTGAGCGCAGCAGTTCCCTGTGAGTGTCCTGAGCGGCGCAGTCCCCTCCAGTCTCTGTGGAAGGAGAGCCTAGGCGTGTGGCTTGTTGTCCCAGCAATGAATGTTGTAAGGTAGGAACGAGGGATGTGTCCGTGCGGGCATGGTCATTGGTTAGAGTGTCTGGCTGCATGTGGAAGGTTCCCGTGTGTGATTGGCAGCGAAGGGCATTGTGGGATTGGGGTTTGCTCCCCTGTGAGTGCAGGAGGCAAGCCATTTGGACGTCTCTCCCTGCAGTGGATGTTTCTATGTGTTTTTTGTGTTTCATCTCTCCCTTCCATGGTTTCTGAAAGAGGAAAGAAGAAAATATCCTTGTGTGAGGATTAACCTCCCCCCGCAAAAAAGGGGGTCAGTGCGTGAATGATATAATTTCTAGAAAGAAGACCCCGAGAGTTGTTGTTGAAATGAAAAAATGCTGTCAATGTTGTAGCCAGGGTCCGTTCCATTCCAGGAAGGGACCCAAAGGTTAGGATTCCCCTCTGTGCTTACTTGTGGTATTGTGCGTGGAGGGGCCTATTTTGATACGATCTATTTTGTGCTCAGCACTTTCCAAGAGTTTTTATTTTCTTTCGACTGCCAAGAGAGCAGGTTGGAGGAGCCACCGTGAAAGGACACTGCCTGTGTGGCCAAGCGATCCTGTGCTGCTCTTTTGTGGCCATTGCAGGAAAACACAGTGTGCTTCTGTCCTTGGTGCTGAAATGTCAGGTCCCAGCCAATGTCTCCCGAAAAAAGGCCAGGAAGAAATGGCAGAAAGTCTTGGATGCTGTCCAGGGCGTCCGTGATTCCGTGGTTGAATGGAGTGAAGTGACCTGTTTGTGCCCAGGCAGGCCTGCAGAGGGAGGCCTTCGAGAGCGCTGCACTGGCCTGGTGAGCCGGTGCGTTGAGGATGTGAGTTGGTCCCCTGTCAGCAGGCATTGTTGAGGCAATGAGTCATTTCCCAGGAGTCCAAGATTGTGGAGCCTGCAGTCCGTCCTTGGAGTCTCAGGGGTTTGGAGAGAACATGTCATTTACGCGATGGTCAGTGAGAGGCGGCCGTTGTTGAGGCCCTCAGTGACCCGGAGGCCACTGTGGTTGATGCAGGCATTTTTTTGGACCATGAATGACTGAGGAAGCAGGCAGCTATTGACCTGGATGCTGCCATTGTTTAAGCAGTTATTTAGTACTGGGGAGGCAAGGTTGTCCATGTTGAGTCCGTCCGTCCATACTGTGGAGTCTGCTGTTTTGGGGGCAGTCAATCCCGGGGCGGCTGTCATTGTTTTGGGTGCAGCCAGATGCAGTGCTTTTTTCTAATGGGGACGTATTCGTACCAGTGAAAAAGATTGTGGTGAATGGCTTGTTGCAGAAAGAATGTTTTTATTTTGCTAGACAGTTATTTTTATTATTTTAGAAAGGAAGAAAGAAAGAGAGAGAGAGAGGAAGAAGGAGAGAGAGGGAGGGGAAGGGAGGGAGGGGGGGGGAGAGAGAGAGAGAGAGAGAGAGATCTGTGCTGAGAGAGAATCCTTGATGAGAGAGAATTCCCTGAAGTCACTGTTCTGGCGTGGGTTGTGCACTCCTTGCAGCCTTTTGAAGGGGTGTCCTGGAGATGGGTGCACTGAGGTTCCCTGTCAGGTGCTGCTGACCGTGTCCAGGCTGCTGATTTTGTGGCCTTTAGAAAGAAAGCAGAAAGTGTTGGGTTGTAGCAGGTATATGTTTGAAGCTGATGGTGTAAGCAGCGAGCACCATGGGCTACTGCTCCTTTTCCCTGTTCAAGGTATCTATTTGAAACCATTCCCAGCCACCATAAGTGGAAATAAACATGGTTTCTTGTGCCTGTTTTCAGCACATGGCATCCCTAGGCATTCCCGTGGAAGTGCCGATGCGATAAATCAGGATTGCTGTGTAATTTTCCCCATCCTAAACGTGAATGTGCTGAGCATCCAGCAGTGCGTCATGGTTCATGAATGTTGTGAATCCTTTGCGGTTGAAATGCCGAATTCAGTGTGTTTGAAATGAGCTGAGGAAAGAGAAGCGATGTTTTGTGAAAGTGAAAGGTTTGTATGCAATTGTTTTTCTTGCAGTCCTTGTGCGACCATGACGCTCCACAAATCAGACTTTTTTAAAAACGACACGCATTCGTCATGAAAATATGTTCCTTGCAATGGAAGTATGGAGGTAGGAGAGCATAGTAGTCTTGTTAAGTTCCTCCCAGGAAGCGGTGTGAGAACCCATGTGTTTTTGTCCGTGTTGCCTAGAGGATTTCAGTTGGAAAGGCTTGTCCGTGCTTGCCCAGCAGGTGGAGCCAAGTCCTAGCTGATGATAAATATTTGTGTTGGTGTGGAATAGCGAGATTTGGTTGTCATCCATGATGTGAGGCTACTGAGTGGGCCGTGAGGCTAGAGCTGCCCGTTTGGAGCTGGTGTCCGAGAGGGGGGGATCCTGTGGACGGCCAATGTTTGTCCTGGAAGCCCTTATGCTTTGTGGTCTGGAACGGAAGAATGAGTCCAGGGACAGAAAGTGTAGTAGCAAGTCTGTGGATTTGTGGAAGAACAAGTGCAGACTGCCACGTAAGGAGGGTGAAAAGGGTCCCAGTGGGTTCCTTTCCCTGTGGCGATCCTGGTGGGTGATATTCCCTGTGATTGCTCCGTACTCCCCTTGGGGTTGGTTCCCCTAGTAACTCCTGTTTTGCAAGGTTGACCCTCACCTGCCAGGGCTGTCCCCCCCTCATTCCCTGTGGGCGTTGTTTTGCATCTGAATGAAAGGCTTCCTTGTATGTATTTTGTAAATCTTGACCTTCGTGGTCTATTTGCATTTCCTTTGTGTTATGGAAATACAAGTGTTGCTCCGTAGTCTTGTGGAGATGTGAGTGCCCCTGGCTTGTTTTTGTTGTGGAAATGTCCCTTCTCCCAGTGTGCATCCCTTTTTTTCCCTCCTCGGAGCCCAATTGTCCAAAACGGCTAAGCCTGCCTTTATTTCCCCTGCAATATGTGTTTGAGTGTGAGCGCATCCCGGGCGAGCTGCTGTGAAGGAAAAAGTTGTTCCCATTTGGCATGTTCCCTGAGTCGCACAGTGAGCGTGTTTATTGTTTTGTATTTTCCCCCC
>NW_006300164.1:9343-12678 GCF_000327345.1 Myotis davidii | reverse complement strand
CCCCCCCCCCCCCCCCCGCAGGCAGTAGTCCCGACTGTTGTGAGTAGCCGGTTTTGTGGAGGGTTGGTTTGTAGCTGGGCCATGCAGTTGTGTGATGTGTGAGGTGGTAGAGGCTGGGTGTGTGAGTCGTTGAGAAAATGGTGGAATTTTTATGTGAAGCATGTGAAGGTGTTTTCCTGGAAGGCTGGCTAGCGTTGTAAGGTGAGGTCCCTCAGCCATGTGATTCGGGAGGGTAGGTTGCCTGTCCCCCTTCTCCCCGTCGCTGTGCCCTTGTGTCCGTGCAAGGTTGACTTTGTCATCCCACGCGTCGCCAGGTGTTTGAGCACCTCGCGTGAGTACCTGTAGTGGGATGGGTGGTGGATGTTAGGGTTTCGCAAATGATTGCTCGCTCCCATTGGAAATGCTGGCATCCCCCATAGCCAATCCCCTCCCCCACCACCAGATGTGGTTCGAATGCCAGGATTGAATGGTGAGGTGGAGTCCGTGATGCCCTGGAAGTGCATTGAACACTTGTAAGCAGGAGAAAGCAGGTTAGGACGTTTGTGGCGTTGATTGTTGGATGCGTTGAATGTCCCGTTTCCAGATTTGTATGAGTCAGTGAGGGAAGTGCTGCACTGCGGCCTGAGCAAGGGTAGAGAGCTCAAGTCCCCCTTGAGGATGTCATGAAAAGCCAAAGGTTGAATTGCAAAGGATTTTGTGGTGGTTCATCAAGTCCTTGGGCAATGTGCTCCCTGAGAAAGGCCCATTCCCATTTTTATGCAGCCAGCCTTTTGTCCTTTTGTGTATGAGGTGAGGTCGTTGTGAAATGTCCTTGTCCCTTTGAAGTTCCGTTGGTCCGTCCCCTGAGGGCTTATCCCTGGCCCCGTGTTTCAGAGCAGAAGTGCCTGTGTTGTTCTTGTGACCATGTGAATGGTTGAGTGTGCAGTGCCCTGCAGGCACCTTAATTTTTTGTCCAAGGCCAGAGGTTTGGTCCGCTTTGGTTTGTGCCTCGTCCCCCATGTATTATGCCTGGATTTGAAGTCATGCATTGAGCCGTGCTCCTGTGCTGTCGAACGTGTAAAACAAGTTGCTTTTTTTGGAGAGAGCAGGGTGAGCATCGGGGCCCCAAGTTGTTGAGACTAGTTGATTGGATTTGGAAGGAGGCAGTGGCTGTGGGTATTTGAAAGGGTTGCTAATGTCATTGATTGGAAGGAAGGAAGGAAGGCAGGCAGGAAGGGGCGGAGGTTTGTTTGGGCCCAGGTCAGGTCTGTGATCCGGAAGGTATGTGTTTGTGGCGTGAGTGTGTGTTCGCGCGTGCTCGGTGCTGTTGTTGAGATCTGCCTAAGGGTCCGTTTGCCTCCAAGCCCCTTTCCGAGAGTGTTCCTTGTGCATGTGGCTGGTGTGTTGTGTGAGGGAGGGCAGAGGCGATGTGAGGGTGTCGGTGAGAGGCGTTGTCCAGTGTGCTCGCGAGGCCCAGTGGAGGTAGTGGTTGAGCTGAGAAGGTCCCCGCAGCAGCGAGTGTCCAGGTGAGGCGAGCATTGAGGCGTGTGTTAGTGTAAGTGGGAGCATGCAAGCAGTGGGGTGAGACCAGAGGTGTGGTGCGGGGCCTTGTGAGGGGGCCAGGTGGTGACCTTGGGCCGTGAGAAGGAAGGTGTAGCCAGGCTGTGAGCGATGAGACAGTGAGAGGCATTTTCAAAGTGTTTTATTTATAACTGTGGCCCATGTCCTTTGCATTGGAAGTCGAGTCTATTGTGGAATGGTCCGTATGGCAGGCAGTGTAAATTTTTTGCATGTTTGAGGATGATGTAAGCGAGACAGAGAGCTGGTGTGTTAAGATGTCATTTTTGCTATTGTTTTTTCCATGCCAAGTGTTTTGTATTGTTGGTGAAGGAAGTGAGTCGTATACGTGTGTGGGCTGCGGTTTTGCTGTGCAGGCACTGTCGTGTGGAGTTGAGCAGAAGGCATCCCTTTCGAAAGCCAAAGAGAAGAGGCCATTGGAGATTTTGGCCAGAAATGTGTTTGCAAGGTGTTGTTTGCAAGCTCTGGGGTTCCCTAGGGCCAAAGCCTGATGGAGTGGTGGATGGGCCATTATTGAGGGGATGAGGGTGGAGGTTTGTGGATCCCAGCAGGCATGGCCATGTGGGTGTGGCTGTTGAGAGGGCAGGCGATGGTGCTGTGTGGCTGGAAGTTGTGTCTGTTTGGATGCTATTGGGTTTGCCATTGTGAGGTGGCCCAGAAAAGCGGCGAAGAGAACAAAGAGAACCAAGTGAATCAGAAAGAAAAAGGAGAAGTTTATTTGCATTCTTGGGTGAGACCCACTGGCCCAAAGATCATCAGGGCATTCAACTAAGGAATTCTCTGCCGCAGGGGAAGGGCGGGGGTATTCAGAAAGAAGTCAGTATCTGTGTGGGGGTATGTGGATTCAGGGAGAAGAAGCTGGTATCTGTGTCTGGCACGTTGATCTGTGAGAAATTCCAGGGGAAGTCCATTGTCTCATCACATGTCTGCATGTATCCGAACCTGGGCTCTCTCCGACCTAACAGCCATGGGGAGGAAGGTTGAGGTTTTGTGTTTGGTGAGGAAGCCGGCTGTTATCTCTTCCTTTGTTTCCATGGAGGTGTGTGTGCAGAGGGTCCAGCGCTCGCGTCGGTTGTGTGGGACGGAGCTTGTCGGCTAGGGTGAGGTGCGTGTGGGTTGGGAGAGTGGGCTGAGTGTGGTGCGTGGCTGCGAGGCCTGATGGCAGGGATGTTTGTGAGGAGCCAAGCGAGGTCAGATGGTTGGTTGTTGAGTGATGTGAGGAAGGCGAAGGTCGTGTGGTGTGTGGCAAGGACACGTGGTGTGTGAGTCCCAGGGCCGGTGAATGGTGTCCTGCGGTCCACGGTGTCCTGCGGTCCACTCGGGGCTAGGGTATGGTTCACGGCATTCGTTTTCGTGGGAGCACAGATGAAGAAGGGCAGGTGTTGTGGGGCAAGGGAGATGCGACTGTGTAGGAGTGAGCAGGCGTGTGTCCCAGCCGCTGAAGCTATTTCTCAGCAGCAGGTGATGCATTGTGTTGTTTGTGAGGCCGTGCCCTTTGAGAGTGCAGGCTGTGTGAAGGGATCCCAGCGGGTCCGTGTCCTGATGAGGATAGGGAGGCCCTGCGAGGCGCTTGTTGTCCCCCAGGTTGAGGGATAGGTGCCGTTTGGGTGGATGGAGCCCTGGAGTTGGTCCCCTCGTGCCCAGAAGTGGCTTTTGAGGTGATTTCCATGTGGGCAGTGGTTTTGCTGAAGGGCACTGTTGAGCTTGGGTGAGGAGATTGGAATGTGTTCCCTCCAGGTATGCCGGAAGAAGTCTCCGCCCCGAAAAGTTCCCACTGT
>NW_006300164.1:8622-9229 GCF_000327345.1 Myotis davidii | reverse complement strand
AATGGATGTTGAATGCCTGAGCCGTGTGTTGTCGTGTGTTCTTCGTGGGGCAAGCTACCCAGCCTTTGTCAGCAGAGGCAAGTGGTTGAGTTTGTTGTCCTGTTGGTGTGGGAGTGGGTGGATGTACTTTTTTTGGGTGCTTCGTTGTGCAGGCGGTGTTGTTTTTGGAGTGTGGTGTGAGTGGGTGGTGAAGGAAAGATGCGTTTGGACGTGTGTGTGTGTGTGTGTGTGTGTGCGTGTGTGTGTGTGTGTGTGGTGGAGCATGTAGGTGGGCGGTGCATGTAGTGTTGGTGTGCAAGTGTGTTTCTGAGCCGATCAGGATGTTGTCCGGCATTGGAGAGTGTCCATTCGTCCTCCGTTGTGCGTGTGGAAGTGTCCTTAACGTAGTAGAATTGTAATAGGGTGTGATGATAGTTTTCTAGAAGGTCTTTCAGACTTTTTTTTTGTTCCCTTCCCTGAGTTTTCTGTTAGTCTGTCCCTTCATCCCTGCTTGTGCTTCCAAGATGTTTCGTGTGAGAAGGTTGAGGGAAGGCCGATGTCCCCACTGGCTGTTGGCTGTGATGGAAGCGGCCAGGTGGGTGCAGTGGCAGTGTCCTTGGTGCAATAG
>NW_006300164.1:7520-8534 GCF_000327345.1 Myotis davidii | reverse complement strand
AAGAAAGATGGATGTGAGAGATTGTTGAATTGTGATTGGTAAGTTTCTAGACTTGTGTTGAGTGTTGTATGTGTGTTGTGAATGGTTGTAGGTGGGAGGTCGTATGTGCTTTTTTGAGTGTGTGTGGGGTCCTCGTGAACTGGCGGGTGTGGGGAAGATGGGTGTTGGTGAGTGTGTGGTGTGGTCCTTGGTGATGTGGTATTTTTAGGGTCGTCATGTGGTCCCATTGTTTGCACAGGAGTCGTGCGGGCAGCTGTTGGAGGGAGCCGTGGCGGAACGGTGGAGGTGGCGGTGAGTGGTGACAGCCCCGTGTCGGGTGTCGTGCAGGCACGTGAGGCTCTCCCCTGAACAGTGTGTGTTGTGCGCTCTGGGTTCCTTCCCACCGTGTGTGGTGAAGACTGCGGTGGAAATGCTTGTTGCTTCTTTTTTCCAGGCCAAGTCATTTATTGAAGGTGGACGTTCCTGTTTGGCCATCCATGCCAGGTCTTTGTCCTTTGGAGCTTCCCTGTGCGGTGATCCAGAGTGTCCTTGGGTGGATGTGTTTCTGCTGTGAAGAGGTAAGAAGGTGTTATGGTTCAGAAGGGTGAGAGTCGGTTCAAGGGACATGAGGTGCCGAGAGCAGGAGCGTTTGATTAGGTGGCCATGGATTGTTGTAGAAGCGTTGATTGTCATGGTATGTGTGGAAGGATTTTACGGAACGAGGCACAGAAAGAGTGACCGGTGAGCCCATGAGGAGGTGTTTTGTGTTTTTCTGAGAAAGGCTGAGTCTTGATTCCAATAGCGTGTATGTGTTTGTTGATGTGCATGTGTCCCATGTGGACCCGCCTAAGTATTGCTCTTCCGTTGTGTAGGCGAAAAGGGAGAAGGTAAGTGTCCATGTTGGATGTCCCAGAGCAGGAGGTTTCTATGGTGGTTTGTTTTGAGTCTGTGCCACCGGTTGCCCTTGCGTGTGGTACCAAATGGGATCCTGTGTGTGGAGTGTTGTAGGGCATCGAGAGGCTGGGGTATGGCTGA
>NW_006300164.1:5075-7105 GCF_000327345.1 Myotis davidii | reverse complement strand
GGGAGAGCAAGTCTGTGTGAGTCAGGGAGGGTCAGGCCATGCGGAGAGTGTTTTTTTGTGAATGGAGGTAGGGGAGCCCCTTCAGGCAGTTTTTGTTGGTTGTATCAGAAATGTGTATTTTCTTGTCCTAGTGATGGAATGTATTTTTCAAGTTTTCCGGTGGCGTGGGCTATCCACTTGTGTTTCTTGTCTGTTTCGTTTTTTTTAGCATCCGTGTTTTGTATGTAAGAAGACAAAGTGCCTTTTTGAGTGTCGTAAGAAATGTCCATGTAGGTTTTTTTGTGGAGGATGCATTTTTTGTGATGGTTGTCTTGAGTGGTTCATGTCTGTCGTCCTTGTGTGGTGTGGTAATGGTCAGCTGTGTAGGACCGTTTCCCTCGTGAAAGCAGTAGCGGTTGTTGAGCTCCCAGCTTTCCGGGAGAGTGTGATGTATCGCGATGACCGTCCTTTTTAAGTGTCTGGGGATGTGTGTTGCATGGATGTTCCCGAATGAAAGAAGGTGAAATGATCATGATGTCATTGTTCAGAGTGGTTTATTTTGCCACGGTTTTTTTTGCTACTCACTCATCTGTGCACATCGTTTTCCGAAATGCAGATTGTGTGTCCTACGGCAGTGTCATCCATGTGTGCTGTCATGGACCTTGTGCAGAATGACTTTGAAAGAGGGCACTGCCCATTGAAAAGCAGGGGGGTGAGAGGCTGAATGGAATTGTATGATTTTGGTGATAGGTGGTGTTGGAGCTTTTTAAGGGAAACTATAGTTTCTGGGTTGTTTTACAGAGAGGAATGGAGAAGGAGAGGCGTGGGATGCAGAGCTTGAAACATGGATCCACCGCCTTCTGCACAGCTTGAACTGGGGGCGGATGTGCCTACCTCAAAGGTACCCATGTTTGGCTGTGATGGAATCTGGGATACTTGCTGGTGCAGGCTGATGGTCTGTTCAGTGATCCAAGGCGGTGTGTGCCCACGGCAGCTTTTGAAGCGGCATGGGAATGTTTTTGTACTTGTGGAGTGATTTGGAGATGAAGTCCATGTGTGTTGGTTTTGGCCATTGTAAGTTAGCAAAGGATGTGTGTTGATTTGGAAAGGATTGATGAGAGTTGAATGAATAGAGGCAGGACTGATGAGGTCATACCTGAGTGAGTGTTTCATGGGTCATGGTATGAAGATCTTTCTTTCCTGTCCAGTTTTCCTCCTTGTTGACCGTGGTGGGTTGTGGAGTGAAGAGTCTCGTGTTTTAAACGGGTGCGGTGCACGTCCCCATGCTGTAGTTGTGATCTGAGTGCCAGGTTCTGTTCCATGTACGAGATGAGGCAAGATCCTCCATAGATGTGGTTTCCTTCCATGGACCTGTTTTTCTCTTCTGCCCTTGTGTTGTGTTGTTAAGGTGCGTGGGCAGGCATCGTCTATACACGGAATTGGTTGTGTGGGCTCTCAACACCATTGTTGTTTTATTTCAAGGATAGAAGGGCCATAGAATATGCACACTGGGAGAGTCTTGTGTGGGCCCCATGGAATTTTCTGCTTATAGCATTTCTTTCTAAGTGTGGGTCTTGAGTCCAAATGGAGGGGTTAGTTGTGTCCTACTGTGTGTTGATGTTTCTGAGCCCTTGAATAGTAAGCAGCACACTTTCCCCTGCACCCCATCTCCCCTGATCTAATTCATGAAGTGTCCCCATCAGCCTTTTTTCAGTCCTACTTTATGCACCTCATTTAATCTTGTGTCTCAGCTGTATTAGGTTGAATGTGTGTTTGATTTGTGAAGCATACACTTGTAACACTGTGAAGGTGGGCCACATCCTTTCAAGTTCCCCTCATGTTTCTTGGAATTGAAGAACGCAGGGGGAGGCTCAATGGAGTCACCCATGGATGATCTCAAGGTAGCTGGCATGCTTTGTTGGAAGCAGTTGACACGTATGGCATGCATAGCCTCCTTTTCTGTGTCCCATCATCTGCCCCCCCTCCTGCACCCTAGTTTGTTCCATAGAGTGTTCTCCTCCCCTGCCCCTGTTTCCAAAGAAGGAACAAGT
>NW_006300164.1:3820-4874 GCF_000327345.1 Myotis davidii | reverse complement strand
CTGGTGTCCTAGGCTTGGCGAGCCCCTCATCCCCGTAAATGATTCTGGTGTTTTTGCCCCGCCCCCCCTTTCCGATAATGCATCGGCACCCAGTCCGTGCCACTTCCCAACACAGTGCCCTCCCTCTTACAGATGCCAATTTACTCTGTGTACCTTTTCGGGTTTGTTGTGAGCCTGCACACTTGTGAAATAAATGAAGTCAATGTTTTGAAGCCGACTGAATCTAGTGTTCTGTGCCCTTACCCCCTTTCCCCTTCATGTGTCCTCAACCTTTGAAGTTGAGCCCAATATCCAGGGTGTGCAGAGTGCGTGTGGCCCATGTGGTAGAGCGGCCTCAGCAAAAAGTGTCACGAAGACCATGGGTTTGTGATCTGTATGCAGCAGTGTCCTCTCTCACTGTCCCCACCCCATCTTGTGCGTGTCTCATTAGTCTTCGTGTGTTGTTGGATCTCGTGTCACCCTGTGTGTGGGAAAGCATGTCCTCCCCTCACCTGCCCCTTGGCCCATTCTAACACTGCAGCGTGCTGCGCTCAATGACAGAATTACTGTGTAGTGTCCCTCTCCCCCAGGGGTGTTCCCCCAATGTTTTTCCCTCAGCGCAGTGCTGCCCTGTGATCTCCACCTCCACCACTGTCATGTCCCCAATGTGCTGGTGTCTTCCCCACCCCAGAGCTTGGGGTTAAGTTTGTTGAAGGTCCTTCCCCATCACCTACCTCACCTCATCCACATCTGGCTTGTGTCATTGTGCCTTTCCCCGTGTCTGCCCTCACCCAGCATCTCGTCCCCAGTGTTCCGTGGAGTCACTGAGCCATAGTCAGCAGGGATCTGGGCATAGGGACAAGGACAGGGACAGGCAAGCCAGTGAATGTGGTGTCAGCTGGGGTGAGGGGTTCATGGGGGGGGTACATGGGGAGTAAGGGATTGGTGCAAGGACAGGCTGTGAATGGCAATGCAGTCTTGGGGTGCTTCAGGGTCCAGGGTGCCTATTGGAGTTTCTTGGGAATGGAGGCTGCAGCTCAGCCAACTGCTTCCTGGGCTTGCTCTTTGAGGGGGA
>NW_006300164.1:0-2429 GCF_000327345.1 Myotis davidii | reverse complement strand
CAGGAGGCATCTGAGGCAGCAAACACAGGGAACAGTTGTGGAGCGCATGGGGGAGCATTTGGGGATTCGTACTTACCCGTTTCTCGGGCTTACCTTCTCCTCTGCTTGCAGTGCTACCTCAGGTTTCTGTGGTCCTCCACACGGACCTTTGCAGTCCCAATCCAGATGGGCTGTCCACATACCGGGTGGATGTGCAGTTGCTGCACTTTCTTTTGCTGTGCGAGGAAGTGTTCACGTGCATTTCACGGCATCCCCGCATTGCTTGGCGCAGGCTGAGATGATGTTCTATTCAGCAGTTGTCCTCATCAAGTTCTCAGCACGGGGAGTTTTTGTCCCCAGCAGCCTTATGGGTGCCATTTTGAAGAGTGTGTCTGCTGCTGCTTTCTGAGGCCTTCCTCGTGGGGTTCCAGTCCCTTACATGCCCTGTGTGTGGCATTTCCCCATGAGCTGCTCTCTTCATGTATCCGTTCTGCCCTCCAACATCTCTAAAGCAGGTTCCTGGGCCCCTAGGGACACTATGGAGCTCTGCAGCTGGGAGGATGGGGCCATTTATGTGCCGGGACCACATCCTCCAGCTCTCATTTGTGTGGCCCAGGGTCTCTGTCAGATTCTCACGCACTGGTTTCCCCGGTGAGCCGTAGCCACCCGTCCTTCCCCTCCCGTTCTCCATTGCTCTTCGTGCTGTGATGCCCTTACATTAGTGGAGCCCCGCCCTCCTTAAAGAGTGCAGTTCGAGTTCGCTCAGATCCTCTGCAAAGGCAAGGGAGGGTCCCCCCACAATGCAATGAAAAACTTGCCCAGGGTTTGCAGGATGCAGCGGGCAACCGTCGGGGTTCACGGGCCCCTTGGTGCATCCCAGGATGGATTTACAGTGCGTGCGGTGCTTCCTTTACCTTCTTTGGAATTTTCCCGCGACTATGGCAAGTCCTGTGTGCTTAAGGTGATTGCAGTCGCCTGTGCTTTGTATTGGCGGCTCTTTGGGCTGCTGAGCGGCCGGTGCCCAGAGAGGAATGCAGCCATGGTGTGGGGAGTGGATGAGGAGGGTGCACCTTGCTTTTATCAGGTGCCCTCAGAAGGAAGCTTGCGTCACTCTTTCTCATTGTTACTTATTGGGTGTTAGTTTAGGGGCGTGGGTGAGAATTCAGCTTTTCTCGCCTGGAGGGGGGCTGCCTGCTGTCGCGAGCTCTTGCCTGCAGGTGAGCTTCATCTCAATGACAAACAACGAGCACCTCAGCGCGCCTTTTCTGGCTGCCGAGGCACCGGAAGCAGGGACGCCCCGACCGACCGATACTTTACGGCTCTGCCGTCTCTGCTCCCCAGAGAGAGCGGGTCCTGTCAGGGACGAGGTTTGTGTCTGAGGCGGGGGATCCAGTCCCCACCCTGAGGAGAGGGAGCTGTTCCCGCTGCAGCGCAAAGTGTGTTGCTTCAGGGGTCTTTCCTCCCTCCCCTGTGTTGGGCTCTCTTCTGGCCGGTCAGTCATTTCCTTTTCCTGGCGTGTGCTCATGAATTCCATTGGTCACATTGTGTGTCTGTGCCCGACCGTGCTCCGTGCGGACAGCAGTCTTTCCGCTTTGCTCCCCTTTTTGGGGCTTTCCAGGCTTGTCTGCGTGCTCCCTGTTTTTCTGGAACTCATGGAAGATTGAAGGCGGAGAAGAGTGAGTTGGCTTCTTTCTTCCTTGTTGTTTGCCGGCCCCAGTCACCTGGCGTGCAGGTGCACAGCTTCCACGTGGGATTGTGCAGGGAGTCATGACGGGTGGCTCGGTGCTGCTATTTAGGTGCGAAGTCCCACTGACTGCTTGCCTTCCGTGAGGATCCGGACTTCTTCCCCACTCCCTGCAGTCCCTGTGCACAGTGAGCATTCGGTGCATCGCTCTGCCTTCACATTGTCAGGCTCCCATTAGCGGCCGTGCGCTGTTCTCTGTGCTGTGCTCTGCCTCGTGCCACCTTTCTGTTTGCCTGTTCTTTTCCGCTTGTCTCCTGCTGCTGCCATGCTTGCATGTCTTTCCCGGCCACATGCCCTGTTTGCATGTTCCTCTTTGATCCAGTTTCTGTTGTGAACGGGCCACAGAAGTCCTGGGCACCAGTTACATTGACAGTGTCTGTTTAACTCCTGGTCTTCAAGAGCGGTGGGAGGTCCCTTCATTGCAAGTCTGGCAAAGGTGATTTCCAGAATCAGGGATGCCGCTGCCTGTTTCTACACTGTCCGCCCTTTGTCTGTGATGACGTGCACATATCATCCCAGCAAGGGAGCCACTGCCATTGCTGTGTGATCCCCTTTGGCCATTTCTTCCTGTTCATTTTCCTGAGTCTCTGCTTGCGTGCGGTTGCTGCCTGTGCGGTCTACTTATTGTCTCCGCGTGCGTGTGCTTTTTGGTTGCCGTCATGCTTCTCAAGACTGGTCTGCATGTTGTCCTGTTTAGGCATTTCTT
>NW_006300163.1:2076-2634 GCF_000327345.1 Myotis davidii | reverse complement strand
CGATCAGGCTTCCGGGCTGGTGGGGACCAGCCCGGGGGACAAAGCGAGGCAGCAGAGACCCCAGCAGGTCCCCTGGGGAGGAAGGGGAAGACCCTCCTCTGGGAGAACCGTGTGCAGGACCTGCCCAGGTCCCACAGGGGCACACCTGCACTGGCAGGGCTCCGCCTAGGAGGTTCCCCACAGAAATTGATGCACAATTGTTCAGAGATGTATTTTTGAGACTCCCCGTCAGAGCCCTGATGAAATAGGCAGGAATTGGAAAAAGCACTGAGGTCCATGGAGAGGGGATGGGACCACCAATCTTGCTTGATCCACGTGGACAAGCGACACTGAGCAGCTGCTCAATTCGTTCTACGTGTTAACAGATGAAGATCTCAGGGATTCTCTCACATGAGACACATGGAACAACCGTCTGCATTGAGCATCCCACCCACTAAATCCCTTACATCTGCAGCCATGTTCTGTGTTTGGGAGGCACATGGAAATCCAGGCACATGGGTCATCTTTGCTCCTCTCACAACTACAGCACCAGCCCAGGGGGCAGAGCAGGCTTCTCCT
>NW_006300163.1:0-1124 GCF_000327345.1 Myotis davidii | reverse complement strand
AACCTTCCCTGAACCCTGCTGCAAAGGTCACAGCAGACAGACATGCTCTTGACATTGAAGCCCACATGGTCCCCAGGAAGAGCTTCATTCAAAACCTCATGGTGCTACCATCTCACACCTGTCAGAATGGCTATCATCAACAAACCAACAAATGACAAATGCTGGTGAGGATGTGGAAACACGGGAACCCTAGTGCACTGATGGTCGGGATGCAGACTGGTGCAGCCACTGTGGAAAACAGGGGGGAGTTTCCTAAAGAAATTAAAAAGGAAACAGCCATTTGACCCAGTGATCCCATGTCTTAAAATATATCCTCAGAAACATGAAACACCAATCAGAAAGAATATATGCACTCCTATGTACATAGCAGCGCAATTTGCAATAGCTAAGATGAGCAAGCATACTAAGTGTCCATCAGCAGATGAGTGGAGAAAAAAGCCGTGGTACATTTAAACCATGGAATAAAATGCACCTGTAAAAAGGAAGGACCTCTTACCCTTTGATACAGCATGGAGGGACCTGGAAAGTATTAGGCTAAGCAAAATAAGCCAGTCAGAGAAAGATTAGTATCACATGATTTCACTCATATGTGGACTCTAATGAACAAAGTAAACTCATGAACAATATAAACCCAGAGACACAGAAGCATGGAACAGACTGGAATCTCAGAGGAAGGTAGGGATGGAGGCTGGAGGTGAGAAGAGATTAACCAGGGAATTTATATGCATAGATGCATAGCCCATAGGCACAGAAAATAGTGTGGTAAAGGTCTGGGATGGGTGGTTGTGGATTGGAGGGGGGTCAATGGGAAAAAAGAAGAGGCATCTGTAATACTATCACCAATAAAAATAGTCCTATATAATAAAAGCCTAATATGCTAAGTGTTGGTCATCTGGTCGTCCATTCAACCAATCAAAGTGTAATATGCTAATGGTATGCTAAGGATGCTCAACCACTCACTGTGATGTGTACTGACCACCAAGGGGGCAGTTGACCAGTCGCTATGACATGCATGCACTGACCATCAGGGGCCGGATGCCCTGACTGGTGGCTAGCTTGCAGCTGAGGTCCAGACAATCACTACTGGGCACGATGGTTTGGACAAGCCCTGGAATCCTCCTGCA
>NW_006300162.1:0-226 GCF_000327345.1 Myotis davidii | reverse complement strand
CTGTGTTTGCCTGCCGAGAATAGGAAAGGCTCCATTTCAAGTCTTGCAAGAGACTTAAAAAAAAAAAAAAATTAACCGGGGAGAAGAAAGACCAGGGTGAAAAGGAAGCTGAATCTCTTACAAACACCTTCAACTGGAATTGGACTCGTGACGACAGGAGCGTTGGGAGCGTGCGTCCCTCCAGTACCAACATGCAGGCGGCGGCCGCGCTCCCACTCCCACCCCC
>NW_006300161.1:0-268 GCF_000327345.1 Myotis davidii | reverse complement strand
CCTGCCAGCCTGATTGATGCCTAACTGCTCCTTGGCCAGCCCGATTGCCCTAAACTGCCCTCCGTTGCCAGCCTGGTCCCTCCCAACTGCCCTCCCCTGCTGGCCTGATTGCCCCCAACAGCCCTCCCCTGCTGGCCACCTTGTGGTGGCTATCTTTGACCACATGGGGGTGGCCACCTTGTCTGTTGGATTGATGGTCTGTTAACATATTACCTCTTTATTAGGATATGAAATTTCAAGTCAACTGTGTTTTTTAAAAAAAATTTTA
>NW_006300160.1:0-218 GCF_000327345.1 Myotis davidii | reverse complement strand
ACCCATGAACCAAGAGGTCACCAGTTCAATACCCTGTCAGGGCTCATACCTGGGTTGCGGGCTCGATCCCCAGGAGAAGGCGTGCAGGAGGCAGCCGATCAAAGATGTTTCTCTCATCGATGTTTCTGAATCTCTTCCCCTCTCCCTTTCTCTCTCATTAATAAATAATAAAAGTATTGCCCTAACTGGTTTAGCTCGGTGGATGGAGTGTCGGCCTG
>NW_006300159.1:0-200 GCF_000327345.1 Myotis davidii | reverse complement strand
TGATGAGAGAGAATCATTGATTGGCTAACTCCTACAGGCCCCCTACTGGAAATCGAGCCCACAACCCAGGCATGTGCCCTGATTGGGAATCGAACTGTGACCTGGTTCATAGTTCAGTGCCCAACCACTGACCCACACCAGCCGGGCTATCATTTATTTATTTATTTATACTCACCCGAGGATATTTTTCCATTGATTTT
>NW_006300158.1:0-209 GCF_000327345.1 Myotis davidii | reverse complement strand
ACAAGGGCCTGCGGCACCTGCACCGCCTGGCCACCCACCGGGAGGACGCCCACCTGTGTGAGTTCCTGGAGAGCCACTGCCTATACCCACAGGCGGCCTTCCTCCAGGAGCTGGACGGGCACATCAGCCAGCTGTGCCAGATGCATGCCCCGGAGTCCGGCCTGGAGGAGGACATGCTCCACTGCCGGGAGCCGGTCCATCCTTGCTGT
>NW_006300157.1:0-1396 GCF_000327345.1 Myotis davidii | reverse complement strand
GTTTACTGTTTACAGTTTCAGTTCCCATCAATCTTTTGCCTTTTAGAAGGAATGTACTTAGAAAACTTAAGAATACAAGTTAAAAGAGCTCAGAACACTCTTTAAATGTGGATACTGTTCTAAGAATTCTCAATACTAAATACAGCAATTTTTCTGTGATGGATATGGAACACTTGAAGTATAAGCACATAGAACCTTAATACAAAACGGGCAAACTAAGTAGACTGAAAACACATTCAAACAGCTCTGAAATGACGCGTTTACTGTTTACAGTTTCAGTTCCCATCATTCTCTTGGTGTTTTTAAGGAATCTCCTTAGAAAACCTAAGAATACAAGTTAAAAGAGCTCAGAAACTCTTTAAATGTGGATACTGTTCTAAGTATTCTGAATACTAAATACAGCAATTTTTCTGTGATGGATATGGAACATTTGAATTGCAAGTAAATAGAACCTTAATACAAAACATGGAACATAAATACACTGAAAACATGTTCAAACACCTCTGAAATGATGAATTTACAGTTTAAATTTTCAGTTCCCAAATCTGTTGGAGTTTTCAAGGAATGTACTAGTATGTACTTAGAAAACTTATGAATACAAGTAAATAGATTTCAGAACACTCTGTAAATGCGGTTACTGTTCTAAGAATGCTCAATAGTAAACACTGGAATTCTTCTGTGATGGATATGGAGCACTTCAATTACAAGTAAATACAACCTTAATAAAAAACGGGTACCATAATACACTGAAAATACGTTCAAAAAGCTCTGATATGATGAGTTTACTGTTTACATTTTCAGTTCCCATCAATTTCTTGGCGTTTTTTAGGAATGTACTTAGAAAACTTAAGAATACAAGTTAATAGAGCTTAGAACACTCTGTAAATGTGTTTACTGTTCTAAGAATTCACAATACCAAACACAGGAATTCTTCTGTGATGGATATGGAACACTTGAATTACAAACAAATAGAACCTTAATACAAAATGGGCCAACTAAATACTCTGAAAACACATTCAAACATCTCTGAAATGACCAGTTTACTGTTTACATTTTCAGTTCCCATCATTCTGTTAGTGTTTTTAAGGAATCTCCTTAGAAAACCCAGGAATACAAGTTAATAGAGCTCAGAAACTCTTTAAATGTGGTTTCTGTTCTAAGAATTCTCAATACTAAACACAGGAATTGTTCTGTAATGGATATGGAACACTTGAATTACAAACAAATAGAACCTTAATACAAAATGGGCCAACTAAATACTCTGAAAACACATTCAAACATCGCTGAAATGACCAGTTTACTGTTTACATTTATAGTTCCCATCAATCTGTAGGCGTTTTTCAGGACTTTCATTAGAAAACATAGAACACTCTGTAATTGTGGTTACTGTTCTAAG
>NW_006300156.1:0-391 GCF_000327345.1 Myotis davidii | reverse complement strand
AGAGTAAACCATTTGCATTTTGCCTCCCTAAACGGCGGGTAAATAGCTTATGTCAATGTACTCAGAGAGACTGATATTTAAAAACCAATTATTGTCATTTGCTGTCCACACCCAAGGACTAATGAGGTTAGAAAATAATCCTTATTTTGGTTAGTTTTGTTTTTTCTTGTAAAATGATTATATTAATCAGGTATTTAATAATTAAATAAAAAGGACCATCTTTTAATCATGGGGACTGAGGTTTGCTAGCCTATGTTTGCGTCTAATACACTTTAATATATAATCTTTTGGTAAATCAACTTTGACAATCTTTCAAGGGTTTGAATTTTAAGGAACTTTTCCTTGACCTAGAATTGTCTTTATTTTTTTTTTATTTATTTTATTACAAAGG
>NW_006300155.1:0-385 GCF_000327345.1 Myotis davidii | reverse complement strand
AGGAGTGAAAATATCTCATTGTCAAATGTGTGTGAAAAAAATATTGGAAAAAATAAGAAAAAATTCAATATCAAAGCTCTGCTCTTAACCATAACGCTTTGATAGGAAAAGGGCTCTCAAAATCTAGAGAAAAATGAAAATATAGATGTACCACAGTTTTGTAATCCTCTCATCTGCTGATGGGCACTTAGGCTGTTTCCAAATCTTAGTTAATGTAAATTGTGCTGCTTTGAATATAGGGGTGAAAATATTCTTTTTTATTTGTGCTTCTTATTTTTTGGGAGATATTTCTAGAAGTGGGATTACTGGGTCAAATGGGGGTTCCATATTTAATTTTTGTGGAAAACAAAGCAGATAGTTAAAAGGCATTAGGGTTTTCACTATC
>NW_006300154.1:0-271 GCF_000327345.1 Myotis davidii | reverse complement strand
AAGTACAAATTGGTTGTTGCAGAATAGTCATGGAGTTGTAAAATACAGCAAAGGTAATATAGTCAATAATATTCTAATAACTACATATGGTGTCAGATGGGTGTCAGATTTATCAGGACGATCACTTAAGTTATGTAAGGTATCATCACAGGGGTGTGCACATGAAGCTAATATAATAATGTATGTCAACTGTAATTGAAAAATAAAGAACTGATTTTAAAAAAACCCAATTAACCAAAAAAAATGTGCACAAAAAACTAAGGAGAGGATC
>NW_006300153.1:0-832 GCF_000327345.1 Myotis davidii | reverse complement strand
AAAAAAAAAAACCAAGAGAAACAATGCTAATGATTATTAAAATAAAATAGTTCAATATAGAAATAGCTTTCTAAGAAATTAATGCTAGATTGAGCAAATATTAAACACTGATTTAGAACGCATAGAAAAAACAATAATCAGTATGTATTGTTTACATATTCATTAACCTTATCCTAGTTGTTAACTTGTATTGCATACTTCACAAGACATAATTAGAGAGTCCAATTCTAATCGCAGCATTGCTTATTACTTCTCTTGGGATTTGTTCACCTTTTAAGGCCAGGAGAAGAAAAATAACCACCCTAGGTGACTTGTGCCTGAAATAAACAAAATAAGGCCTGATTCCAAAGCCAGGCTTCCCTGTTGATTGCATTAATCAGTCGCATAGATTACTAACAAATCTTTCATTCATCATCTACTCAATAATCAAGCCCCTACTGATGAACCAGGGCTTTATCTGGTATGGAGGATACTAAAGTGGTGTCATAGACACTGTTGAAGTTTTTCATAGCCTAGTGGAAGAAGCAGCATGCAATAAATCAGAGAAATAGCAAAATGCTAAGTGCTGTAATAGACACACCCAGTACTTGAGGAGTTCAGAATGATTAATTTTGTCTTCAAGAGATGGTATAGGGTTAAGAGGTAGCACATAAGAAAGATGACAAATTTGGGGCCAGAAGAGAGTTCAAAGTAGGAGGTGTCACCTTGGGCTTTTTATAATAAATTATGAAATGTATTTCTAAAATTATAATTTGATAATTACAAATAAAGTTCTTGGAGATTCATTGTTGTCATCTGTAAAATGGGTATAACGATACCCACTCTTTGAGAC
>NW_006300152.1:0-906 GCF_000327345.1 Myotis davidii | reverse complement strand
GATAGAGCGTCGGCCTAGGGACTGAAGGGTTCCGGCAGTCATGAGCATGTACCTTGGTACCGAGCACATCCCCAGTGGGAGGCGTGCAGGAGGCAGCTGATGGATGTTTCTCTCTCATCGATGTTTCTGACTCTCTATCCCTCTCCCTTCCTCTCTGTAAAATATCAATGAAAAATATTTAAAAAAATATATATTTTAAAAAAAGTTTATTTTGGAACCAGCAGAAGCACAGTGAAAGCATCCTAAGGATTGCTGTTATTGTCCCTCCATACTATATTTCCTCATACAGTTTTAAAAAAATTTACTTTGAGAATGTAAAGTTGTTCTCATCTATGATTTTTCCCCCAAAGGAATTTTTACTCCAAACCAACTACATATATAGTAGTCGCCTCCTCGTCTGTGGTTTTTGCTCCTCGTGGTCAACTATGGTGGGAAAGTATTAATTTCCCCAAACATGGACATCATCTGCTCCTGACTTCTGACCATTGACATCAAGGCTCAGTGATCCAGGATCACCCAAAGCAAATGATCCTTCTTCTGATGTATCCTCAGAAGATCAATAACAGCCTAACACTAAGTCACAATGCCTACCTCATTCACCTCACTTCATCTCATCATGTAGGCATTTTATCATCTCACATCATCCTAAGAAGGGTGAATACAGTACAGTAAGATATGTTGAGAGAGGCCACATTCACACACCATTTATTACAGTATCTATATATATAAAAGCCAAGTGACTGGAACACCGGAAGGACAGGAACAACCAGAATGACTGGTCACTATGATGCGCACTGCAGCGGCCAACCTTCCACGACCTCCTGGTCGGAGCCCTGGTGGGGCCCCCCTCACGCCCCCACCTCCAACCACCCATGGCCCTTACCCTGGCTGGCCCCGGCCCCGATC
>NW_006300151.1:0-1038 GCF_000327345.1 Myotis davidii | reverse complement strand
CAGGTATTACATGTTTAAAAATTAAAAAACAAACACCTGATTTTAGAGAGAGGAAGGAAGGGGGAGACAGAGAGAGATTGAGGTAGGGAGGAGGAGGGTAAGTAGAGAGAGAGAAACATCGACTTGTTGTTCCACTTGTTTATACATTCACTGGTTGATTCCTGCATGTGGCCTGACCGGGGATCGAACCTGCAACCTTGGCATATCGGGACAACGCCCTAACCAACTGAACTATTCAGCCAGGACAGGTATTGCATGTTTTTAAAAATTCTTGCTGCACACTGTTTGAAAATCGCTGCTATCGACCTCTGAAAGGTACAAATATTTATTTGTAATTTAAACAGGGGGCACTTACTTTTATCCTAAAGCACTTTTCTCTCAGGCTTTCTGTAGGGTGCTCTTTTTCATCACACAGTAACTTTCTTTCATGTTTTACTACTACTTTGTGGTTCTGTTGGTCCTGCTTTGACACAAAGAAATAAATAAGGTGTCAACTATAACTACATTCATAGGAAATGTCTACACATACTTTTTCAATTTATGTATTATATATCAAGGTTCAATAATGGAATTAAATATTATACCTGTAGTTCAAAAGCAATGTTAAAAATGGCCAGAAAATGAATAATAGCACTACTAAGTCTTGTAATGAGTGGCCTCAATTCATTGGGGGGAAAATGGGAGAACCACATACTTTTTAGAGATAGAATTTGTTCTAATATTCATAGTTGCAAGTTAGGTTTTAGATTTATCTCTGGTTCCAATTCCTCCAAATGTGTGAGTCAGAATCACTGCTGCCAACTAAACACACTAGCAAATACATCTGTACTATCTACAGTGTTCCAAGCCCTATGAATACATTCTTCCCAGCACCTGGAAGCAGAAAACTCATATCCTGTTGACACTTTGAACTTCTGTATAAAACAAAATATTTTCTCCCATTTGTTTATCTTATATATTATAGGACCTAAAAGAATAATTAATTGTTCAATTTTTTGAACATTTAGTTAGGTCAAGATAAAGATGATTCCCAAGTGT
>NW_006300150.1:136102-138400 GCF_000327345.1 Myotis davidii | reverse complement strand
TGGGAGGTGAGTCCCAGTAGCCTGCCTAGTGTGGGTGGGGGTTTCGGGTCACCTTGAGGGAGGCTCCGGCCTTTCTCTGCTCCTCTCCTGGTGGAGCAGTGGGACTCTGGTGCTGTGGTCAGAAGAGGTACCTCCCAGCCCCCAGGCCACTTCTCGGAGTCAGAAGTTGCGCCGCCCGCCCCCCCCCTGCACACTGCAGGCCTGGATCTTGCACTGGGGCGGGCGGGATCGTGCTGCCACCCGCCCGGCCCACACCGCCTCCCACCCCCGTGCCCCAGGCCGCACTTGGCAGGCCTGGATCCTGCGCTGGGGTCACATTGCCGCCAGGAGGGGCAGCGCAGAGGGATCTGCCTGCGGTATGCAAAATAGCCACCATCTTTGTTGGTGATTAATTTGCATATTGTGCTGATTAGCTAATGGGAGGTGTAGTGAAAGTATGGTCAATTACCATGTTTGTCTATTATTAGATAGGATACATAAATGTTTATAAATGTTATTTAAGATAATTATAACATATTATTATATTTATGCCAATTCTTTTTGATTTTTGAGGGTGACCAGGTATCCTCAACAACAGACAGTGTTCTCACTCTATGAGTGAGTTTGATGTAGTTACACTAACGCACTTTGGTCCAAGTTGTGCTCTTTCCATTGCCATGAGGCTCTGTATTCTGGGATCCTTGCAATTATGATAATAAATTTGTGTTTTAATAATTTTCTTTGTTTGAGCTGATAATTGGCCAAAATCTTTCACTCCTCTACCTTTAAACTTGCTTTGTCATTCATGTGCCATTATATTCCACCTGCTGTCAATTCCTGATAGCTAAAATGGAATGAACTTAACTTTGGCAACCATGGGACAACTGTTATCTAAACTTTCTGGAACATAAGTAATGTTACTTCTAGGTTCTAAAAGTTGGGCTAAAACCACAGTGTCACATTACTATCAACAACAGGACTGATACATTATCAATCACAATTGAATAAAAATTACGAAAAAAGTAAATCTGACATGTAATTATTGTCTTACTCATTATTTTACTGCACTAGAGGCCCGGTGCATAAAATTCATGCACTGGAGGGGGAGGAATGTCCCTCAGCCCAGCCGGCACCCTCTCGCAATCCGGGACCCTTTGGGGGATGCCCGACTGCTCTGTAGTGCTGCCTGGTTCCAGGAGAGGATCCTGCCGCAGCTGCACTCACCAGACATGAGCGTGGCTTCTGACTGAGTGACACTCCCTCCGTGGGAGCACACTGACCACCAGGGGGCGGCTCCTGCCTTGAGTATCTGCCCCCTGGTGGTCAGTGCGCATCATAGTGACTGGTTGACCGGTTGTTCCAGTCTTTCCGGTCGTTCCGTCATAATGGTCATTTAGGCTTTTATATATATAGATGGTCACTAGGAACAAAAGATAAAAGTTCACATAAATAACTATAGTGCTACATTACAAACCAAACCATGAGTTTATGTGTTTTTTTTTCTCGCCCCTTTATTAGCTAGCCAGTAGCATAACTGGCATTAAGAATGATATTCTCAGGTTTATTTAAAGTTCACATTACAAATTTATAACACATGTGTTCATCTATCCACACAAACACACATACAGAGCCACATTAATAACTAACTAATGCATTTAGAAAGCATGGATATAAAATATATATTGAGTTGAAAAAAAGTTAAAATCAAGGGAATTTGGAATTAGATGTGGGAAATAATGGGAAAGGAGTAGTTCTAGATGACTCTCAGTTTCCTATTACTGGGAAGTAGGTGAGTGACTGTATCAATCAGTACTTTTGGTAGAAATACGGAGTTCTGCTCACTACCAGGATGCAGTATGATGAGTACGATTTTAGGCATGCAGTTTGAGCTACTGGCAGTATGCCCAAGTGTACATGTGGAATGGACAAATGATAATATGTCTGGAACCCGGGAGAAGTTAGAACTAGATATAGATTTGGAAGACAGAAGGTGTACAGTAGGTAAAAATCTTAAAAGTGACATCAGAGAAAGAAGAGAAGAGAAGCATATGGTGAACACTGTTGTTTTTTCATGCTATTGCCATCTCCCCTGCCTAAATGATAAGAAGGTCACCATGATGGGGTTCAACAGTCTTGGCACTAAATTTGTTAGACCCTATTTATTTTATGATGGTCTTTATAAGTCAATTTTCTTTTTTTTAAATTTTGTTTTATTGCTTAAAGTGTTACAAAGAGTATTACATATGTCTCCTTTCCCCCCGCCCTTGACATTCCCCTGGCCATCCCTACCCCCGAGTCTTATGTCCATTGGTTATGCTT
>NW_006300150.1:131843-135859 GCF_000327345.1 Myotis davidii | reverse complement strand
GAGCAGTGAACGAGGGTTCCTCTTTCTCGGCATCCTCGCCAGCACTTGTCATTTGTTGATTTGTTGATGATAGCCATTCTGACAAGTGTGAGATGGTTGTTTTGATTTGCATCTCTCGGATGATTAGTTACTTTGAGCATGTTTTCATGTCTCTTGGCTTTCTGAATGTCCTCTTTTGAAAAGTGTCTATTTAGGCCCTTTGCCCATTTTTTGATTGGATTATTTATATAAGTCAATTTTCAAGTTGATGAGAGAAAAGACAAATCTTCACTTTTAAGTCCAAGGTATAGAAACAAAAAGCCAAAGGACATTTTCCTAGCCCTCTTCCCACTAAGTCATCCCCAGACATTTAAAAATACCTACACTCAAACTTTTGGGGGTGATGAAAATAGTTGGGATAGTAATAATTATTGTAGTATATATAAATATGCTTGTGTATCTATATCTATTCCTTGATTGTATGCTGATTTTATGACTAAAATCACTTGTCAAAATTGTCCTCTTGAGTCTTGACCAATGTTGTCAATATCTTTTATACAATTTGTAGGCTAAAATTAAATATAGTATTCAAGATTTGGTCAGACCAGTAGAAACCAGAATAGGATTTTGTCCTTCCTATTTAGACACCATGGTTTTGTTTAGGAAGCAACATTATCTTTTTGAAAGTCTTAAATTTAAGTATTTAATCCATTTGAGGTGATTTTTATGTGTGGTGACATATAATATTTGTAGGCAGTTAAGACCTAGACCAATTCTCAACCTAAGTTCAAACTTTAATGTATTCTCTGTTATACTTAATCTTGTTAATTTGATCCCAGATCTTTTTAGATTGTTCCGAATCTGATTTTTTATAAACACTGACTTTCCTCTCCTCAGTTTTATAGCACTTGTAATTTCATGAGCATATTTTTATTTTGTTCACATTATATTGTTGAGTATAAAGAATGGATTACAAAGATTTTACAGTGTAACCCTGTCTTTATTTAAAATATTTACAACTTATATTTAAATGATTATAGAAAGGTATGCATCAAAATGTTAACAATCTTGCCTCTGAGTGATTGAATGATTTATAAGAGTTTTTGGTTATATATTTTTCTGAATTTTTAAAGGAATGCATGATTGCATAACAAAATACCAATTTATACAAAGACTTTTATGAGTTTGACTTTTATTTAGATTTCACATATAAGTGACACCATGCAGTATTTATCTTTCTCTGTCTGACTTATTTCACTTAGCATAATGTCCTAAAGGTCCATCCATATTGTAGCAAACATCAAGATTTCTTTCTTTCTCATGTCTGAGTAATATTCCATGTATATACATATTTTATTATATATTTTTAATATATTTTATTGATTTTTTTACAGAGAGGAAGGGAGAGGGATAGAGAGCTAGAAACATCAATGAGAGAGAAACATCAATCAGCTGCCTCCTGCACACTCTCTACCAAGCATGTGCCCTCAACCAAGGTACATGCCCTTGGCCAGAATCGAACCTGGGACCCTTGAGTCCACAGGCCGACGCTCTATCCACGGATCCAAATTGGCTAAGGCTATTATATATTTTTAATTTACTTATCCATTTATCCACTGATGAATGCTTCAGTTGTTTCCATAGCTTGACTATTGTAAATAACGCTGCAATAAACATCACCATGCAGGTATCTCTTCAACATCCTGTTTTCATTTCCTTTGGATGTAATACCTGGAAATGTAAATCCTAAGCTATATAGTAGTTCTATTATTAACTTTTTTAGGAGCCTCCATACTGTTTTCTATAGTAGCTATATCAGTTTACATTTCCGCCAATAGTACAGAAGGGTTCCCTTTTCTCCAAATCGTCACCAACACTTGTTCTCTCTTGTCTTTTTTCTGACGGCCATTCTAACAGGTATGAGGTGATATCTCATTGTAGTTTTGATTTGCATTTCCCTGATGGTTAGTGATGTTGAGTACCTTTTCATGTACCTGTTGGTCATATGAGTGGCTTTTTTTGAAAAATGTCTATTCAGCTTCTCTGCCCATTTTTTTAATTGGATTGTTTTCTTTTTTGTTTGTTGTTTTGCTATTGAAATGTGTGAGTTCTCTATATATTTTGGCTATTAACGCTTTATCGAATAGATGGCTTGAAAAGATTTTCTCCCATTCCACTGATTGCCTTTTTATTTTGTTAATGATTTCTTTAGCTGTGAAGAAACTTTTTCATTTGATGTGGTCTCGCTTGTTTATATTTGCTTGTTGAAGCTGTCTTAGTGTTAAATCCAAAAAAAATCATTGCCAAGACCAATGTCAAGGAGCTTACCCTCTGTTTTTTTCAAGGAGTTTTACAGCTTCCAGTCTTAAATTTAAGTCTTGAATCCATTCCAGTTGATTTTTGTGTACAGTGTGAGATGGGATACAGTTTCATTCTTTTGCATGGGGCTGTTCAGTATTCCCAACGCCATTGATTGAAGAGACTATCCTTTCTCCATTGTATAGTCTTGACTCCTATGTCAGAAATTAATTAGCCATATATGTATGGGTTTACTAGTATTTCTGCATTTTCTGTCCTGTTGCATTGATCTATGTGTCTTTTATACCATACCACAGTGTTTTGATTGCAATCATTTTGTAATATACTCCGAAATCAGGAAGTAAAATGACTCCAGCTTTGTTCTTTATCAAGGGTGCTTTGGCAATTTAGAGTTTTTTGTAATTACATACAAATTTTAGGATTGATTGTTCTATTTCTGTGAAAAATGGCATTGGAATTTTGATAGGGGTTGCATTGAATCTGTGGATTGCTTAGGGTCGTATAGACATTTTAATAATATTAATTCTTCCAATCTATGAACACAGATTATCTTTCCATTTATTAATAGGTTTCTATGTACAGATGTTTCACTTCCTTGGCTAAATTCATTCCAAAGTATTTTATTTTTTTATGGAATTGTAAATGGAGTTGTTTTCTTAATTTCTCTTTCTGATGGTTTATAGAAATGGAACTGATTTTCGTATATCAGTTTTCTATCCTGCGAATTTACTGAAACTAATAGTTTCTTGGGTTTTGTATTTTTGTTTGTTTTGGGTGTCTTTAGTTTCCTATATATATCATGTTATCTGCAAATAGAGACTATTTTACTTTCCCCTTTACTATTTGGTTTCCTTTTTCTTTTTTAAAAAAATATATTTTATTGATTTTTTTACAGAGAGGAAGGGAGAGGGATAGAGAGTTAGAAACATCGACCAGCTGCCTCCTGCACACCCTCCACTGGGTATGTGCCCACAACCAAGGTACATGCCCTTGGCAGGAATCGAACCGGGGACCCTTCAGTCCACAGGCCCACGCTCTATCCACTGAGCCAAAGCAGTCAGGGCGGTTTCCTTTTTCTTATGCCTAAACGCTCTGGAGGACTTCCAGTACTATGTTGAATAAAAATGATGAGAACAGACATTTTTGACTTGTTCCTGACCTTAGAGGAAAAGCTTTTAACTTTTCATCATTGAGTAGATGTTAGCTGTGGGCTTGTCATTTTAGAGCTTATTATATTGAGGGACATTCCTTCTATACTCGGTTTGTTGGGAGTTTTTATCGTGAATAGCTATTGAATTTTGTCAGATGCTTTTTCTGCATCTATTTTGGGGTTTATCCTATTCTCCTTCGGGGTCTGACAGGAGGGAAGTTCAGGGAAGTGCGCCTGCGCTGCAGAGGTCGGAAGCTCTCTCATCATCACCCGCTCCTCCAATCAAATAGCGCTGAGCCGAGCGCCTTGCTAAGCTACTATTTCCTTTTGTCCCGCCCTCCCCCGCTTCCTATTGGCGGGTTTCAAACCCTGGGGAGCCAATGAGAGCGGGCGCAGACGCTGAGCGGGTCCTCAACTGCGGGCGCGGCCCTTGAAGAGCAACTGTCGCGGAGGGACCATTATGGTGCGATCGGGGGTCTCCGCCGCTGCGGGTGAGTGCTCGGGGCGGCGGGCGGTACCGCGGAGGCTGCCGGCCCCCTCGCCTGCCTCGGTGTCCCCACCCGGAGTT
>NW_006300150.1:130762-131651 GCF_000327345.1 Myotis davidii | reverse complement strand
CCAGACCTGGGCCCGCCGGCCTGTCCGGCCCCACCGCCCCTGCTCTGCACGGCCGCCTCCGAGCCAGAGAGCCACGTGTTGTGTTTTGTTTTGTTGTGTTGTGTTTTGTTGTGTTTTGTTTGTTTGTTTGCCATTATTGAATATTAGCCTTTCCCAACCACCTATTACCCTCAGTCCCTGCCTCTGAGCTCCCTTGATCCTTTCTTTTAACCCTCCCTCGTAGCACCCAGATTTTGCCTTGTGTTATAATTATTGTTGGTTGTGTGGTTTTTTGTCTCCACTACTACATGGAAATTTAAAAACAGAAACGTTGACTTTCACCCCTCGCAGATGCCTTGCTTAGAAAATCACCATGGGCATGTTTGCCAGGAACCCCCTAACCTGCCTGTTTTGTCCTTAGTCCCAAAGGAAACCAGGAAGGATTTGTAGGCAAAAATCATCATTCCTGTTGGGAAAAAGACAGTAAGAGCAGGCCTCGCTCGCAGCTCAGTGGGCCAGTAAGGGAATGTCCTCCTGCCAGGCCTGTGTGGTAGCCTAGGACAGTGCCGGTGAGCGCGGCTCTGGGGTGGGTGACACTGGCTTCGGATCCTGGCTTTGCCACTCATGATCTGGGCAACTGGGCATATCGTTTACCCTCTTTAAATTTCAGACTGTAGGGCCTGACGTATAAATGATTTGGTTAACGTTGGTGTTCACTTGGAGGCGTGGTCTGTGGCCCGGGTGACTCTGGTTAGAGCATCTGCCAGGGCACCTTAGGTCTCCGGTTCAGTTCCCAGCCAAGGGCATGTGCCTGGGTGGCGGGTTTGATTTCTGGTTTGGGGGGTGTGTGGGAGGCAACCATTTGATGTCTCTCTCACACATGGATATTTCTCACTTTCTTCTTGGCCGC
>NW_006300150.1:90200-130605 GCF_000327345.1 Myotis davidii | reverse complement strand
CCCAAAGAGGGCCTTTCAGTGTGAGCATGACAGAAACCTCTGGGCAGTGTCCGGTGCATTGGCGAAGACTTGGGCATTATTACTGTGAGAGTCTCCAAAGGAAGGAGGGAGGATCTACAATATCACCTCCCTTGCTGGGAGCTCCCGCCATCCCTGCTCTTTTCCTGGGAAAGTAATTCTTGTGAAGGCAGTGTTTGGTCAAGGAGCTGAATGATCCTGGTCCCGTCCTCCATAGCTGCACACGAACATCCTGCTCTTTGGCCATTCTCTTAGCTCAGCGACTTTAACCGTTTTCATCTCATGGCATGCACAGACTAATTACCAAAATTCTGCCGCACCAAGAAAAATATATTTTTGCTGATCTGACCAAAAAAAGGTGTAATTTTGATTCATTCACACCAGACAGCTATTGTGTTGGCTGTGGCACACTGATTGAAAATCGCTGCCTTAGCACTTACTCTTTTGTTTTAATATGTTTTTATTGCTTTCAGAGAGGAAGGGAGAGGGGTAGAGAGAGAAACATCAATGATGAGAGAGAATCATTGATGGGCTGCCTCCGGCACACTCCACACTGGGGATCGAGTCCACAACCCGGGCATGTGCTCTGACCAGGAATCAAACTATGACCTCCTGGTTCATAAGTTGATGCTTAATCACTGAGCCACATCGGCTGGCAGCACTTACTCTTGAAATGGACATGATATGACCAATTTACTTTTATCTTTTGTCAACATCTTAGCTCTTCTGAGCATTGATCAATTTTCTGTTCACTTGGGTTGCTAAACCTTTTTTTTTTTTCACAAAACAAATTTTTGCAAATTTAGCTTTCACATTTTATTTTATTTTATTTTTACTTTGGGTCTTTATTCAACTTTATGTCTTTGTTTAAATAAACTTACTGCATTTATTCAACAGATATTTATTTAATACCTGTGTAATGTATCTCTCTTGGTTCTGAAGACATGGTACTAAACAAAACAGAGCAGTCCAGCCCTCCCAGGGCTTATATTCACGATGGGAGAAACAAAATCAGGTCATGATTGAAATCCCTGTTAGCTTGGCAATTGCTTTTGATCCATGGAGATTAACTCCTAAATTCTCCTCTACTTTCCTATCCTTTTTCTCATTTTCTGTCTTGCTAGCTAGATTTCATATGTGCCTGTTTCTTTCTTTAATTGTATTGCTTTTTCCCCTGGTAACTCACTATTTGGAGATAGTTAAAACAAGTTTTTTAAACTTATTAGGCATTATATCTCCAGTACCTGGCACAGTGCATTAAAATTGTTGGAATATTATGTGTATATGTAGGAAGAACATCTCTGAAGGGATCACAGGTAGTGAGTAAGAGCCATTGTGTTTTCTGAGGGGTAGAATAATGTGTAATGTGTAATTAAGGAAGGGAGGATAAGGAGACTTCATTGAATATAACTTTTAATTCTTTTACCATATACAGACATTTTACTGATTTAAAATTGCATTTTTAATCACTCTGTTTTCCAAGCCTTGTTGATCCTTCTGTACTAAGAATTAATCTTATTTTTTCTTTTATAGGCCTTATCTTAAAGCCAAGAATAATTGCCCAAATCCTCCATCTTCTAAATCTGTAAGTAGAAATTAGTCTTTTAAAAAAAATCCATTTTGAGTGATTAGTAATAAAAAATAATAAAGATGTTAGCAACCTAAAGAAAATGTTTTACACAAATATTTCTCATAAGTATGGGAACAGTGTATAAGGGACAAGACAGAATTGTTTTTTGAAAAGTACAACATATTGTAATTCAGTTTAACAAAAAAAGTCTTTAAGTGCACTTTGGTCTCTTCATAGCTAACATTTTTGAACACCTACTATGTGTCTCACTTGTAGGTCTTATAGCCTTATGAGATAGGTACTCTTAGTAGCCCCATTTTACAGATGAGGGAACTGAGTCACAGGACAGCTGTTAAATGACAGAGCTGAGAGCTATTGGTCTCAACCACTTTGGAATGCTGTTTAACAAGAATATGCTCCCTCATCAGTTCTATTCATCTAGATTGTGGATATAATGGAAAAGGACCCCAACATACTTCAGGTTTAACAGAATAAAACCATAAAAAGTTATGTAGTACATGAATGGGTATAAGGAATCTATATACTCTCTGTACTTTTCAGTCAATTTGGATTTGAATCGAAAACTGCTCTAAAAATTAAAGTTTATTAATTAAAAAATAAAGTACTGATACATGCTACAACATGGGTGAATCTCGGAAACATCATGCTAAGTAAAAGAAGCCAGACACAAAAGGCCTTTTCACATCATACTGTGTGATTCCATTTATATGAAATGTCCAGTATAGGCAACTCTATAGAAACAAAGTAGATTAGTGGTTGCCAGGGTCTGAGGAGAGAGGGAAATAGGGAGTAACTTCTAGCAAGTATGGATTTCTTTCTGGAGTGTTGAAAATGTTCTGGAATTAGTGGCGATGATTGTACACCCTTCTGAATACCTAAAACCCACTGAATTGTACACTTTAAATTTTACAGGGATGAAAATTATATCTCAGGGTTTTTTAATGTACAAAAAGAACAACTAAGTTTTTTTTTAATGTACAAAAAAAGAACAGCACACTTTGATACCAACCTCCATGCCTCAGCAGTTAGTGATAATGGAGAGATCAGACATGGCTAGGAATGTTGCGTCTCAAGGAGTAACCCAGCTATAGACATGTGGGTGTACCATCTATTTCTGCCCCCACCTCAGCAACACCACACATATCCATACAATGCTATGAGTGGACAGTGCCTCGCCCTTAATGCCAAGTAGCTCTGGTTTCAGACTTCTTTACATACGCACAAAGTTTACACAGGAACTCTTGACAATATTATTGAATGAAACATAGAGAGTGGTAGCTCTAGCATATTTTCCCCTGGAAACCTGTACTTTACAAATGTCTGCCAAATTAACCTTCCTGTGTAATTGCTAAGAACTGATGCTCCTGTACTTTACCATCTCAATTCTAACTCCCCTCCCTATTTTTCAAAGTTCTCTATAATATAGTCCTACCTTTCTTATCCAAAATTAAGTCACATGACTAAAACATGTACTTATTAATAACATAGAATCTAACCTTAAAATCCATCCTGAGTTCACAAATATGACTAACTTCTGTGATGTTAGATGCTTATAGAGAGCTGTTCAAAGTTTCTCAGGCCTCCCTGCATCTACTATCTGTCCTTGCAAGTGATGAGACAAAGGTTCTTGAGTGACATTGTGGCCTTTATAAAGGCAGTGTTGTCTTTAAAATATTAGTGTGGCCGTACAAAGGACTAGGAAGAACTTGGGTGGTACCTTAACATAAGTATACTGTGTGTATACCTTTCCAGGGTCCCTCAAATGAACACTTCACTGGGACCTAATGGGCATTGAGCAAGTACTTGTTTGGTTGAGGCATGTTTTTTAAAACAGCAAGTTTTATATGTTCACTGCATCTCTGCTTAATTCTATCAAGCTAAGATGCTGATACATTTTTATAGGAACTCACTAGAGGCCCGGTGCATGAAAATTCATGCACTGGAGGTGGGGGCGGGGGTGAGGTTCTCAGCCCAGTCTGCCCCCTCTCACAGTCCGGGAGCCCTCAGGGGCGGGAGGCAACCCAGCAATCAGGGAAAGGCGATGCCCCATTATACCTCTGCTGCTGCCGCTGCCGGCAGCACAAGCCTCAGCCAGCCCTGGTTACCTGAGCCTCGGGCAGCCCTGGGCGTCTGGGAAGCTGCCATCCAAGGCTTGCCTGCGCCCTGGCCCAGCCCTGGGCAGCTGGGGGGCTGAGGGTACTGGGGGTCTCTGGAGGCAGTCACGTGGAGCGGCCAGGCCCGCCTAGGAGCGGGCCCAGCCTTGCTGCACCTGCCACTCCGGCAGGGCTGAGGGGACTGGGCGCTGCCATCTTTGAGGGGGTGGCAATCAATTAGCATATTCCCTCCTTATTGGCTGTGGGTACCCGCCATCTTTGAGGACAGGGCAGTCAATTAGCATATTCGCTCCTTATTGGCTGTGGGCGCCACCATCTTTGTGATGGTGTGAAGGTCAATTAGCATATTCCCTCTTTATTAGATAGGGTTATTAAAATCCTCTATTAGTGAGCCTTTATTTTCTCAGGTTTCAACTTCCTTAGTGAAATTTTAAATAAAACAACTAATTTTTTTAAGTTAGTCATTCTTATAAATTTTCTTTTTTGATATTTTTCTTTGTCTTTTTAGACTATTAGACCCAAAAAGGATGTTGCCAACCATGTTGCTTTGCCTGTCAAAGCTACAAAACCCATCAGCATTAAACATCAGCCCAGACCTGCCATTATCCCAGGTTCCCGGAAGCCAAAGTTGGAGCCACCAAAACTTCTGGGCAAAAGGCTGACTTCAGGATGTGTTTCTTCTCTCCCAAACTGTCAGCCTTCCAGCAACCGTCATCAACAGCACAAAGCTGGATCATCCTCTGGAGAGCTGTTGAGGAAAACTGTGGGGTCACTTCATCTACAGGAACTGAAAGCTGCAAAGCAGCAGGTGACAGATCAAGGAAATACTGCACTTACAGACTCTGTGGACAATGACCGTGGTGAGGGTGAGTCCTCACACAACTTTCTAAAAGAGGTGAACAAAGAGAACTTGTCCCAAACTGTACTGGACTCTGAGAAGACACCACATCCTCAATTATGGACCAAAAATGAGCCAAAGACTAGCTCTTATAATCAAACCAAGAGCAGTTTGGCCCCTAAACAAACCTTAGGTAAAAGTTCATTGAATCGTGCTGTTCTGAAAGACAGAGCTAATAAACAATTTGTTGGAGAAGCACAAACCAGGATTCCACCAGGAAAGTCACAGCAGCTCCCTAGAGGAACAGCTCTTGCAAAACTAGGAGTAAAAACCCCAAAGACAGCTCCCTCTCACTCTGTTCAGACTCTTAGTAGGACTCAAGCAGCAAAGAAACCAGGGATCAAGGACCTGAAGGATATAAATATTAATAGGGGTAAATATGAAAGACCAGGTGCAGCCAAATTACAGTCACATGCTGCTACTGAACAAAAAGCAGTACATACCAGATCCAGGACATGCCCCAGTCTGCTTCAAGGAGGACCTGACTGCCTTAAGCAAGACCAGAAACCCACTCAACCTTGTTCTAGACCTCAGATGTCATGTGTGCAGCAGAAATCCAAAGCTGTGAGCCAAAGGCCTACCCTGGCTGTTGGCAGCTTCCCTTCAGTCATTCCCAATACCCCAAGCATAAGAGCAAGTACAGCCAAGGGGAATAAACACAGCAGTAGCTGTCAACAGAAAGCACAGACCCTGGACTCCAAGTTGAAAGGGGCTCTTCCCCAGAATCCCTTTCTAAACAAGACAGCTCCCAAAACTCAAGCTGGTGGCACAGCCATAAATGGAAGAAGAGTCCCAAATGGGACCCAGACTAACCCGGATGTTAAGAAGAAGATCACAGCAGAGGATCGAAGGTATGTTGCTTTAATTCCAAAATTGCAATGTAAGATGATTAGGCAAATTGACCATCAGGAATACTTGGTCAGAAAATAGGCCATAAATAGTGGCTCCTGGGTTATTCTTAGCTTCAACTCTGAAAAAAGAATATTTGAAGCAAATATAGTAAATATTCTCTAACTTTCTATGTGCTTGAAGCAGGATGGTTGAGTAAAGAGTTGTGGTTGCAGGTATACATGCCTCACTCAGGAAGTCCCTTTAGGTTAAGCAGCAAGGGAAGAGCGCCAGGAGGAGGTGGGGGAATGCTAGTCTTTTGTCAAGCAGACCAGGGGTTAAGTCCAGAAAAGCTATCAAGGAAGAAGGAATGGAAAACTATGAGTCTGAGCAGGCAAAGTTTTGGAAAGTCAGTAAGGCTTTCATAGTTACAGTTACATGACTACATTTGTTGAACTCTTAAAATGGTGGATTTTACTGCATGTTATTGAACACTTGTGTGTTTAGGTACAGTGCTAGGACAGTCAGGATTTTTGCCTTCCTAGAGCTTGCAGTCTAGTGGAGAAGACAGGAAGTGAACACAGCCTATATAATAAAAGGCTAATATGCAAATTGACCAAACAGCAGAATGGCCAGTTACTATGACGCACACTGACCACCAGGGGGCAGACGTTCGATGCAGGAGCTGCCCCCTGGTGGTCAGTGTGCTCCCACAGGGGGAGCATCGCTCAGCCAGAAGCCCTGAGCCAGGCTCACAGCTGGTGAGCGTAGCAGCAGTGGCAGGAGCCTCTCCCACCTCCGCAGCAGCACTAAGGATGTCCATGTGCCGGCCAGGGGAGCAGGCCTAAGCCGGCAGTCGGATATTCCCTGAGGGCTCCCAGAATGCAAGAGGATGCAGGCTGGGCTGAGGGAACCCCCTAGTGCACAGATTTTGTGCACTAGGTCTCTAGTTGGTTAAATAAGACAGGATAATTACAGATAATTTCCTAGTCAGGAAGGACCGAAGGCTGATTATGCCAGACCCCTGAGGCAGGAATGAGCTTGGGTCAAAAGATTAAAAGGACACCAGAGCTTCTAGAGCAGTGGTTCCCAACCTTTTTTTGTCCATGCCTCACCTAAGCATCTCTAAAACCTGGTGTCCCTCACTGTGACATATAATAGTTATTATTCAAAAAGTGAGCTCCTATTCACATGGAGGAAGCCTAAAAGGCCATTCACTTGTTCTAAACAAGCTTCCAAAGAACATGGCATCCATGAAAGAGAAAAATAAAAGAACAAAAGGAATTTGAAGTACTGAGGAAGAAATCACTAAGAAATTGTTAAAAAATAATAATAATATGAAGTGATATGAAAAAGAGCAAATAAAGTTTCAAAACATAAAATAGAGAACTGAAATGCATAAATATGTCACAATATATATTTATATACTGTATATGAAGCCCCTAGAACCATAAGAAATGCAAACAATTTATTGTTAACTCACTCTCAAATTGCCCCCCTTAAAAAATTAAATTGCCCCCTTATGGGGCATGTGCCCCACGTCGGGAACCACTGTTCTAGAGGGTAGGGATGGGAGGGAAAGTGTGCGCCATAATCTTGGAGAGGCTGGCAGAACTCAAGTTACACTGCCATTCGCCATAGAAAAAATTTTGAATTTTATTTCTGGTGATGACTCAGTCTGGCTTACATTTTAAAGATCAATCTAGATATGTGTTCACAGGATAAATTTGTCAAGGGTTAAAATGGAATCAAGGAAGGAGATGAGTTCGGAGGCAGCTGCAGCATTTCAGGCGGAAAGAGGCAGTGAAGTGTCTAGGAGGGTGCTGGTGGAGATGGGAGCAGTACCGTCCATAGATGGTGTGGAGATGTGGGAAAAGAAAGTACTGCTCAAAGGCAACTCCTAGTTTTCGGCCCTCCCAACTGGGTGGATAGGGACACTGTTACAGATGCAGGGGCAGATCTAGAGATGAAAATCGAGCGTTGTTTTGGACAATATTAAATTTGAAATGCCTGTCAGACATCAAACAAAAGATACCAGCCAGGATGTGGGTTTTACAAAGGCTGGTGCTGTAGGGAGAGATCTGGACTGAAATGTACATTTGTGAGTCATGAACTAGTTATAATTTACAGAAGCTAGCAAGTCTACATCCACACACGGCCCACATGTCTTGGTTCCTCCCCCAGCAGCAGTCTATCGGCTGCTCAGAAGTAGGAGTGGAGATTGTGAAAAGTGGGGGAGAGCAAGGATTAGGACTTGTCACCATCTTTTGAAAGAGTCCTGAAATTATTGGTCTTTTTTAGAGTAAAGGGGGCCATGTGTGGTCAGGAGCAGACTAAGGAACTGGGCAATGTGGGTCACTTTGAGTGGCCAACACCCTGTTGAGGCCATAGTGCGGGTATGCTGAGACTGATCAGTGGCAAATGTCAAGCTTGTGGTAAGAGAAATGGAGTGCTGAGTTAGTGAGCTCAGAGATGAAAGTCAAATCTCAGAGTTAGCGCACAAGTAAAATGAAAGTTTTCAGAGAAAAATCATGTATAATCTTGACATCAAGGGATTTGAAGACTGAGATGCTAGCCACCTCTAATCCTAGTAATGCCGCCGCCTTCCGAGGAGGGGCAATGACCCACTGCTGCCATTACCCATTTGTAACTTGCTTTTAATTCCAGTCTCCTGACTTTGTACTTGAAGGTGTTCAGTGATAGTACTCAAATCCATGCATAGCATATACTTTGAAGCTTGGCCATGTACCCAAAAACCTGAAACCATTCCTCCCCTCTAATTGCATAACAGGAAACAGCTGGAAGAATGGCAGAAATCTAAGGGGAAAATGTATAAGCGGCCTCCAATGGAACTTAAAACAAAAAGAAAAATAATAGAGGAAATGAATGTTTCATTCTGGAAGAGCATGGAAAAAGAAGAGGAAGAAAGGAACGCACAGCTTGAACTGTCCAATAAAATTAACAGCACTCTGACCGAGTGTCTGCAGCTCATCGAAGGGGTGCGTGAGGAGGGTAATCCCCAAAACTTTGACCCAGAGACATTTTTCTTAAAGTGTTGGGGAGGTAACCTGTCTAAACAGAAATTTAGTTACTTGCTGTGGGGGATAGTTTTGTGTGGGGTTTTTTCAGTTTTGTCTGTGGTTGTTAGTCTACTTAGGGCTTGTATTTCTTGGGCCAATTTTACTAATTTCACGCCTTTTATTTAAATCAAACTTGTTAAAGAGTTCTCTATTACTCTTTTTAAACGGTCATCTTTTGAGTTGTATTGATTATTTTTCTCTTATATCAATATCTACATCTATTTTTATGTTTATTGTTATTTTTCTAGCCTTTTAATTGAAAGCTCAGACCATTTAATGCCACATTTGTCTCTGAATTTAGCTTTGGTCATGTCCTTCAGGTTTGATAGGTAATGTCCTTCATCATTCAGAGTCGAGTCAGAAAAACGGAAACCACACCAGGTATTGTAATAGAGCATGGTGTTGGGATTGGTTTCACAGTGTCTTACATGAGTTTCCAAGAAGCAAACATAAGAATTTGTATGAAAGTAATTTATTAGGAAGAGGCTCCCAAGACAATAAAAGGGAGTGGGATGTGGGACCAGAAAGGGAAGGAGGCCAAGCAAAGTCCACGGAGGGTGACTGGCACAGTCCCACAGGAAGCTCTAGGGACAGTGTGAGCCATGCATCTCAGAGTCGGTCCTGATCTGGGGCACTGCACTGAAAAATGGCTGCCCCTGGGGGACAAAAGTCCCAGGCACTTCTGACTGAAACATACTAAGGAGGTGCAGGTGCTGGCTGTTGGGCATGACAGCACTTTGTGAGCATGTGTGCACCAAAATGGTGAAGGGATCATCAGAGGGATATGGGTGCTGCAGCCATAACGCTGGGTCCAGGAGAACATCATGTTGGGGGTACAGACCTAAAAGCTAGGAGAGACAAACCCTGGTGGGACTGGGACTCTAGCTCTAAAGAAGTATGCTGCCCAGCAGAGGTTGGTGCCACCGAGCTGGACGGGGCCCTGCAAGGCTGGGCTCAGACCTTGAGAAAAGGCTGCTTCCCCATTGGTGTGGGCAGGGTTTGTGAATACCAGGATAAGGGGAGGTAGAACCAGTTGCTGCTGCCAGGGTAAAGGACCATTGTTGTGTGATGAAGGCAAACAAAAATACAACCAGAGATATAGAAGCATCGAACAGACTGTACAACCTATGAGGGAAGGAGGGAGAGGGGGAGGGAAGAGGAGGAGGGAAGGGGAGGGGAGAGGAGGGGAGAAGGAGTGGGGAGAGGGTTAGAGATCAACCAAAGGACTTGTATGCATGCAAAACCAATGGACACAGACAGGAGTGAGGGCTTGTGCTTGGGGGTGGGGGTTGCGAGGGACAGGTCAATAGGGGGAAAAGGAGACTCGTAATATTTTAAACAATAAAGAATTAAAATGAAAATAAAAAGAGGAAGAAGGGGTCCCCTCTCCTCTCCCACCCTGCAGTTTCCCTCATGCCCCACATAGGCAGAGCCCAGCAAGGAGCTATTGTCAGCAGAAGGTGGTTTACAGGGTCACAAAGCAGAGGAGAAAGGACGGATTTGGAGCTAAGACACCATCCTGTAGTAACCTTGTGTTCTTCTTGTTGCTCATTTCTAAAAAGCTTGAGGCTTCCATTTTTAACAGGTCTCTAACTCCAGAGTTATCTTCAAAAGCATCCTTTAACTTCTAGATGTGTCCATTTTTTTCTTGGCTATTTTTTATTTTTTAATATACTGCATAGAATTTGTTGACATTTTCTTTCTGGCCTTAATGTCTGATCAGTCTTGGTAAGTGTTCCAAAAGTGTTTGAAAAGAAAATGTATTCTCTGTAGAATGGAAAATTCATCTAATGGGTATTCATCAGAACAAACTTAAAAAATATTAATAGCACAGTTATTTGTATTTGTTAGTTCATTTGTTGCTTCCCAAAAGAAATATGACAAAGTCTCTCACTGGTACTTTGATTGATGTATTTCTGTCAAACTTTTACTGCCTAATTTTTAAATTAGATTTATTGGGGTAACATTGGTTAATAACATTATATAAACTTCAGGTGTACAACTTTATAACAGGACATCTGTGCACTCCATTGTGTGTCGCCACCCGAAGTCTAGTCTCCTCCCTTTGCCGTATTTTCCGGTTCTCTTGTTAGGTACATAAAGACTCATGACTTGCTTTCATTTCCCTTCTGTCTTATGTTAATCTTGCCACACCTGCTTTTTGTTTATGTTAGATGTTATAGGGTAAATCTTTTTCCATCCCTGTATTTCTAGAAGTATATCTCATGTGAATACATACAGTTGAGTTTTTTTAATTAATCTGGAATTCTCTGCTTTTAAAAAGCACATTTAGCCCACACACATTTATTGTAATTACTCATATGCTTAAATTTACATCTGTCATTTTATTTTATAATTCAATTTATATGAATTCTTTTTCCCCCCCTCATTTCTGTGTTTGATTTAATTTACCTTTTTCCATAAAGAAGGCATGTAAGTTAAAATCACAAAAGATAGGGGTAGATGTAGGTTCAAACATGGTGTGCAAGTTGCAGGTCATATTTTTTATAGTTTCTTTTGTTTCAAGTCTTCTACTTGAATTCTCACGTTTATTCACTAGTTACTTCATGATTTTTGAATGGTGAGCTTGCTGAGTCCTTATGCTTGTGAAGATGTCATTATTTCACTCACATGCTGAAATCATAGTTTGGCTGGGGGAAATTTCTAAATTCAAATTGTTTTCCCTGGAAAATTTGAAGTTACTGTTTTATTTTGTGTCTTACATCACGTTCCTCTGTAGATAATCCTGGTTTTCCTCTCTAGAGGTGCGTAGGGTTTTCTTTTTATCGTTTGTTTTCTATAATTTTCTAAGTAAGGACCTTTCAGTCTGAACACTTTTTTCCTTGGTCAGTTCTTGGAGATTTTCGTCTACAACTGCTTTGAGTGTGTGTTCAGCTTTGTTCTCTCTGTTTTTTCTTCTAGACGTTCTCTTGCGCAATATTGAAATTACTGCATAATAGACATATTCTCCAGAACTTTATGCCTCCTCATGTAGTGTTGGTAATTCTTGACTATGAGCTAACCTCTGTGTCTCCCACCTCCCCTCCCCCATCTCACAAGGAGTAGGAAGTGCTGCCTGGCTGAGTACACTGGTACCTGGCACATGTTCCTCCTGGTCCATTTCCGTGCCCTGCTCTGGGTACAAGCCAGGGGGGCACCAAACCAGTGAAGCCACTTTAAAGTTCCTTTTTGTGGAACTTAACCCTCTTTCATATATACCTGTACAGATCCCCCAAAACACACACATACACACCCCTATAACCCTGGCACACCTATGCCATCCTTTATGCCTCTGTTAGAGACATATGGAAATTATGGTCAATCAATGTCAAAACTCATTGAAATGTACTCTTTAAATGAGTGTATTTTATTACGTGTAAACTGTACCTTGGTAAAATTGAAATGTTTTTAAAGTTAAAAATAATTATTGATCAGACTGATTTCTGCATAACTGCTATGTTAATATTAATAATAGGACACATGAGTAACAGTGCGATGGTAATAATTTCCTCTGGGTATTTTTTTTTCCTAGGGTGTACTTTCTAATGAGGTATTTACCATATTGTCTAGTATACCTGAGGCTGAAAAATTTGCTAAATTCTGGATCTGCAAAGCAAAGTTCTTGGCAAGTAAAGGCACCTTTGATGTTATTGGACTGTACGAAGAGGCCATTAGAAATGGGGCAACAGTGAGTATCTGTCTTGAGTGGGTGATTTCCTGAAAATTCTCTCATACTAGTATGAGTTCTATTGTTTGTAATATGGCAGTTTATATTGCACAAATTCGTGCAAGATGGGGTCCAGCCAGCCCAGCCCCAATCAGGGCTGGGCCTGCCAGGAGGAGAAGATGGCGGGAGGTTGGCCAGCCAGCCCTCCCCGATCAGACCCAATCAGGGCAAGGCCGGCTGGGGGGAGGGGCAAAGGGTGATTGGCCAGTGGGCCCCACCCCCTATTGGGGTTGGGGGCTGATTGGAGGAAGGGCCAGCCATGGGGAGGGGCTGTGGGCAGTGGGCCAGGCGGCCCCACCCCCAAATGGGTGGGGGGTGCCCATCAGGGGCCTGCAGCCCGGTCCACCGGCCCTCCCCCTGATCGGGGTGGGGGCGGGCGGATCTGGAGTGGGGCCGGGCAGGGGAAGGGCTGCAGGAGATTGGCCAGCTCGCCCCACCCCCTATTGGGGTGGGGGGGGCGATCAGCGAGAGGGGCTGCAGGTCAAACAGGGTGGTGGGGACCCATAGGGGGCAGGACCGGCCACGGGGAGGGGCTGCAGGAGATTGGCCAGGGGGCAGGGAGTGTGTTTGGGCAGCTGGCCCTGCCCTTGATCAGGGTGGGAGAGTCCAATCAGGGGTGGGCTGGCTGGGGGGAGGGGCTGCGGGAGGTTAGCCAACTGGCCCCACTCCCTGATTGGGCTGGTTCCCTAGCCACCATGGGCATCATAGCGACCAGTCACTCAGGTTGTTTCAGCGTTACGCTGGCTTTTTAAATATATAGACTAGAGGCCCAGTGCATTAAATTCATGCATGGAGTGGAGTGTCCCTCAGCCTGGCCTGCACCCTCTCCAATCTGGTACCCCTCGGAGGATGTCTGACTGCCAGTTTAGGCCTGATCCCTGATCTCACCGGGATCGGGCCTAAACCGGCAGTCGGACATCCCTCTCGCAATACAGGACCACTGGCTCCTAACCGCTCGCCTGCCTGCCTGCCTGATTGCCCCTAATCGTTCCTGCCTGCCAGCCTGATCACCCCCTAACTGCTCTCCTGCTGCCTGATTGATGCCTAACTGCTCCCCTGCCAGCCTGATCGCCCCCAACTCCCTTCCCCTGCCGGCCTGATTGCTCCCAACTGCCCTCCCCTGCCAGCCTGATCGTCCACAACTGCTCTCCCCTGCTGCGACCCACCTCCTCTGCTGGGCCCTGCCTCTGCTGTGCGCACAGCCATCTTGTGACGGCCATCTTGTGACAATGTTAGGGCATGATGCGTGAGGGTGTTACGACCACCTAGGCTATTCTTGGTATAGATTATATATGTAATGTAACTTCTAATTCACTTTATAAAGTTATACATAGAATGTGAAGTTCAATATGTCCTTTATGAACATTTTATTAAAATATGGCGAGGCTCAGTGGTTGAATGTCAACCTTTAAACCAAATGATCATGGTTCTATTCCCAGTCAGGGCACATGCCCAGGTGGAGGACTCGATCCCCAGTAGGGTGCGTGCAGGAGGGATCAATGATTCTCATCATTGATGTTTCTATCTCTCCTCTCCCTTCCTCTCTTAAGTCAATAAAAATATATTTTTTTAAAATATTTATGCTGTATAAACTAATGGTCACTTTTCTTTGTCTCACGTAGTACTTATCATATAAATATGCACTTATGGAAAGTAGCATAGCAGGTTATAAAATTACATTAATTTTTAATACTTATAAAGTCATACCTCACCATAAAGAACCTACACGTATACTAATCCCAACACATCAATATCTATAAATCAATAACTCAGAGCTATTGTATGAAATTCCTTTTAATTGTAAAACTACTATCTCTGTATAATTTTTAATAAAAATATCAAGTAGTTTGATAGCTTTTCACTTGCATGTTGCTTTCTGTGTCAGCATATATTCTACATACCTTTTTCATGATTGTTCAAAATCAGAATTGTACATGCATATAGTTTAAACAGTCAAATAGTTTGATAAGGTTCTTTAAATAAGGCCTCTGCTCCCCTCGCCTTCCATTTCCAACTTCCCAGAACAAACTGATTATATTTACCTGTATAATATCAGATAACATGCTTACATTGCTATTGCCTGATTTTTTAGTTTTAGACATGATTGTGGACTTCCAAATACAGAGGAATAGGATTTAACCTCTTTCATACACACCTGCGCAGACCCCCAACACACACATATTCCTATGACCCTGGCATACCTGTGTTATCCTTCATGCTTCCTTCCATTAGAGTTATGGAAATTGTGGTCACTATTCCATATTCACATTGTTATGAACGTGTTAGAATTATATGAGTACATTGAGCCATGTACTATATACTATGATTACTTTGCCTTTCAAGCACTACTTTCTACTTTTCCTAAAATTGTTTGGTTTTCTGAGTGTTTATTGTTTAATTAATTCCCACACTTCTCTCTAATTGTCTAAATTTCTTTATACTTTCAAAACATCAGACACTATTTCTTTTTCTTTGAGCCCTTTCTCCCAGACTCTTCTGATCTGTCCCAGTCTCAGCAGGTTAGCTTCACCCCAGTCCTCATGGACTACAGTGGGAGCTCCTCTCACCTTCACCGTCAGATTCCCTTTATGTCCTTACACCTGAGTTCCTAGAAACCATGTCAAGTTTACTTCTTCCTGCATTGTCTGTTTCTTCTCCAGTGCTTTCTCTCCTCTCTCTCTCTCTCTCTCTCTCTCTCTCTCTCTCTCTCTCTCTGTCTCTCATTCATTTTGTTTTGTTTTCTATTGCTCATTAAAAGCTCTACTCAGATGCTAGTGAAACTGGGCTGTTGGCATATAAGAGGTGGGTTTGAAAAGGCTTATTGAAAGACCTGGGCACAGGGGTGGGGCTTTACCACAGGTGATCTAGCTGAGTCAGTTGGCTGAAGACCCTCATTATCAGTAGTTTTGGGTCCTTTCTCTTAGACAAATCATCTTCTCTAGCGAAGACTTTTCCAGTTTCCTTCTGGGAGCCAGGAACAGTGGGGAGAAGAGTGGGATTCTCAAGCTTCAGCAGAAAACTTTCCTTTATCTCTTCCTTTCAGTAGGCACCCCACTTTCAGTCTTGTAGGATGTTCCCCGTGGACCTGGAGAAGGCCCCTGCTGTGTTCTGTAGGGAGTAGGGCACAGTCACCAGGCTGCATGGAACTCAGAGTGCAAAGTAGACTGGGAGACAGATGTTCAATAGTCTTCCTGATCCTGCCCACCCATTCCTGTGCCTTTCCGAGGCCCTGAGGCTGGGTCAGTTTGTTTCTTGGCCAAACTGCCAGCTTTAAAGTCGGCTCTTTCAAGTTGATCCAGTTGGTCATTTCTTCCTTCTACATTCCAGCTTCCAAAATCCTGTTGCTGTTTCTCCTTTCCTATTTTTTATGGTTATTGCCTCCTTTTAATCCCTTTCCTTTTATCAGTTTCAAGGGGGTTTAAAAATAAATATATTGCCAATTCATCATCTTTAACTAGAAGCCTGTAAAAACATGAAAGACACCTCATGAATGTTTTATGTAATTCAGGCTCTTTGCAATGTATTCTGTACATTTATTTCCATATTTTTAAGCCTAAAACATTTTAGATTTTATAAAAATGTATGGATAGCTTTGCTTTTATGCTCAGTATCAGGTCATACCTGTTATTTATTTGATAGAGTCCAGGTCAGAAGACCAGCCTCCTATGAGAATGTGCAGTTCATTTGTGATGTTCTGCCTTAGGGTGTGGCTTGCCTACTTTGGAAAAGGAAGGCTCTCTCAGCTAATTTTTTAAAAAATTACCTTTTTGTAATGCTTTTAGGTTATATTACCAAGTAAAAGATGAAAGGACAGAAAGGCTGAGAGAAAATTGTCCAAAGTGCTGATAACTAAAGGTTGTAATTGGGTGATGAGACTATGGGTGATTTCCTTTCTCAGGTTTGACCTATTGTTAACATTTTTTTGTAATGAGGTATATGACTTTTATAATAAAAACCAAAATTAACTAAGACAATTCTAAGAATGTATGCCACATTTATTGTATGGCTATCTTTATATCTTTGGGCCAGAATCTGTATATGGGAACACATCTTCAATGGGATCATATAAGTCAATAAAAAAATTAATTTGTTTTAGATAAATTTTCTTATAGACAACTTTCCATCAACCCATCTCTCCATTAAAGTCAAGCATGCCACCATTTAACCGACATTTTCTTTGTTGATTTTTCCCATGAAGCTATAAGTCTGAAATTTTTTCAATGTTATTTATATTTAGACAAGAGATAAAAGAAATATTTTTATTATAAAAAGAAGTTCATTTGATGTTACACAGAGTTTCTTAGATTATTTTTTCATTAATGTTTTAATATTGTTCATGTCTTTTCATCCTTCCTTCCAGCCAATACAAGAGTTGCGGGAAGTTGTTCTTAATATTTTGCAAGACCAAAACAGAGCCAGAGACGGTACTGTGTTTTGTATTTAAATTCACTCCCTTTAGCCCTACAAGCACAAGTCATTGAGGGTCACCTAGGAGAAAAAGAAGTCCTCTGAAATGCGTCTCGCCCTTGGTTTCTGTTGTCTGGCCCTCTCAACCAGTATCCTTCAGGAGATAAAATGGATTATTTTTATGAAATTAGAAGATGACAAATCTTTTTCCTTAAGAATAGATTTAACTTTGGGGAACAAATCACGTGAAATTACAGCTACTAACGCATCACTTTGGAGAATGAGGCTACGGAGTAGATATACTCAGTGGCACTCTTACTGGGAATGATGCTAAAATTCAAATGTTTGTTTATAATATATGACAATATTCTTCCAATATTGTCATATTGGAGATGAAAAGAGGAGACAGGAATTCATGTCTTATTACTTGTTCACCCTTATTGACCTTTCTTAAGGTCTCAGCCTCCAGTCACAGTTTCTGCCTATCTCAGTCTAATTTCCTTCTTTTCATTTTGGTTGTTAAGGTTGGGCTATCATGCGAATTGAGTTAACACAAGACATTTTTCACCCACTGTCCAAGGCAAGAGCCATATGGTCATCCTGAGTAAGGAGGGCAGTTAACCCTAGTGAGTCAAGAAAATTGACCCAAGGCGTGGTATAGGGTAGGGTAAAAGGCCAGTGATTAGTCCCTGGGAGAGCTCTCTGGAGAGTGAATAAGAAACTGGGCTGGGGCTCTGTTCAGAGTTACCCATCCTCAAGTGGGGGGCAGAACGGGGGTCAAGAGACAGCCTGAGGTAGCTGGGCACTGCTGCAGAGCTTAGCAGCAAAACTGGCTGTACGTCCCACTTCAGAGCAGTTTCTCTTTTTTCATATCTGGGTCCATAAGGAAGTCATCATATAGGTTACAATGATTTCATTGTATTGATTTTAGCTAAGTACTAAATTGCTAAATCTTGCTTTCCTTCCTGACCTTGTGTACACAGGAATTACCTCTGAATCTTTGGTTGCTGAAACTACTATACCACCCATAGAAGAGCTGGCCAGGGACATGGAATCTGGAAGAAAGTCTTGTCTTTCTCCAAAAGAGAGAGAACAGGTCCCAGCAACACCCCAAATAACCGTGGCAGAACAGGATAGGCACCCTGGTATCAAATTACAGGTCGCCCCCATCCCCAGGTAAGCACTCTCTGAAGCAGGCTTCGTGCTCACAGGTCCAGTTCTACCCCACAGATCCAAGTACTGTCAGTGTTTGCACATCTTCTGCCTCATAGACAGATGAGGTGGTGTAATTCATTCTTGGCATTGAGGGAAGGAGCTGAGGGTGAGGGGAGGGTTGGAACGGACCGAGAGAACTGGCCTATGGCAAGGGAGGTGCTGCTGGAGTCACGAGGGTTTGGGGTGGATTTCTCCTTCCTCTTCACCCTCACTGGCCTTGCACTTGTAGACCCCACCTTCCTTTCCTGCCAGCCTGGCACGGATTTGGGGGGTGGGGGGCACAAAGTGCCAACAGGGGCAGCCTCTGTAGCTGTGCGGAGGAGTGGCAGCGAGCAGCCCCATAAAAGCAGGGAGGGCGGCTGAGTGTGTACTGGTTACAGACTGCTCAGAGTACCAGTTGGCTTTTTAACAAGTGTAAGTTTAAGGCAGAATCCATAGTAATTTAAGGAATTGTGTCAGGTTATCAGTGTCATTTTCTGAAACATTAATGTAACATCAGTCTCTGTTCATGACCTGAGAGCAGATGGAGTCCACCCAGTTCATTCTGACAATCAGAAAAGGGCCATGTTAGGAGGAGAGCTGCTCTAGACAGAACTATCAACCTACATTGAAATATCTATTGTGCCTTATTAATAGAATAAGAAAGAAATAAGGACAAAGTGGAATTTTAAAAGAAGCGATAAAGTTGTGAATACCTCTCCTGTTTCTCAGAATAAGCGGGATGCCGGAAGTGCAGGACATGAAGCTAATCACTCCCGTACGGCGCTCAGTGAGGATCGAGCGAGCCGTGTCCCGCTATCCGGAGATGCTGCAGGACCATGATTTAGTGGTGGCTTCTCTCAGCGAGCTCTTAGAAGTGGAAGAAACAGAGTGTTTTGTATTCCATAAAAATGAGGCTTTGCCTGTAACATTAGGGTTTCAAACCCTTGAATCATAACTTCTTGCGCCTCCATGAGTCAAGAAATGCCCTCGTCCAGCTGACCTGGGAGAAACTGTCGTGGACGCAAACCAGGACTTGGAAAGTAGCTTGCAAGACTCGCTCTCAAATTGTCTATCTCACACAGGATAACCTTGGCTTGTTTGTTTAAGGTTGTCATTTGCCAGTTTCACAGCATCCAGAAATTTCACACTATTGAACATGAATTAATCCCACAAGTATGGTAAGGACATGGAAGGTTGGTGTCACAGTAAGACAGACCTTCCTCGCTGTGTCCACCTCAGTCCTCCCAGCGTGGACGGTCTGAGCTCAGGTCATGTGGGACATGACAGGCCACCTGGTCAGTTCCCCTCATTTTACAGATGAATTTATACTCACCATGCCTTTGCTCAGCAACCATAAACGGTTTACATATGACCTTTGCCTCTGTCACCGTGTCCTTGTGACGAGGGGTACGTCCTTTCTCTGCCAGATCTCCTCGTGAAACAAACAATCCTGGATTGGGATGGTCGTCGAGTTTTTTATATCCAGACCTAATTTTTGCATTTGTTATTCAAAATGTTTTAAGTAAAGGCAAAAATGGGAGCAGGTGGGGAAGGATGCTTGCTTTTGCACTTCAGTTCTGTGCTCTGCCAGGGAACCCCCGCCTAAAAAGGCGGTGTGAGCCTCAGAGACTCTATGGGTTGCCTTTTCTTCCTTCTGAGCAACTGCTCTTGGGAAGGTAAAATCTGAATCACTGTAAATATAATGTAGAGAACCCGGTTCAACAGCTTTCTTAATATTTAAGTATTAACCAAAAAAAGAACATTAAATTTTGTTTATTCCTGCTTCATTTTATCTTATTTATTACAAAAGAAACTGATGATGGCGTGAGAATTAGTGGTTTGTCTGGGGAACCACCAATAGGCTACTCCAGAGGCCTACGGGACATTGATTACCCTGGAGAGCTGACCTTGATCAGAGTCTGACCATCGGCCACACCCAGGAACCAGGCTTATTCATTGTGAGAGAAGCAGATCCATCTCTAGGTCAGATGTATAATAACAAGGTTCATGAAACAGCTATAACGACTGCAATGCGGATAGATTAAGAAGTAGATTGTTACCGCAACCAAAATCAGGAATGTGTACAGCCAGCCCTTTCCTCCCTTTAGACAGACTCACTTTACCTGTGACACCACCAAATGCCCAGGGGGTTTCTAGGGAATCACAAAATCTGAAAATGGGAGTTATTTTTCCAGGTTCTTTGTCCTCGGGCCCTTTGTGCATTCCCTACCCCAGGAGGAAATTCTAAGAGTTGATTTTTGTAGATTCAGATACTGAACATATTACAGCACCTTTCCAAAAAGCGGGACCTAGGGTCTTTCCTGATGAAATGCTACCCTCTACCCATGATAAGAATCTAGTGTTTAAAGGACCAGGAATACCTGGTCCTTGCCTGGCTGGCCCAGAGTCAACCCAGGAAGAAGGAAAGGCCTTGGGCTCCAAACCTGAAATGCAGATGTGAAAAATGACTGAGCTTTCGGAGCACATGGCCTGTTGCCCCTTATTTGTCTTCAGATGTTCCAGGTGTGTCCCTTGTTTATCCACAGAAAATGCCACCAGTGAGCTGTGTCAAACCTTCGTCTGTCGTTTCAAATGCAGAGACTCTCATTCTAAGTCTCCACATATCAGCTGGCACCACCAACAAGGGACAGTGACATCAGAACAAGGACAGGCCGAGGCTGAGTACCACACAGAGCAGTTCCTACCAAAGGAATGACCATGGTTTTGTGTGTGTGTGTTTTAATGTTCTTTTTGGTTGTTAATCCTCACCTGAGGATATTTTTCCCATTGATTTTTAGAGTGAGTGGAGAGAGGAGGAGAGAGAGAGAAATATCGATGTGAGAGAGACACATCAATTGGTTACCTCCTGCATTCGCCCAGACCAGGCCAGGGCTGGAGCCTGCAACCGAGGTATGTGCCCTTGACTGGAAGCAAACCTGCAATCCTTCAGTCCGAGGTCCAATGTTCTAACCACTGAGCAACCAGCTAGAGTACAATCACTTTTTTTTTTTTAATTTCAGAGAGAAAGGGAGAGGGACAGATAGCAACATCAATGATGAGAGAATCATTGATCAGTTGCCTCCTACTGAGGATTGAGCCCACAACCTAGGCATGTACTCTTGACCGGAATCAAACCCAGGACCCTTCAGTCCGAAGGCCAATGTTCTATCCACTGAGCCAAACCAAGTAGGGCATGATCACATTTTTAAAGCACAAGTATAACTTCTCATATGTATTAATGCACCAAGTTTAAGGACATCTGGGTTATCACATTTACTGTCTTCCTAATGACCTGGAATGAGGTCCTCTACAGCCAATCATGTATTATTATGTGCACAGAAATACTTCGTCTTTTGTTTTGTTTTTTTAATAATTCTTTACTGTTGAAAGTATTACATATGCCCCCTTATTTTCCCCCATTGACTCCTTCTAGTCTGCCCCTCTCCCCCGACCCCAGGCCCTCACTGCCTTATATAGGCATGGCCTCGTCTGTGTCCATGGGCCATGCATATATGCACAAGGTCCTTGATTGATAACTTCCCACCCACCCACCTTCCCCTGCCTTCCCTCTGAGATTCTGCATTCTATCCTGTGCTTCCTTGTCTCTAGATCCACTCCGTTCATCAGTTTATTTTGTTATTTAGATTCCACATATGAGTGAGGTCATGTGATACTTGTCTTTTTCTGCCTCACTTATTTCACTTACCGTGATACTCTCCAGGTCCCTCCATGCTGTCTTAAAGTGTAAGAGATTCTTTTTTACTGCCGCATAGTATTCCATGGTATAAATGTGGCACAGCTTTTTTATTCACTCAGTTCTTGATGGGCACTTGGGCAGTTTCCAGATCTTAGCTATTGTAAATTGCACTTCTATAAACATAGGGGTGCATATATTCTTTCTGATTGGTGTTTCAGGTTTCTTAGGACATATTCCTAGAAGTGGGATCACTGGGTCAAGTGACAGTTCCATATTTAATTTTTTGAGGAAATTCCATACTGTCTTCCATAATGGCTGCACCAGTCTGCATTCCCACCAGCACTGCACGACTGTTCCTTTTTCTCCACATCCTCTCCAGCACTTCTTACCTATTTAGGTCCTTTGCCCATATTTTAATTGGATTGTTTGTCTTCCTTCTGTTAAATTGAATGAGTTCTTTATATATTTGGATATAAACCCTTTATCAGATGTATCATTGCCAAGTATGTTCTCCCATACAGTGGGCTCCCTTTTCGTTTTGTTGATGGTTTCTTTTGCTGTGCAAAAGCTTTTTATTTTTTTATAGACTCATTTGGTTTTTTTCTCCTTAGTTTCCTTTGCCCTAGGAGATTTATTGGTAAACATATTGCCATGAAAGATATCTGAGATTTTGCTGCCTATGGTTTCTGCTAAGATTTTTATGGTTTCATGACTTACATTTAAGTCTTTTATCCATTTGGAGTTAATGCTTGTGTATGGTGTAAGTTGGTGGTCTATTTTCATTTGTTTTGCATGTACCTGTCTAGTTTTCCCGACACCATTCATGAAGCTATCTTTGTGGCTCGCGAGCCGCAGCTTGCCAACCACGGCCCTAGGAGATGTATCCCTAAATATACTGCTATGAGAGGTGTCTGAGATTTTGCTGCCTATGGTTTCTTCTAGGATATTTATGGTTCCATGACTTAAATTTAGAAATACTGTTTTTTAAAAGAAATTGTCCCCTGCTGCATTGGGCCACCACTTCTTGTGTGATCTCCTTCCTCTACTATTGCCATTGCCACCCCTCCATGACCCATCGATCTGCCCTCCAAGTGACCCGAAGCACCTCATGGCTCCCCATAATCCAGACACACAGCACCCTTTCCACTGTGATGACGCCCTGATACCCCCTTGCTATATCTCCTGCCGAAAAACCAAGATGCAAAGATTGTGCCAACCCAGGACCCAAAAACCTGGCTTCTTGTGATATCCTGCTAGACATGGTTGGCGAGTATGACCCTCAGATGCCAAAATGGCCATCACCAGAGGTCATTCACAGAGACCATGAGCTCCCCGTCCCCTGGGAAGCCATGGCCGACCCAGCTGAGCAGTGTGTACTCATCTACCTGCATCAGCACAAGCTGTGGCCCAGATGCTGAGTAGTAGTGAAGAGCACAGTAGGGTGGGCCCCATCTATGACAAGATGAAGGAGAACTTTGGGGAGGAGGTGGATGCAGTGGGAGAGCCTCGATGTGCACTGACCACTATGTTGTACCAGGGTTACCCAGCTTAATCCCACCTGGAACCAGCCCAACCAACACACTGAGGCCGGGCTCAGGTGGGCAGTGCATCTGGTTCAGAGTAGTTTCTGCAGAGACTAGTCTTCTACCAGCACAGCTGGCGGCCAGCACAGGTCTGGGTGGAAGAGGCCCTGGCCCAGAGATTCCAGCTGGACCCAGTAGAACTGGAAAAAGATGGCTGTCCCTGATAGGAGCCTCTCTATCACCCAGAATCTGGGCTGTCACCCCTGGTGACCATTGCCTTTGTTATCTACAGTGACCAGGCTGGACAGTGGCAGGTACAGTGTGCCCAAGGAGCTCCATCTGGTCCACGTCTGGTCTCCATCCAGAAGATCCCTGCCAGAGCCATGCTGGGGTCTTCCGGGCGAGGCCCAAGGCCAGGTCAGTGCTGTTCCTGGCTGCATCTATGTCCATGCCAGTGGCTTCACTGGTGGTCACCACACCCAACAGGGTGCCACCTTGGCCCAGCACCTATGCCTCCCACAAATCCCCTCATCCAATAAAATGCTTCCATTTAAAAAAAGAAAGAAAGAAATGTGCAGAAATAAAATTGCATGTGCAGCTCAGGGAACTTGTTACACACATTTCCCTGGCTCAGAGGCCAGGGGGACGCCTCGGATAAGCAGTGCTTCCTCCCGGAAAGAAGTGTTCTTGGCTGCAAATCCGTCCCATTTAGGAGAGGTCAACACGGTGCTTCTCCCGTCCACACTTGTCCTGTTACCTGAAAAATACCTCAAGTGGAAGACAGCCCCTGGTGCCAGCCCAGGTCCAGCACTCGGGCAGCCTTGGTGCAGCTCTGCTGGTCCCCAGGAGCCAAGAAAAGTGGTCCTGGAACCTTTCCTCCCAAGCTCACCCAGTGACTCCAGCCAGGGCTAGGAAAGGTGCCCAATGCCCTTCTCTGGGCTGGGATGGAGATGAGGGGCAGAGAGGCCAAGCCACACATCCCCAGAGAAGCCACAGCTGCCACTCATAGTGTGTGCGGCCCTCTGCTGGTTGGGATGGGGAAGTAGCTCCACAAACCACCTGGAGCCACCAGCTAAAGGGAACCTATGAGGGGCACACTTTAAGCAGCCCCAGAAATGCCAAGGTGGCCACTGAGCCAGCCTGCCATCATGACAGCGGGGATCTCAGCTCAGGGGCTCAGGCAGCCCAAGGGACGAGGGGGTGAAAGCAGGAGCCCCTCTCTCGTGGTTCTGCCACCTCTCCCAGAGTGGGGTGGGTTTGTCAGACCATCAGCCAAAAGGACGCTGGAGGGGGGCCAGGCACCAACAGTCAGCTGGGCCCAGCTGAGCAGAACTGGGGTTCTGCTCTGGGATTAGAGCCTTGGTTCTTGGCCCTATCAGGCCCAATGCCCAATTAAGAGTACTTTAATTTCCTACATTGAAATTGTGGAGGAGGTGGATGCATGAATCTATGAATTTCTATCCTAAATTGAAAGTCATAGATAATATAATTATTGTCTCTATAATTTAAAAAATAAATATAATAACCTCACTATAACATAGAAGAAATAAAAAGAAAAGCAATCCTCCTATATAATAAAGAGATAATATGCAAATTGATCATCAGGCCCTCACACAAGATGGCCACCACAAGATGGCCAACAAGGGAGGACAGTCGGGGGGACCAGGCCTATAGGGGAGGGCAGTTGGGGGCAACCAGGCCTCCAGGGGATGGCAGTTGGGGGGGACCAGGCCTGTAGGGGAGGGCAGTTGGGGGGACCAGGCCTGCAGGGGAGTGCAGTTGGGGGGACCAGGCCTGCAGGGGAGGGCAGTTAGGGGCAATCAGGCTTGCAGGGAAGCAGTTAGGCGTCAATCAGGCTGGCAGGGGAGTGGTTAGGGGGTGATCAGGCTGGCAGACAGAAGTGGTTAGGGGCAATCAGGCAGTGAGGCAGGTGAGTGGTTGTGAGCCAGCAGTCCTGGATTTGAGAGAGATATCCAACTGCTGGTTTAGGCCAGAACCCTAAACTGGCAGTCAGACATACCCCGAGGGGTCCCAGATTGGAGAGGGTGCAGGCTGGGCTGAGGGACAAACCACCCCACCACCCCCCCGCCTCGTGCACAAATTCCGTGCACCGGGCCTCTAGTTTATAATAAAATAATATGTTTCTATGTAAATACCTACCTAGGAATGACTCCACTTGAAAACAGAAAGGTCCCACAATTCTCCAAAATGCCCCCTAGGGCTGACAGTCCTCCCCTGGGAGGGCTCATTCTAGCCCGCTATAGCCCCAGTGGTGGAGCTCAGCCACAGCCAGGTGGCTCCTCCCAGCTCTGCTCTGCAAGAAGCCACCTGCTGCTCCCAGCCACTCACCCTCTGGGGGCAGGAAGGGAGGCAGGAGGTGGGATCCACAAGGGCCAGTTCTTGCTCTGTGACCACCTCGTGGGACATCTGCAGGGACAGATGGAGATGGAGAAGGTCCATCAGTCAGGCCTTCTGAGGTCGCACTACAGCCCTTCCCACAGCTGCACCTCCCAGCCCAGCAGGCGGCAGATGGAACCGGCGGGGAGGGGGTGGTCCAGGGAAGGAGGTCCGGCAGATGGAGGCAGAGTGTCATAAGAGCCAGTTTCTTTACATGTTTCACCCACTCCCTCGGGTGCCTTCCTTTTTTCTAAAATATTTTTATTGATTTCAGAGAGAAAGGGAGAGGGAGAGAGAGCTAAACATCAATGATGAGAGAGAATCATTGATCGGCTATCTCCTGCACCCAGGCAGGTGCCCTGGCTGGGAATCGGACTGTGCATGACCTCCTGGTTCATAGGTCGATGCTCAACCACTGAGCCACACCGGCCAGGCGTCGGTGCCTTTCTTCATCTGCCTGGTCTTTACTGCAGCAGCAGTGTCTGGCAGAACAGATAACTATGCCGACCCTGGGCTTTGCCCTTGGGAATTCTCCAGCCCTGCTCATCTGAAAGCCCAGAGATGGACGAAGCTGCTCAGCGACCACTCCGTCCCCAGCATGTGGCAGTGTGATGGGGGCACAGAGCACTGGGCCCACTCCTGGCATTAGTCTCCAGCAGGTGACCGTGAGTGCCATAGGTCCTCTGCACTCCCTCTGCGCCAGTGGTAAGCGAGGGCCAGGGGACTTTGCAGGGTCATGCTGAGCACCAGGCAGAATAAAGCACCGAGCCCAGTGCAGGAAGCACAGGAGAGACTCAGACACACCTTCCTCAGCCGTATGGGCAGCTGAAAGAAGCAAGGAAAGCAGGCGGGAGCCCCGGGGATCGGGCTTCGTGCCCAGGCCCCGACCTCAGACTCTGCACCTTGAAGATGGGAACAATGAGACTCGGCTGGGAGGACTGCCTGTGCCCTGGATCCCTTGGTGGCTGGTCAGTAAGCCACCAGGGATGATTTCCTGCCTCCTTTTCCCAGAACCCATCACCTCAGGCCGCTTGACTGCCTGACCCAGACTGGTCAGAGCTGCCTGTCGCTCACAGAAGGATCCAACCCAGCAGACAGGTGCTTCTCGAGGAGCGGCAGTGGTGGAACTGGAGGACAGGGCTGCACTCCACAAATCACCCCACAGCAGAGCACACCGCTGTCACTGGGAAGCTGGGCCAGCAGAGGACGCTGCCTGACAAGGACAAGGAAATGCCCAGAGGCTGGGAGAGTCAGATGACTGGGCTCAGGGACCTGGGACAGGAATCTGTGAGGCCCATGCCCCCACCTCCGCCCACTGGGCTGTCCCCTCCTCCCTGGGCACCCGAATCTCCCTCTTGGTGGAGGTGATGACTTGCAGCCCATGATGCATCCATCCTTGTGGCTGGTGCACAAGTGGCCATGTCACCCAGGAGGAGGGGAGGAGGCAGACCTCCAGGCTCCCAGCAAACTTCCCTGGCCCCTTAGGGGGTGAGGGGCACCCAGTGGGGACACTGGGCTGGACCTGTGCACATGTGTGAGATGTAGGCGCCCTGAGCCTGTGCTAGGTGGCTTGGAGGAAGGGCTCAGAGGTCATGGTGTGGGTGGCCCCCAGGGGATCAGAGGGGTTCCAAGGTCCAGTTCACTAGGGAAGCCCTGCATGAAACAGATCTCGGCCCCTTGACAATCTTGGCAAGACCTTGCTGCCAGGCCTGCACTGGGCCACCATCCTCATCCTCTCTGCTCCCTGGGGGCCCACAGGCTCCCCCTGGTACAGCTCTGCCAGGTCCAGCCTCTTCAGCTCCTCCATCCGCTCTGAAAATGGATGTGGGACAGCGGCATGAGTGACAGCCCTGGTCCTCTTCATCTGCCCGGGGCCCAGCTGAGCCATGTGGTAGGAGTGGAGAGGTCACCAGGGGCCCGGGCACCTACTGTGTGCATCATGTTCTCACATCAGTGACACTGCCCAGGGACAGCATAAGTCCTGTGGACAAGGGCGGTCAGGTCACACTCAGTGACTCAAAGCCCAGTTGTCTGGGCTCACAGCAGCTCCTGACCCCAAGGACACTTCAGGTCATTTCCAGTGGGGAGTGTGCCTTCCACTCACTACCCATCCTCAGACCAGGTAGGGAGGTGGGGTCAGATGAGGAAGGAAGCCCCAGGCCACAGAAACATCACCCGGCTCTGAAGTCATTTCTGAGTCTCAGTTCTGCCCCTTCTGGCTGTATGGCTTTGGGCAGGATGCTTAACCTCTCTGGGTCTCTGTTCCCTCCTGTGTAAAGTAGATTTGCTCTCATAAACCAGAGGACAGTGTTATCATGGTCACAGCTAAGGCTGCACAGGATAGGAGAAGGTGACAATGCAGCAACCTCTGGGCTGGTGGCCAGCGCCCCTGCCTGCTCCCAACCCCAAGGCCCACCCTTCTCTCCAGCCCAGATGCCCAGCTCCTGGGACAGCTCAGGAACCACCAGGCAAGTCCACCAGCCCAGCCGCCTCTTAAACTTGAGGATCTTCCCCAAGATGTGGCCCCCGATGTACAAGATGTCCTTCCTCCGCACCCAAGCAGCTTGCACACGTGACATCAGATGAGCCTGCCCATCATGGAGGACAGGCTTCCTCACAGACCTTCCCTGTCCCAGTAGCAGGCTGGGGACATGGGCTCCCAGTCGATGTGCCCCCAGAGGGGGCAGAGGGCGCCCTGGTCTGGGAGGGATGGGCTGGGCCAGCAAGGGTGACCATGGCGTGGGAGGAAGGGCGGCAGAGGAACCTGAGAGAGCCCCCTGCTTTCCTGCTCCAGGTCAAGCCTGAGGGTGGGCTCCTCCCCGCAGCCTGGTCCGTGGATCACATGAAAGGGGCCTCAGCTCCTGTCGTTCCCATGTTGACCCGTCTCTGCACCGCTCCTTCCACGAGGAAGCAGTGCTTCTCTGTGTCCACCCCACCAGGTCAAAGTAGGACCTCAGGGCCTGGCTGAGGCCTCGGCCTGCCGGGCGGGCAGGGGGCACATGCAGACACCAGTCAGGAAAACCTGCCCCGGCCCACAGGTCCTCAGCCAAGCACTGCTCTCACCCATCCTGACTCAACCCCTCTCCATACTTGGATCTTCTTTGAGGGGATAGGGCCGGGGGCTGGACCTGAGAGAGGCCCTCAGCATCCTGGCCCTCCCAGACCTGAGGGGCGCAGCCACCTCAGCCAGGCACAAGGCACTCACCTCGCCAGCGCCAAACAGGTCAGTCCTGGGGGCCTGGCAGGGGCAGAGCGAAGGCCAGACACCTCGCTGGGCTGGCCAGGGCCACTGCCAGCCTCTGCCCTGACCCAATGGAGACCACAGGGGCAAAACAATGAGAAAACCACCCATTCCACTGAGACCTGAGGAGGCCAAGAATTGGACCCCAAAATGCCAACCAGATGGTGGGGGTAGCAGGTCTTGGCTCCTCCCCTCCCGCTCACTGTTTCCTACAGGGTCTCAGTCTCCCCAGGCCCCACCGCTCATGCACTCACGTCGGTGTCGTTGTAGCTGCCACTGGTGACAGGAGCACCCCAGCCGCCTTCCTGCTCAACAGGACAGGGATCTGTTCCTGGAGGAGACACAGAGCAACTTCCAGGGTCGGTGCCTCCCAGAGCTGCCCTGGGAGCCCCTCAGGTCTCAGCCTCCAGCGGGGCCCCAGGACAGGCAGGAAGTGGAGAGCAAGGCCAGGTGCAGGCTCTGTCCAAACCCTGAGGGAGGATGCCAGGGAAAGGAGGAGAGGACCCAGGGACAGGCCTGGTCGTGACCCTGTGTCTTTGGCCACTCAACGTCCTGCACGTATTTTTCCAGGTCCTCCAGGGTCTTCTCTTTAAGACAGCCGGCAGGAGGGACACAGCTGTGCATGTGCACGTGTGTGCGTATGTGTGCATGTGTGCACGTGTCCAAGATGGGGAAACCCAGGCCACAGTGCCGGCGGGAAGCAGTGGAAACTGAGGGGCTATAGCCCGGGGGGCTGGCCCCGGAGAGTGAGGGCGATGCACAGGAGTCCTGGAGTCCCGGGCACCTCACCAATGGGCAGACGTCCACTGTGTCAGTCACACCCTGCAAGAGGCTTTGGAAGGACTGACGGGGCTCCCATGCTGATAGCCAGTGTCACAGCTGGGGCAAGCCGAGGGGACGGAAGGCTGATCAGCAACCCTAGAGTCATGGGAGGGTGTGAAGAGCTATAAAATGCAACAGGTGCCTAGAACCACAGGATCAGAAAAAAAGCACAAAAGTACAGCCCTGAGGGCTCACAATGCTGACTTTAAACTAGGCTTTATGGCTTCCATTCTGGGCTTTGACCTGAACATCCAGGAAGACTTCTGTGACATGGCGGATCCCCTTACGAAAGAAAGACAAGAAAGACAAGTTTACAATGCACTTCACAAAACTCGTTTTCCCACATGGCTAGACTCAATGAAGTTAGGCATTCTTAAAGAAATAAGAATTATCTGAGAAAAGGGTAGCTCAGTGAAATAGTTCTTTCCTTGACAATGCTGCATGAGCAACTATTAGGATGGTGAAGCAAGAGTTTGAGGCTGCAGGAGCTGTGTTCCCTCACTGGATGGATCAATGGGCAGAGGGATCCATGGATGGGTGGATGCGTGGGTAGGTGGGTGGGTGTGTGGGTGGATGGATGGATGAATGGATTGGATGGATGGATGGATGGATGGATGGATAATTGGATGGAGAGATGGATTAAATGGCAACCTTTATTGAGGGTGTAGGAGGAGAATCAAACTTCAGCAGTCAGGAAAATTCCCACAGTCCCTTTCATCCGCGATTCTGTGCTTTCTGCTCATCTCAGGGATACCTTTTAAAAGTACCCTTTCCCATGTTGTATGTTTCCTCTGAATCAGAAACAGAAGGAGGAGGACTACCTGGTTACGGGACATTCCTTACCCCTCCCCCTGGGAGTTGGCACAGCAGGTGTGCAGAAATGTAACTTACTGTCCCTGTAGCTGAATTTGGGGGTCAGGGAAGTCACCCAGTCACTTCAGTGTTTCTCAGGTGACTTCTCCTACCGTCTCCTAAAGCTGACTGAACAGTGCAGGGTTTATGCCCAGTCAAACTGGCACTGGGTGGCTGGTAGCTGCCCATCACTCCTTGGCGGGTCGTGGTGTGACCTGCACTGGCACCGCTAGGAAGGCGGGAAGGCAGCACCTCATCACACTGCTGTGTGCTGGCGGTCTCTGCTGCCACCCCAGGATGTGGCCACTTGTCCAGACCCAAGCCCCTCGGCTGCCTGCAGGTCTAGCCAGGAGGTCCTCAGGCTGTCACAGGCCCGCTCGGCCCTTCACCCTGTGCCACTGACACACTTGGGGGCGTGCTGCATTCCAGAGCCCCTTCAGGAAGAGGCGTACTGTCATAGTAACAGTAGGTGCATCCTTGCACCGCTTACGCTGTGTGCCTCCTCACAACCCCAAGAGGTGGGCCTGCTGTTATTCTGAATTTCCAGATGACAAAGCTGAGGCACCAGAGAGTTAAGCATGCCACCCGCTGTTACAAAGCCAGTACGTGGCAGAGGGGTCTGAGCCCAGAGGCCTGGTGCCAAATCTGTACTCTCAACCACTGGGTGAAACTGCCTCTGCTCAAGGTCCCTGGACTCCTCAATGTCATAAAAGACAGAGAAAGACTGAGGACCTTCCCTAGCCAGTTTGGCTCAGTGGATAGAGCGTTGGCCTGCAGACTGAAGGGTCCCGGGTTTGATTCTTCTTTTTTTAAATATATTTTATTGATTTTTACAGAGAGGAAGGGAGAAGGATAGAGAGTTAGAAACAATGATGAGAGAAACATCAACCAGCTGCCTCCTGCACACCCCCTACTGGAGATGTGCCCGCAACCAAGGTACATGCCCTTGACCGGAATCGAACCTGGGACCTTTCAGTCCCCAGGCCGACGCTCTATCCACTGAGCCAAACTCGTTAGAGCCCAGGTTTGATTCTAATCAAGGGCACATGCCCGGGCAGCAGGCTCGATCCCCAGTAGAGGTATGCAGGTGGCAGCTAATTAATGATTCTGTCTCATCCCTGATGTTTCTATTTCTCTCTCCTTCTCCCTTCTTCTCTGATATATATCTATATATCCATGTATCTATATATCTATATCTATATATATCTTAAGACTGAGGATGTGTTCAGATTAAAGAGGCGGCTGAAGAGGCGGCCAACAGACCCAGATCTGCATTTGGGCACTATCGCAGGGAAGAGGATATGATGCCAAGGGTGTTAGTAGGTCGTAAGACTGGACTGGGGATGGTGGGTTCGAGTGCTGTCTCCGTGTGAACCAATGCAGTGGACCGGTGCTGCGGTGATGTCAGAACAGCCCTGTTCTTGGAAAGACTCAAGTATTTAGGGTAAAGGCCGTGCTATGTGCAACTTACCTCCAGGCAAGGTCTATGCCTGTGCGCAGTGAGCCGCGTGCGTCACTGGCCGGGATACATGGTAAACACATGGAGCGAAGTGTTAATTAACAAGACGTAAATCTGGCCAAGGGTGTAAGAACACATGTCCTTTGTACGATGTCTTATTTTCACAACTTCTCATAAACTTGAAGTTATTTATAAGTTTCCCATAGAGGGTGTGTGTCCCCAGGCCCCAGGGGCCGGGCCTGGAGCTGCCTCTCCTCCCACCTGCTCCTGAGCCCCGCTCAGCTCCCCCTGGCGTCGTCCCCGGGGCTGCGGTGGCAAAGGAGCAGGTCTCCTCCTGACTCTACACCTCGGCTGTGTCAGTTCAGAGAGTCCAGGCCAGCACGTGAGGCTTTGCTCCCTCACCCCTCACGCTCCCTCCACCCGCCACCCGCAGGAGGCACTGTCCCAGGTGCCCACAGCGGCCTTACAACTCCAGCCATGGGGTCGGGGCCGGAGGGGCCGTCCATCCCCTGGGCTTGGAGAGACCCTCTGAGGCCACCAGAAACCCGGGCTTCCTCACACGCATGGGTTTTTTTCAATGCACCACGAAGGCTTTTAGCAGAGCAGAGTCTGGATGTAGGATTTTTATTCGTTTAGAGGTGAAGGTATTCCGTGTAGGAGCAACGAGCTCAGTGCTGAGGACAGGAAGGAAATGGCCACAGGGGGCAGCAGAGGCTGGGAGCCAGCTCAGGGCAGTGGCCCTCAGAGCCCAGCCTGGTTCTGGCCCAAAGGTCGCCTGCCTCTCATGTGGTCACACGGCCAACGGCATGTCCTGGGTGTGGATGGGCAGGGACTGAGGCCAGAGGCTGGACTCCACTCACTGGGAGGGCCTGGCCTGAGACAGGGCCGTCGGGCACCCTGGGCCAAGGACAGTTCTGCCCCACCCGGGGCAACGGCCAGCCCCTCCATGGTGGGGGGCAGAGAAGGGATAGGTTAGAGGTGAGAGGCTAGGAACTTTCCAAGAACGTGTCTCTCCTCCCATCAAAAGAATGCAAGTCGCTGGAGCTTGTCGTGTGTGTGTGTGTGTGAGTGTAAGAGGGTGTGAGTGCAGTTATAGGTGAGGGCATGAGTGTGTGTGTGTGTGTGTGTGTGTGTGCATGCAGGTGGGTGGGAGTGGGAGTGCTGGGACCAGGCCTGACCCCTGAGCTCAGATTGGAGCACTGGGGTGCCTGCAGCTTCTGCCGCCCACACAGCCTGGCCTGACCATCCTGCAGGAACCAGACTGGGGCCAGGGGCCAAGGCTTCCCCCAGTGACAACATACAGGCTTTGGGGGGGGATCCTCTTTCAGGTAATTTGGCCCCTGAGAGTGAGACTTCATTTATCCCTAAACTGGAAAGCCAGGACTCCCCAATCCACTGCTGTGTAGCCCCAGGGGGCACAGGTCTGGAAAGACTCTGAGGATGGGGGGTGGAGGGGAGGCAAGCAGCCTGGGGCAACCTGCCCTGCCCTTGGGGGCTGTGTCCAGGCACATGGACAGGACATCCAGATGGACACCGGCAGGAGCTGGAGCCCCAAGGCAGGTATTGGCAGAAAGGAAGCCATGGAGCCAGTTCCCAGGCCTGGTTGGGGGGAGCAGATACCTCCCACAACAGAGACCACAGATTCCCTTGCTGCAACCCTGAGCAGGGAACGGGCTGCTGCTCACCGGGGTCTGGGCAGCTGAGGACAGGCCAGAGCACAGTCCTGAGCAGCAGGAGGCCGCGGGGGCGTCAGAAACGGTGCCGATTTCAGGCACATACATAAATCAGCCTCGTAAGACACCAAGCATTCGTTAGGCATCACCTCATGCCATGCCTATGCGAGGCTCAATGAGGGAGACATATTACCTGCCCTTAAGTCAAGTCAGTCGCAGTCCGAGGAGACGGTGAGAAGAGAAACCCAAGCCCTCGAGAACCCAGGGAATCAGGGGGAACTTCCTGGAGGAGGAAGCTTTATGGGTGAGTCAGAAGCAGGTAGGCTGACGGGCAGCCTGTGAGTGTGGGGGAGTCTCGGGCATGTGGCTGGCAGTGAAGGGAGGTGACGGTCACAGGTGAAGGTTGTGAGAATGGCCTGTTCCGTGCGTACAGGAGGCCAGTCTCCCAGGCCCGGGGGAAGGAGGACACGCTGGAGGGGTGGCTGGGCCGCCGAGGCCAGTCCAGAGGCTGGTGTAGTGACTCTGGCAAAGGATGAGCTTGCAAGAACATGCAGGACATAAAGCACGTTGTTTACTGACTGACCAGTGATAGGGCGACGGCAGGAGCATGAGGGACGGAGGCCGGCTGTCCGCAGGGAGGCCTGGACCACCAGGAGCAGAGCAGGAAGACAGGTGTGACTCAGGACAGACAGTGAGACAGAAGAGGCGGAGAGACGTTGGAGAAACGGGCCTCAGGCCAGGGCGGAGGGGAGTCCTGAGTCGTTGGCATGAGTTTGAATGAGAAGGTGAGACAGAGCTTGAGACTCTGTACCAGACTCGAGTTCAATTTTTTTAATTGTTTGGGGTTTCTTAAATATATATTTGTATTGATTTTTTAGAGAAAGAGAGGAAAGGAGAGGGAGGAGAGAAACTTCGATGTGAGAACAGAACATGGATGGGCTGCCTCCTGCTCCCCCTACTGGGGATGGATCCTGCGACCCAGGCATGTGCCCTGACTGGGAGTCGATGCATAGGACGATGTCCAACCAACTGAGACACACTGGCCAGGGCTCAAGTTCGATTATTGATTCCGGGACAAGAATGTGACAGCCATACGGACACATGTGACTTAACCCAGAGCCCCAGCCGCTGTGAGGGTGCAGGGAAGGTGTGCAGGGCAGGAAGAGGTCACGCCCCAAGCTTGAGTGAGGAGCCCCACAGGAAGTCCAGCTCCTACTAGAATGTTCCATCACAGACCTGGGACTTTGGGAGCAGAATTTAGAAGCAGGACAACAGGAGAGTCATGTTTCACCAAAAACAGGCCTTTGTAGGGACAGGGCTGTGCTAGCCTCCGTCCCACTCAGAGAAAACCCCGGTCAAACGCAGGAGCCATGACACCCCACAGGACGGCCACCAGTGGCTCCTCACCCAGAGGAGTGTGGCCTCCCCAGAGCGCTCTCCGGGGACACATGGGTGGACGAACGTCACATCAGGCCTGAGCCCAGGAAGACGCTGCTCAGAGGCCACAGCCGTGCAGCCTCCAAACCCCCTTCAGGAGCCTGAGTTCCAGGGGCAGGACCTTTCACCTGCTCAGGATCCGCACCTCCCAGACCCACCAACGAGCTCGCAAGCGCCCTGTCCCTGCTCTGACCTCAGTGTGCACATGAACACCCGCCTGCCCCCCACCCCCACCGCCCCGCTCCCTGGCTGGTTAAAATGCAGCTTCTGATTCAGCAGGTGCGGGTGGGGCCAGGATTCCGCATTCCTGACGTGCCCGAATCGCCCGTGTGGGGCCCTCTGAGGGCAGGGTGGAGCGCCAGTTCGCATGTTTGAATCAGCTGGGGAGGGATACAACCTTGGACAGGTGTGCACCAGCCAGGCAAGGACAGGGAGGGAGGGCCATTCAAGCCCAGGAGGGCCATGACCTGCTAGTGACAGCCCGGCGGGTGGGCCGGGCCCTCCCTCCCGAGATTCACGAGCAGCTGTCCCGAGTGGGGCCCGGGAACAGGCATCGTCTGCTCCCTGGGGGATTCTCATGTAGGACCTCGTTTCAGGACCTCCGTTTTAAAAAGACATTTGACAGATCATGACGATGCTGGATCGGGTGGGGGCTCACCAGGCCGGGGCCCCTCTCAGACCTGGGAATCTCGTCCCTCACGGAAACATCGGCGATTCCTGAGTGCAGACGGTGCCCTCCGCTCTCTATCTCGCTGGAGCCTCACCTCAGCCCTGGGCTGTAGATATTATTACTATTCTATCACCGTCTCTCTCTCTCTCGGACGAGGAGAGGAAAGACTTGCTCTAGAAACCTCGCTCACTCCCTGGGCCTTTCCTCTCCCTGCCCCTCCTCTCTATCCCCACCACACACAAACACACACACTCACACACACACACACACAGAGTGCCCCTCAGGGCAGGTGGGGGGGCAGCTAGGCCTGGTCATGGAAGCTGTGAGGCATGAGGGTGGTAGTGCCCTCAGGGGGGCAGCACACATTCCTCAGCTAAATGCAGGCAGGGGCACAGCACCTGCAGGCTCAGGGCCCCTCCCAGGCCTGCCTCGCCTCGCCTCACCTCCCGTGGCAGCACAAGCTAAGCCCTGTGCAGAGATTCTAGGCCGGCAGGGGAGTGACCTAATTAAACACACAGGCTTATTCTTAGACAAGGAGCCCAGTTAAGGTCCCTGGACAGCCACCGCGCAAAGGCACAGCCCTAGAAGTGACCGAAATAATTCTTATTTTGAAGCAGCAGTTATTTACTTCTGGTTATAAAAGTAGCACATATTCACCATAGAACGTGTGGAAATACGGGAAAAAAGTGCTACCCAGAGATAACCACTATTTTTGCTTCTTTCTTCTCAGTCCTTCTTTATACATATTTTCAGGTTTGACACCGGGAGGAAATGCTTAGTCACGTAATGTAAGTGAAAGATGCAAAGGATCAACAGACACCCCGATTTTCTTATTTCAGTTAGGATCCTCATACAGATATAGTTCGGGATCCTGTTCATTTCACTCCTAAAACACTGACATTTTCCCCGTCGCATTAAATATTCAGCTACTTGACTCTTCTGCTGCATCGGTATCCACCCTCTAGAACAATGGTTCTCAATCTTCTGGCCCTTTAAATACAGTTCCTCATGTTATGACCCCCAACCATAAAATTATTTTCATTTCTACTTCATAACTGTAATGTTGCTACTGTTGAGTCATAATGTAAATATCTGATATGCAGGATGGTCTTAGGCGACCCCTGTGAAAGGGTCGTTCGACTCCCAAAGGGGCCGCGACCCACAGGTTGAGAACTGCTGCTCTAGAATTATGTTCGCACACTGTTCCCAGTGAGGGGCATTGACATGGTTTCCAATTTTTCAAATAACTCCACAACAACCTTCCTGTGCATCTCTGGTTATTCCCTTGGGCTCGGTTTTCAGAAGTAAAAATGATTCATTCTCTCGTTATGCATGGCCAATGGCTTCCCAAATATTCAGAGCAATTGGCACTGCCACTCTCAAGTACGGGATGTCGTAGTGCCTGGGGCATGTCTTGATTCCTGAAATAATCATCAGAACTTTTTTTTATCAGTTAGTGGTGGAGGCAGAGGCCATGGTTCATAGGCACTGATGCCTCAGAGCCATCTGGGACTTTGCACCTGAGCAAGTCAGCTTCTATCAGGGGAGGCTGCTGTAACAAACAGCCCTGGCATTGTAGGGCTTACAACAAGCAAGTTTTATCTCTCACCCGGGTTACTCAGAAGATGTGGATCACCTGTGCTTTATTCCAAACATCTTCTGTTCTGGAACCCAGGCTGAAGGCACAGCCGCCATCTCCATCCTCATCATGGTCATGGGCAAAGGAAACAGAGCAGAACTCACCTGGCTGTGCAGAAAAAGCCAAAGAAAAGCTGTGTGTAGAATATGCTACCATTTGTCTGGAAAAGGCAGAGAACACCTATACACACACATGACACATATAACGTCAGCTTACATGTGTATAAAATGGTTTAAAAGAATTGGTGAGCAGCTGGCGACAGTGGCTTTTAGGAAAGTGAACTATGGGACTTTTGGTGGGGAGAGGCTTGTTTGTCACTATAGTCTCCTTTTTACAGACTGGTTTTCCCCCTTGTGTTTATATTGCCTTTTCCAGAAAAAACAATTATTTTAATTAAAATTTTTAAGGACGACCCTTTCGCAATCCTTTCTCACTCAGGTCACAGCATCTCCGCCTATTCCTCCACTGCTCCCACATGGGACGTGCCCTGATTCCCACACAGAGAGCCTTAGAAAGCAGACTTTCCGGAAAGCACGGGAAAACCCAGAAGAACAAATAGCTACAGTTACAAAGCAAAAAAAAAAAAAGAAGAAGAAAAAGAAGAAAGAAAAGAAAATTTCATCCTCCAGCCATGCTTCGCAGCCTCCCAAATAAGCGCCTTTGAGTGAGGTGGGATCTGAAGACAAGTCTGGATTCTCTTGCCAGGAGTCCGCTCCTGAGAGGGAGGTGGGGAACCAGGGAGGAACGGAGGCGACACCGTGAAAGCACCATGCGAGCCAAGGGCGCTGGTGGTGCCCCGACACAGGGCCCTCAGACAGTGGGCTGCCTCTGTGCCCCCAGCTTCCGGGGCCCCTGCTCTGCATCCTCACATCCCCACGTTTGCTCCTGGTCTTCAGAAAAGTTCCCTGTCCCCCCTCCGCCCCCCAGGCTTGTGTGAGCAGGTTCCTTTATAGAAACCTGAAGGACTAGCTTCACCGTCTGGGTGAATGGAACAGGGACGCACCCGTGGGGACAGGAGCTAAAGTCAAAGACACCACAAGAGCACAGTCACCAGGAAAGGGGTGGGGGGCGGGGGTCCTGGGGAGCTCTTCAGATTTCTAGACGCCACAGTCTGGAGCGCTGACCAAGCCTGTGTCTGCACAAGCCTGGAGCGCGGTGATCACTGGGCTACACAAGCAAAGCTGCTGAGTCTAGAATGTACCCGAGAGAGTGGCAGGGGTGAGGGTGGTCACAGCTGAAACCGTGTGAGCAGCAAAACAAACAACAGTATTGACTTACAATCCAAAGAGTAAAGTAAATATCCACGAATTCCTACTGAACAGATGACTTCATAAATACATGGGGGGAAAGGGACAGCTCTTCCTTACGGAAGAGTTCCAATTAATAAATGTAGGAGTAATGAGGGAAATAGGATTTAATTAAAGGCCAGTGCTTAGCTTAACACTCTGCTTCACTACCTTGTCATTCTCAATTTTTGGAAAAGGGTCCCTGCATTTCCGTTTTGCTATGAGCCCCACAAATTATGCAGCTGGTCCTGGCTGCAAGCAGGTGAAAGTTTAAGGAAAAGCAGGGTACTTGCACAGCCTTAAAGCATCTCCCTAAACACTTGTCAATTAAAAGGAGGGAAAATAGTAACTTTACTTGCAGACATCAGGCAAACACCATATTAACCAAATGGCCAGTGTTACTAACAGGTGCCCCAGATGATGGGCTGAGAAAGCAAATCATTTCTGTGTTATCCTCCCCAAAATGATAACACAGACATGCTCACATTGAGGGACATTCCATAACATACCTGACTATGACTGTTAAAAATTGTCAAGGTCATGGGGACAAGAAAAGACTGTCACCAGTGGAAGAAGATCAGGAAGACAAGGCACACTAAACACAAAATGGGATCCCCCGTGTGATCCTGGGACAGAAAGAGAGGATTCGCTGAGAAACCAGGGCAATGTGAACATAGGTTTGCTAACAGCACTCAGCCAGTATCAGCTTCTGGTTTCAGGAATTCCATTGTTATGAAAGGTGTTAACCGGAGGGGAAGCTGGGAGAAGGGCGCAAGGGAAAGTCTGAAATTATTTCAAATTTTTTTTAAAACTTGAAAGCAATGACGATTAGGTGGAACGAAGTGGCCAAAGGCCTGCCCAAGTTTTATTGGGACTACTGCCCGTGCCTCTCCAGCTGTGAGAAAGACACACTGCAGTGGCAGGAAACACAAGAATGTGAGAGGCTGTCAGGAATGGATGGAGGCATGCTCTCCCTCCCAGAGCATGCCTACGCTCTCCCTTCCCCTCTTCTGCCCTCACAGGCGGCCATCTCCCAAACTCTAAGGGTCCCCACTTTCAACCAGTGGAGCAATGACCAGCGGTAGATCCTCAGGGCTCACCCCCTGCCCCTGCCCCTAAGACCCGCTTTTCTCTGACTCTCCAGGGAGCTGACAGCAGCACCACCTTGGCTCACTTCAGTAGCAAAATTACAGTTATGAAGTAGCAACAAAAATAATTCTATGGTTGGGGGCCACCACAACATGAGGAACTGTATGAAAGGGCCGCGGCCTTAGGAAGGTTGAGAACCACTGCTCTAATGTTTCTAGAGAACCAGAGCAGCCCTGCTTCATCTCTCTCCTGGTGCTTCTTCTGTCCCAGGCCCTCCCTTGTGTCACTGTCCCCAGCTTTAATAAACTTACTCTCAACGTCACCTGGACTCGTGTTGTGAAATCTTTCCAGCATGAAATCAAGAACCCATGCACTCCTGGCTGGCCTGAGGTAGACCCACTCCAGGCTGGTCGCTTTTCCAGTAACATCCCCTGGTGACCCAGATGGGACCTTGTTTTCTTAGCCTACACAGCCCGGCTAGCCCCCGTCTCCTACGTCCATAATTGTGACGTCACCAGTAACAACTGGTGCTGTTTCCCCAGCAGCATCTCCGGTAACATATGGCGCTGAGACTCAGAGCCCCTGATCACCCTCCTCCGACACAGAAAGCCAGCCTCTGATGGTGGTTTTATCAACCAAGACTTGGACTGGGATGTCATGGTGTGGAGAGGCATGACTAGACTCTGGATGTCACCAGAAAGCTCTGAGGAATGGAGATTGACTTGGAGGCTGATGAGGGCCCTTGGGGAAGTGGCCTGGG
>NW_006300150.1:83501-90144 GCF_000327345.1 Myotis davidii | reverse complement strand
TCTTTCCAGGTCTCACTTGCAGAGCCCACCTGCATTGCCACCTCCTGAAATGAGGCTATTCTCAGGACTAAGTAATTGAGTCGATGAAATATGGGGCAATTACCAACTTCGCTTCTGGATACAGCCATTCCATGTCAGGGTGAGGATGCTCCGGGGAATCTGGCCCATCCCCCCCTTTAGAAGAACCAGCTGGTAGCCTCTCTGTTCCTGCTCAGCCCTGAACCTGTCTCCAAGGATCCCAGTCCCTTGTCTCCCGTAGATCGGGCAGAAGAGACTTTGTACCCTATGCAGGCAGGAACCATGGCCCTTGTCAGCAGGAGGCAGTTACTGAAGACAGAGCCTCCCTTCCCTCCTCACCCCTAAAAGATTTCAGGGATGAAAATCTCAGGGAGGAATGAAGCAGGAGAATAAAACGCTAGGAACATTCCTTGGCAAGTGGGATGGGGCGACTAAGACAGCTAAGCAAACTGGCCCAGCATTTTGCAGCTACATTCAGGAGGTCATTGAACAGAGAGCTCGGTGCCTGGCAACAGGCAAAACTGGCCCAGGACCTCCCCGCCCCCAAGTGGCCTGTCCTCCCCTGGCATACTGCTGGCCGTGCAGTTTAGACCTCCTGACCTTTCTTCCCTAGAGATAACATCTAGACCTCAATTGTATTTCCGTTCCAGGCCCAGAAAAGCAGCAAAACCAGGTGGGCAACTCCAGGACCAGCTGCAATGCCTAGTGACCCTCTGCCCTGGTGATGACCAAGCAGTGGAGACCACTACCCTGAAAGGGGACACCTGGGAAAGCTCAGGAATATTCTATCAAGATCCTTCCCTCAACCCTCCCAAAACTCCCAGCCTTTAAACCCTCAAGACCACGTGTGCTTGCTCTCCACCTCCCAGGAGCTCGCCTGCACCTTTCCCTCCTCTCTCCTTCCCCACAGGCAGCGTCTCCTAACTCCAGGGAGACCAATAGACCTGCAGCCAGGGAGCAGTGGGCCGGGCAGCTCCTCCTGGGCTCACCCTCCCCCTGCCTGACAACGCCCCGCCTCCCTGAGCCTGTCTCCAAGGCCCCCTTTTCTCCGACTGTCCAGAGAGCTGATAGCAGCCCCATCTTGGTTCAGTCTTTCCTATAACATTTCTAGAGAAAGCAGCCCCGCCTAGCTTGCTGTTGCTTCTTCTATCCCAGGCCCTTCCTTGTTTCACTGTCCCCAGCTTTAATAAATGTACTCTCAAAACCCACACACAAAAAAAAGAAAAGAAAGAAAGAAAAGAAAAGAAAATGATGGATGGAAGAGCAGGCTCCAAATCTGATTGACAAAACAACGGCAGCATTTCAACAAGTAAAGACACCTCCTACTGCATTCTCCGCTTCTCCGCCTGAAGGGCAATGGCCCCACCCCCCCGTCTCCCAGGTCCTCCTCGTCCTCGTATGATGCCAGGATCCACATGTAGGGACCCCCATGATGCCAATGACGGGCCCTCCTCCTCCTGGGATGATGCCAGGGGACCCGCTCCCGGAATGAGGCCACACCCATGCCAATGATGCCTGGGCCCCCCATGTTCAGACCTCCCACCCATCCCAGGATGGTGCCCACTGGCCCAGGAATGACTGGACTAGACAGATAAGGAGAGAGGGAGCCTCATTCTTTTCTTTCTTTCTTTTTTTTTTTTTTTTTTTTTGAGACAGAGGGAGGAAGAGAAGGTGGGAGCAAGAGAGAGAATAAAAGAGAGAGAAGGAAACATTGATTTGTTGTTTCCCCTTATTTATGCATTCATTGGTTGCTTCTTGAACGTACCCTGACAGGTATCAAACCCACAACCTTGGCATATGGGGATGATGCTCTTACCAACTGAGCCACCCAGCCAGGGGGAGCCTCTTTCTATCAGTTTACATTGCTTGTCCTCCTTCCCAGGAGAGCATGGTGCTGTGACAGCCTGACAGAAAAGACTCACTGCCTCTTTCTATCAAAGAGAGAATAGCTTGTGTGTGAAAGGCTCATGTGCAGAAGTGTCTGTAGGCTGGTTTTCATTTCTTTGATGCTGTTGTTTTAATTTTAGCCTGGTCAGCCACTAGGAGCCCTTCTTAGTAGGTAGGTGTCCTTTTTTTTCCCTTTAGGATTCACAATTATGAAATACTAGAGGCCCGTTGCAGGAAGATTCCTGCAAGAATAGGGCTTCCTGCAGCCGGAGCGAAGCAAAGAAGGGGATGAAGCCCACGGAAGTGGGCTTCACTCCCTTCTCCGCTGCCTTGATCCCTCCCATCTCCACTGCCTCAGCTCCACTCCCGTCTCTACTGCCTCAGCTCCCTCCCTTCTCTCCTTCACTGCAGAGTGCTTGGCTTCCTTCTTCACTGTCTTCAATCTTCACTCCACACCTGCATATGCAAATTAACCGCTATCTTTGTTGGGTTAATTTGCATACTCGTCCTAATTGGCTGGTGGGCGTAGCAGAGTGACACCAATTTGCATGTTTCTCTTTTATTAGTGTAGATGAAAATAAAATGATCAATTCTGTCAGTTAAAAATATAAAAATAAAAGCAATGACAATTAAAAACCAATGATAAAGTGCACCACACGCAAAGCCAAAGACATGACAGATTGCATGGAAGGAGGCTTGCAATGCATCACAGGCAAAGATCAGATCTCCCCAATAGAGAAAGTGTCTCTAGAAGAATGTCAATAACCCAGTAAGAGAAGAAATAATTCAAAGAAAATAATACAATGGCTCTTAAATGTATAAGAATGTCATCAAACTCACTCATACGAGAAATGCAAATTAAAACTACAGATACCAATTTTCACCTATCAGGTTGGCAAAAATCCAACGGGTCAGTAATACACACTATTAGTAAGACTGTAGGCAAAGAGGAATTTTCACACGAACTTTGAAATAGTGTAAATTGACACAACCCCTTTAGGAAGGCAATTTGGCAGCATCTGCCAGAATTCAGACAAATCCTTCAGTTCCACTTTTACACTTCAGATTGACTTGTACACACCCAAAATGACTCTGTGCACAAGTATGCTCATTGCAACACTGTCTGTAATAGTAAAGTGGATAGAACTCATCAATACTCATCAATGAAGGGCTGCCAAAATAAATAAGGTCCCTCCACAATGGGACATCTTGCACGTACCCAACTACGGAAAAGAATGAGGACATTCTCCACCTACTAATGAGGAACACTCATCAAGGTGGTAGACAGATAGTGCACGACGTTCTGTGTGAAAAAGAGGAGAACAGGAATCTATACCTGTATTTGCTTGTATTTCCATAAAGAAACTCTGGAAGAATCTATAAGAAACTAAAATCAGCGGTAGGAGCTAGTGATGGGAAATAAGGAAAAGAGAGATTCGCACAGTCCACGGGCTCATATTTTTTTAATTGTGAGCTGTGAAAACGTATTACTTGTCCAAAATTAAATACTACAGGGAAATTATCATGTAAAGCGTGATCGCAGCCAAAAATAAAATTATACCCTGAGCACAAGAGTCATTCCTTAGAATGACAGATGTGCTTTTAACTTTGTTTTGACAAGATAAGAGGCATGCATAAGACTCAAACATTTCAAGATAAGGTGAGTCATAGAAACACACAAAGTGCTGGGCTAAGAAGGTGATGCTACCAAGTAAAATGAAGAGGGTGCCTACGGCACTGGCTGCCGGAGAACCAGCCGACCCCCAAACTATGAGAAATTGTAATGTACATTGTCTTTTTATTCCTGTTAGGTGACTGCAGAAAAAGTAAAAGTTTTTGCTTGTCTGTTTAAGTATAAGGAAGAGAGGAAGGAGGAAGGATAGGAGGAAGGAGGGAGGAAGGGCCAATGTGCCCCTTGGGAGGAATGTAAGTTGGTGCAACTTTTCTGCAGGGCAATTTCACAGCATCTATCAACACTGTGAACACACATGCCCTTTGACCCAGAAATTCCTTTCCTGGGAATTTACCCAGTAGACACATTCCCACAGCTGTGTGTGAAAGGTCATTGATGTGGCGCAATGTATAGTTTATAGAGCAAAAATATGGAAGCGACCCAGATGCGTATCATCAGAAAACAGGCTAAGTCACGGTGGCCCCCACCTGCAGCCCCACCTGGGCAGAATGAGGTGGGTGTGTCTGTGTGGAACTGGAAAGATGACTGTGATGTTAGCAAGTGGAAAAGCAATTATGTCGAATAATAAACAGCACAATTCTACCTGTGTGGAAAGAAAATATAATAAGGACAAGCATGGCCATAGGAAATGTCTGGGAGGATCCACGGGCATCTGCCATGAAGAGGGAGGCAGGGACAGTGGCGAGGGGAGGAGGTGGGGGGACCAGGAGGGATATGATCGCCTTCTTGAATAAACTGTGCTCACCACGTGCATGTATTGCTCTGTGTTTATTATGATAAAACATGCACTACATAAAGTTCACCTCCTTAACCATTTTTACGTGTACAATTCAGTGGCACAAAGTATTGTTGTGCAGCCATGCTGACCATCCAACTCCAGACCATATCATCTCCCCAAACGGAAACTCTGTCCCCACAAACCACCAGCTCCTCGTTTCCTCTCTTCCAGCTCCGGTGACATCTATTCTACCTTCTGTCTTTATAAATGTGTCCGTTCTACACCTCGTGTAAGTGGAAACGTACAATATGTGTCCTTCTGTGACTGATTTGTCTCACCTTCAATTTTTTCAAGGTTCATCCGTGTTGTAGCATGTGTTCGCATTTCATTCCTTTTAAAGCTGCATCATGTTCCATCTAGGGCTTTGCCACATCTCATTTACCCAACTCACCTGCTGAGGGACCCCCGATGTTTCCGCGTTTGAGCTGCTGTGAATAATGCTGCTGTGAACATGAGTTTGCAACTACCCAAGTCTCTGCCTTCAGATGTTCTGTCTCCCTAGACCAGTGATGGCGAATCTATGACACGCGTGTCAGAGGTGGCACGCGAACTCATTTTTTTTGGTTGGTTTTTCTTTGTTAAATGGCATTTAAATATATAAAATAAATATCAAAAATATAAGTTTTTGTTTTAACTATGGTTGCAAATATCAAAAAATTTCTATATGTGACATGGCACCTGAGTTAAGTTAGGGTTTTTCAAAATGCTGACACGCCAAGCTCAAAAGGTTCACCATCACTGACCTAGACGCTGGCTCGGACGGTAGTTCTATGTTTAATTTTTTGAGAAACTGCCATCCCTCTTCCACAGCAGCTGCATTTACACTCCCGCCAGCAGTGCACTGGGGTTCGGATGTCTCCTCATGGTGTGTATTCCTTTTATAACTAAAAATGTGTTAAAATTTTTTTTAATCTCACATTTTAACATCAATAAGAAAGTCTCTGTTTTTTCTCATTGAAAATATTGTTAGATTACAAATTACTGGAGGGCAGGGACCTTTTATTTTTTAATGAACAAGCCATTCGTTTAAAAACCACCTGCAGTCAGTGGATTCCTACAGGCCGAGAACAATGTAAATAAATCATGGCTGATTCACTCCCCATCGAAGGCATAAGGCAGTTCCAGTTCTGTTTGTACTGAACAGAACGATCCCGTCTGCACTGGTGGGAGCAAGGTGCCACGCACTGCAGGGGCACCTCCACTGGGTGTAGACATCGCACACGTATTTCTCACGTGTGTCTATGGCAGGGACAAATTATTACAGTGTAAACACGTGGCATTTCTTCCAAGGAGAAGGGGCTCCACGGGAAGTCGGAGAGGAGAGGAGCAAGGTCGAGAATCAAGGAGACAGAGTCTGGAAAAAAAGAGAGGGCGGGGCTATCGGCGGTTGGGACAGGAGATGAGCTTTTAAAGGAGTTTTGCAGGGGGACCATAGGGGACGATTGCCTTCCTTCCGGCTGTCCAGCTCATGAGCCTCTGTTTCTGTTAAGGGGACCCCCTCTCAGAGGGCAGAGTCCCCTCCCCAATGGGAGCGGAGATCCGAAGCTGCCCCCCCAGGTCACCTGGCAGGGAGGGTATGGACCTGTGGCTCCACCAGGGGAGGGACTCACCCAGTGTTTGTTGCATGTTGTGACGACCTGAAGCTGCTGGGCCAGGCGTGGGGGGGGAGGGGGGGTGTCTCCTGCAGAGCCGCTCACTGTGAGCTGTGCAGAGACCGACCGAGCGAGCACCGATATTGTCATGTGGGAAGCAGAGGAGCCTGACGGAGACACCTGTGCACCCCAAGTGTCTGTCTCCTTATCGCTGTCACACACCTTCCCTGCAGACCAAGCAGAGACCTGGACTGCTGTCAAAAATGCAGCCAGCTATGTGTCTCCTTTGGACTTATCACTGAGCCAAGGCGAGGACGTGGGGGCCCGGTTCTATCGGGTTTCAACAACATTCATGTCGGACGTGAATTGCTGGGGGCGAGTCTCACCAACCTGCTGTCAGGGGCTGCCTGAGCAGTGAGAGTGGCAGGGAGACGTGTCCTTCCATTTTGCATGTTTCTGTGCCATTCAAATATATTTTTACCATATTCGCGTATTATCTTTAAATGTTTCAAAAGTTTAAAATAATTATTTTAAACTGTGGTTCATCTACAAATATAGCAGAGTGCCTACATGAGGGACATAGACAGTGAAATACGCCTCTGGCACAGGCACGGCGTTTCCAAGAGCAGGTGGTGAGGAACGGGCCGTCTGCTGAAGTGGGTTCTGAATCCTAAA
>NW_006300150.1:82453-83462 GCF_000327345.1 Myotis davidii | reverse complement strand
CCCCCCCCCCCCCGCCTTTTTTAAAATTTTAGTTGGCATCTCTTGATGTTATTTTATGCTATTTGTGCAATAAGTGATTATTTTTAACACAATCTTAAACCACCAGCAGAAGAGTAGGTCTGCTTTGCAGAAGACCAAAGGCAAAGGAGGGACCAGGTGGGAGAAAGGGCCTAGTTTAGCAGGAAGAGGTAGGTGGTAAAACTCAATACATGCAGAGACCTTCTGTGGCCCAGAGGGTCACCCCCATTGAGAGGGGACTGAAAAGACCATCTCTTGCAAAGTCAAAAAGAAGGGAGCACATAAGAAATTGTGGCACCAGTGTCCACTGATTAGCGAATGGATAAAGAAAATGTGGTACTCTAGGCAGTAGAATATTACCCAGCCATTAAAAAGAATGAAATCTTGCCATTTGAGACTGCATAGACCAGTGATGGCGAACCTATGACACACGTGTCAGAGGCGACACACGAACTCATTTTTTTGGTTGATTTTTCTTTGTTAAATGGCATTTAAATATATAAGATAAATATCAAAAATATGTCTTTGTTTTACTATGGTTGCAAATGTCAAAAAATTTCTATATGTGACACGGCACCAGAGTTAAGTTAGGGTTTTTCAAAATGCTGACACGCAGAGCTCAGAAGGTTCGCCATCACTGGCACAGATGAACCTAGAGGGTATTACACTAAGTGAAATAAGTCAGATAGAGGAAGACAAATACCACACGATTTCACTTATATGTGGAATCTAAAGAACAACATAAATGAACAAACAGAACAGAAACAAACTCATAGATACAGGGAACAAACCGATAGTTGCCAGGTAGGATTAGGACTGGGGGTCCAGGTGGAAAAAGTGAAGGAATTAAGAAGTACAAATTGGTAGTTACAAAATAGTCACAAGGATGTAAGGTACGGCATAAGGAATATAGTCGATAATATTGTGATATCTGTGGTGTCAGGTTGACACTGTGTGAAGTATATGGGTGTCTACCCACTACGCTGTACAG
>NW_006300150.1:55187-82354 GCF_000327345.1 Myotis davidii | reverse complement strand
TATATGCAAAATATCTATAATAATAAAAGGGTATTATGCTAATTAGACCGGACATCGTTCCTGACGTCCTTCCAGATGAAGCTCGGGCTGGAGGGAAACCTGGGTCCGAGGTGCCAGAGGGAAGCTGGTGCCGGCAGCAGGGGAAGGAAGGCCTACTCTTACACGAATTTCATGCATCGGGCCTCTAGTATCTTAATAAAGTGGATCTTTAAAAAGTGGAGGAGGGGATTTAGGAGAGAACCTAAACTCTGGGCGCATTTACACGGTGCTTACGCTTGGTGGTTTATGAATGAGTCATGGAGGGGGCAGCGCTGTTGTGCCCATTTGGATTCAGGACATGACTAGGCAGAAGCAACAGAGCCTCCCTCGGTCTCCCCTCATCTTCAGCCCAGGCACCCAGGGATGCCAGGCGAAGGCGAGTGGCCAGCTGGCCCCTCCCTGGCCCCTGCAGCAGAGGAGGGGACGTTAGCTCATCACTCGGCAGGGCCAGCTCCCGGCCCAGGACTTGGGCCTCTCCCCAGGACAGCACCAGGTGTGGGGCTGGCAGTTTAGTTTCAAGATTTAAGATCTTGAATCATCCTCACAGGGAAATAGACAAGCAACATCAGCAAAGTAATAACCATGAAGGCTGCGGCCAGCTCCACGTGCCATCTCCCCGTGAGGCCTCTGCCCTTGCCAGTTAGAGGTCTCGCCTCCAGCTCCGTGGGTGGGGACAGAGGCCAGGGGGGCCCTGGCGCCTGCCCTCAGCTCAGTTGCTCCCTCTTCCCAAGGGCAGGAGTCCCCACCCATCCCTACCTTTCCTTGATCACGGGACTGTCCGTCACACCTGACTTCAGAAAGCCGGACAGTGTGAGGAACGCCTTTCTTATCTGGTCATAAAAAAGGAGTGGTGGGAGGGAGTTCCAGCTCCAGCCAGTTCCTGGCCATTGGACTGAATGAGATGTCGAAATGAGAAGTTGGGCCGTGGGTTGAGGGCAAGTTCATGTTCTTATCCAGGGAGTGGAAGGCTGCAGGGGTTTTTGGTGAGAAGATTCTCAGAAGCCCCAAGATGAATACCAGTTGCAGTGAGATTAAGAAAAAATCAATAATAACAGTTACTCAGAATAGCAACCTCCGTGTCTCTGTAGCCTTCAGGTTCACACGGTGCCTTCATTTAAACTGTTAGCTTTATCTTCACAGCCACTGTACAGGCGGGAAATGTATTCTCCTGGTTCTTCACCAAGGTCATGCTGTGAAATTCTGTATCAACTCAGAAAGGCACGCTGAAGCTCTAATTCATCCACAAGGAACGTTTGACGTGGGTGCATGGAGCTGGTCACGTTATTCTGCCTCTTTGTGATGTCCACAGGGACATCTGGAAGATCTCCATGGAGAGGGGCAGGGCCAGGCTGACGTGGTCTTTCATCTCATTCACCCTCACTCACCCAGGCTCAGTCTCTTTTTTTTTTCTGCTGAAACACTGGCTATAGAGCTAGGAGCTCATGGTTGGTAGGTAATTGCCTTCATTGTAATATAGTTTTTGGTAGAAAAATCACCTAAATTCATGATTGCACTGAGTAAGTAATCTCTTGGTTGGCCACACCCTGGGAAACACAGCCTGCAGACCCCAGCTGGGCAGCAGTCCCCCCGCAGGCAGCACTGGGCTTGAGAACCGGGGGTGGGGGTGGGGGTGGCCTCCAACAGGGGAATAACTTGCATCCATCCTGCCACCAGGGATGCTGAGGACACTGCACTGCCTGGGCAGAGGCTGTCTTCATATGATATATGAACCATCGTATCGAAGTGCACACGTACTGTCATGGTATAATAATAACAATAGCGTCACTGTATTTGTGGGCAACTCCTTTCTGTAGGGCACTTGAAGCCTCTCTGCGGGGGTGGGGGAGGCAAACCTCATGAAACCCGAAATACCCTGCGTAGGTGAACACCATAGGTCGTGGGAGATGGGCAGCTGGGTCCTCAAGAAGGGCTCCAGGAATCTGTTGTCTGGGCAGCTTATCTGGAGACCCACCCACCCAAGGCCCACAGCCCAGGCCCTCCTGTGGCTGAGCGATAACTTGGCCTTCCCCTCCAGCCCTCCAGCTCCTCCCTGCTCTGAGCCCCACAGAGCTGACACCAGGTATCAAAGACTTAATACCAAAAACAAATATAAAATCTATCCATAACTGGCATGCTGGTTATGTGCTGAAATCATATTTTCAATATTTGGATCAAAGCAAATGCATTATGAAAACTAATTTCACCTGTTTCTTTTCACTTTTTAAAATGTGGCTACGAGAAACATTACAATTGCATTGGGCTGGGCTTGCATTTCCACTGTGCTGGTAGGAACAAGGGGGCATGGAGAGAGCTGCGGGTGACAGTCATCAGAGCGCCGGGAGGGCTGGCACCGTCACACTGACGGTCCTGGAGTTTTCAGCTGTAAAAGGTCCTGGGAATCGCCACCCACAGTGGGATAAAGACACTGGACCTGGGCAAGTGAAGTGTCGTCCCCTCATGGTCACCCAGCAGACAGTCCTGTCTCCAGGAGTTTAGGGCCCTCTGTCCCAGCAGCCACTTCCAAATTTCTTAAAATTAGCTTTAACTCTGATGAAACTGTGTTTCTAACAGATTCTTCCTCCCCTTCAGACTCCGCCCAGCTCTCCTCAGCAGCCTAGTGAAAAAGGAGCTCTGGTTCCCGCTCTATACAAGGGCCTGAGGTCAGCAGAGTCCAGCCAATGCGTCCTGGGCAGGAGAGCACCGAGCCCAGTGCCACCCTCTCCCGGGACCCAGCCTGGGGTTGACCTGGGGACAAAGGCCCAGCGAGGGACAGCATTCACACTGCCACCTGCAAATGGATACGAAAAATTAGCCCAGCCCAGCCAGTGTGGCTCAGTGGTTGAGCATCAACCTATGAACCAGGAAGTCACAGTTCGATTCCTGGTCAAGGCACATGCCCAGGTTGCAGGCTCCATCCCCAGTAGGGGGCGTGCAGGAGGCAGCCAATCAAATGATTCTCTTTCATCATTGATGTTTCTCTTTCTCCCTCCCCCTTCCTTCTGAAATCAATAAAAACATATTTAATTTTTAAAAAAATAGCCAAGTTTGGGCTCAAATCTTTAAAGAGCTGTCAGCTCAACAGCAGCAGCTGGGAGGTCCTGGGAGCTGCAGGCAGCTGAGAGGCGAAGCTCATCCAGCCACATCTCACAGGAGGTACCACACAGTAAATTCTGTTACTTATTTATTTAACATTTTATTTTTATTGAATTTTAGAGAGAGAGGAAGGGACAGGGATAGAGGGACAGAAACATTGATGTGAGAGAGAAACATCAAGGGGCTGCCTCCTGCACGCCGCCCCCCGCACCAGGGATTGACCCAAAATCTGGGTCTGTGCCCTGACCGAGAATCAAACCAGCAACTTTTCAGTGCACGGGAGGACGTCAACCAACTGAGCCACACCGGCCAGGGCAGCACCCAGTACATTCTTATGTATCACATATACTTGAGTCTGTTCAGTCCCAATGATTTGATGTCTATTCTTGGACTATATGGAAAATACCACCAAACTATTCTCACTGATGTAATTTAACTGAGTGTTAACATTAAACTGAGTATTAACTTTTAATCAGTTTATGCTCTTGCTCGCCCGGTCTCTTTTTTTAATCATTCACAGAGGATACTTAACCTTAATGATCAATTAAGAGGGAAAGGAGCGAAAGAGTCCCAAGCAGACTCAGGGGAGAGGGAGGCCCCACCTTCATGTCAAGGAGCCCAACCGGGTGGGACAGGCAGGCTCCGGGCTGCCCAGGGCTGATAGGAAAAAGGCGCCTGATCGGGGCTGGAAGCCACGTCCCCAGAGTCATATGGTGAGAACCAAAGGAAAAGTGCTACAGAAAACACGCATAGGAGCAAGAGGCTGTTTTGAGTGGTGTGTGTGTGTGGGGGGGCGGGGGGGTTGATGGTGCTTTTTGTTGTTGTTAATCCTCATCTGCCCTGACCAGGGCACATGCCTGCAAACGAAGAACATGCCCTTGATCAAAATCGAAACCCAGACCCTCTATCCACTGAGCCGAATGGGCCAGGTCGAGGCTATGGCTTGAACTGCTGGAATGACTAAGTAGGGGAAAGGGCATCATGAATATTTACAAGGTATCCAGACTCCGCATAGGGGACTAGCCCTTGAAGCCCAGTGATGGAACCATACTTGCATGGACATGAGTGACGATAAGTCCCCCAGGACAGGGAACTTAGTTCCCCTCACCTCTGGGAAGGAGGGTCCACCTCTGCCAGGACTCTTAGGACAAATAGGTCAGGGCAGTCTCCCCCGGAGCCCACAGCCCAGGGCCCTGGGGTTCTCAGAAGGGACCAGGTGGTAATTCCAAGTCGTCTCTACACATCAGGGACCACGGCTCAGATCAAAGTAGTGATCGGCATCCCAAGGGGACCATTAGGATGGTTTCAGTTGCAAGAAACGAAACCTGGCTCAAACTGGCTTAAACAGTGAAAGAAATGCATGGGCCCAGGTAACAGAAGTGCACGGGGAAGCCTGCCCCCGCAGCTCGCTGACGTTCTGGGAACTGCTGATAAAGGGAATGGGGCTGGGCCAGTCTCTGGCCGCAGCTCGGCACTGCCTTCCCCGTGGCTGGCGGCATCCTTAGTAAAGGCTGGGACGCCCAGAGGATACCTGGGGCTGCACGCTTCCCTTTGGGGGTGTGGTCATCACGTGGCAGAACATTCCTTGCCCCAGAATCCCCAGCAGAAGTCCTGAGGGTCACCCTGGTGAGACCACACTTGCTCATATGTCATCCTGGAGTGGGGTAGGACTGGCTTGTCTTGGCTGCTGGAGTTGGAAGGACTGATGTCCCCACCAGAAACCTGGGGCTACTGAGATATCACACGGCCACGGAATGGGGCTTCCTGTGGGAACGGAAAGGAAACAGCCTGGAGCCTGGGCCCTAAATCTGGAGAGGAATACTTATGTCATTGGAGAAACTTGTTCCCTTATCTCTTAGAGAGATTCATAACATCATTTGTCATTTCTTCCCAAGCTCAGTGCTCAAACCCTGCCAGCCCTGGGGTAAAGCTACAGAAATGCAGATCCAGGAAATGGGGACCCATGTCAGGAACTAGAGCCCCACACCACACTGAGCCAGGTCCTCGCTGTCTGCTCCACCAGCCCCTCAATAAAGGGGCACACAGCGCTCAGGGACAGGGGCCATGTAACAGTGTTTTATCTAGGAAACCACTTGCGACTGTCACAGAAAGAAGTACCCAGTAACACAGGCGGCCTGCTAGAGCTGCTGTACCCCCACCCCCACACCCCCAACAAGTGTGGCAGTTCCTCGGCGCCAGGAGGGTGGCTCAGGAGGAACCGAGCAAGGAGGCACCAGCCTGGTGTCAGCCCAGCAGCTCTGCAGAAGCGACGCCCCGCACAGCCTCTCTCTTTCCAAAACACGGTCTTCCTTGGCCTATCGCAGCGGTTTTGTGCTCACACAGATCAGCAGCTCTTCCCAAGAATGCTGGGGTTTGATGGCAAGTTCTACACAGAGAGGGAGCTGGGGGCTCCCTCTCTCACATGGGAAGTGGGGAGCAGGCAGACCAAGGCTCAGCCCATCAAGTGTTCTCTCCAGTCGGGGTAGACCAGGCGGCCAGAGACCACTGTGTTAACTGGGGATGATGGAGTTGTGTGCTAGGCATTCAGAGAATGCCAGCATTATCTAAATGCTTATAATTATGCTCAAATCAGGCTGTGTTGAGTCCAACACTCCACCTTGGGTCATTGATATGGGAGAGCTTCCCAAGACCCTGGCAATAAAACCCCACAAACAGGCAACAGCAGCATTTTAAGTGGGGAAATGTTTCAATACATATATTTCGTGATATCCATGAAGGATAAAGGACACCTGTCCCCAGTGTCTGCCTTCACTGCATCTCTGGGTTCTATAGTTAACAAACTATCTCAAAGGTCAGCAGCTGAAGGCCCAGCCCGGTGGCTCAGTTGATTGAAGCTTCATCTCGTACACCAAAAAGGTTGCAGGCTCAATTCCCCACCAGGGCACATACCCAGGATGCAGGTTCAAACCCCAGTCCTGGGTGGAGTGTGTTTGGGAGGCAACCAATTGAGGGTAACCTCATCTATGTTCCTCTCTCTCTCTCTCTCTCTCTCTCTTCCTTTCTCTCTCCCTCTCCCTTCTCCCTCCTCCCCTCCCACTCCCTAAAAATCAATGGAAAAAATATCCTTGGGTGAGCATTACCCCATCCCCCCCAAAAAAGAAATAATGTATTTGGCAAAATATTTTTGTTTGAGAAATACCAAGTGTTGACAAAGGCATAGAATTGGAACTCTGATACACTGGCAATGAGAGTATAAAAAGGTTCAATTTTGGAGAGCAATTTGGCAAGATCTCATAAAATTAAAGGTAAACATATAGTACAATGCAGCAATTCTAGTCCTTGATTTAGACACAGAGAAACTCCTGCACAGTTGCCCAAGGAAACCCATATGAGAAGGCAAATGGTAGCACTGTTTTTAATTTTCAAAAATTTGAAACCACCAAAGTGTTGACCGGAAATCAGATAAACGTGTGTGGTCATGAATGAGCCACATACAAACGTGAAGGAATCACACAACTACAATGCTAAACAACAAATAGTAATTTGTGTGAGAATGCATACAGTGTGAGGTCATTTACATAGAGCCCGAGAACCTGCAAACCCATGGTATGTATCACTTAGGGACACATACATGTATCATAAAATTAAAAAATAATGAGCACTAAATTCAGTCAGTAGTTCCATTCCTCCTGAATGGAACCAGGGGAGAGCAAATCCAGGCCCTGAAATCTTACACTACGTGGTGGGTACATGAATGGTCATTATTTTATTCCTATACTAGTGGCCGGTACATGGATTCTTGCACATTGAAAGGAAATTAAATAGTTGGTCTTCAGACATATTCTGTTGATGATGATGCTTTCTTTCGGCTTCAGAGGTACGTTGTACCGATAGTTGGTCTTCAGATACATTCTGGCATTGTGTGTGATTAGTCCCAGTGAGAGCTTTATATATGTCGTGCATGTGAGTCAACGTTTATTTCTAAGTTTCCAGTGCGTGTCATTCGTACCGGCTGCTCAGACGGTCGGACGGATGGACAGTCGATCACTTAGCCTTTTCTATATATAGATAGCCTTTTCTATGCCTGAAATAGTTCACATCAAATTGTTATGAAGGCCCGCATTATGCTAAGTGTGTAGCCCAGTGCTGGGGGCGAGTTGGGGTGCCGGAGGCTCAGTATAGAGTAGCAGCTGCTGCCACTTCCACTCCCACATCCCACCCCTGATATTCATTCACCTTTGGATTCTCCCCTTCACTCCATCTTAAGGCGGAAAAGCATGCTTCCGTTTTACAGAAGCTCAGGTGAGTTTGTGACTAAAGTCATGAGACGCACTCTTAACCTGGGTGCCTGAATCTGGACCAGCATTATGAGAACAGTCAACTCTTTTTTGAAAGGGAGAAATCAAATGTACCAGGTGGTCAAATACTAACAGTGGGCAGAGTTTTGAAAATGCTGATTTGACAGCAAGACATGCCAGTAAATCTCATTGGTCCCTTCATCCCACCTGATGGAGTGTAAGGAAGGGCACACATTCACCCCGTGTGGCCAGGCTGGCTCCTGGTTTAAGGTTCCCAAGCCTGCACGCCTGCTGGAATCCTCAGGAGAGCTTCGTAAACTCCTGATGCCCGGGTCTCTCCCTCACCAGTGACACCACAATGCTCTGCCCAGGCCCCAGCTCTGCAGGGGAGGCCGATGCCCAGACAAGGCTGAGGACCCCAGGCTTGTGTGGTCCTCCCTGAGACAGATGCCCCCAGTGAAGTCCGGTTGTGTTCCCTCATGTTTTCCTGTACAAAACACTAATTCCTTCCCATCCCTTCTGGAGCTTGTACAGCTCAAGCAATCAGGGATGCAACTGCAGGGATAGGATGGCTTGTTTGGAACTGGGATGGAGGGCCAGCGCCTCACCAGTATCTTCCCCCCCCTGTTCCCAGTGGACAACTCCATCTGGGCATGCGGCCACCCAACCGAAAACCACATTTCCCAGGGCAGGGAACGGGGGACGGGAGGGAAAGCTCTCCTTCACTAAGGAATGCCAACCAATAAAGAACAAGGATCAAGATCGAGAAAAAGAGAAAATCACCATTTTACAGCTACCAGATTCATCCGTGGACACCAAGGCCACTGAACAAAAGACTGTTGGGTAGTCACACAATCTGAAAGTTTCACCCCGAGATGAGGCACTTTATTTTAATGCCAAAGATACTTTTAAAGTGGAGAGATCTGGCAGACACCCCTGTGCCAGTTGTTAAGCCTCTGCATTTTGGGGTGACGCTGGGCCAGGACCCTCGGAGCACCTTGGTCAGCAGCTGTTCCCCTGCTGTGGTTTGCAATAGGGGAGCTGAGAGGAACCTGCGGAGACCAACTTCCTGCTTGTTCACTTCCTGTCCCTGTGCAGTCACCTCACATTGCTTCACTCTGATGCAGCAGTTCCTTCCTCTGCAGCAGTTGATCCTGTTTACAGATTGGCAGCCCTCACAGTCAGCCTCTCAAAGTCACCAGCCGCCACCATGCCCGCCTCAGGTATGGGCCCTAGGCCCACCGACCCTCCCAAGCTGAGACGCCAGCACGAGCCACCCGGTGCCGCTTCCCCAGAGATCTATCAGCCTCACAGGGCTCCTCTCCAAGCTCCTAAAGTTGTTGTTATTGTTGTTGTTGTTAATCCTCAGACGAGGATATTTTTCCATTGGTTTCTAGAGAGAGTGGAAGGGTAGGGGAGAGACAGAGAGAAACATTGGTGTGAGAGAGACACATTGATTGGTTGCCTCCTGCACATGCCCTAACCAGGGTCTGAGATTGAGCCTGCAAGCACCATGCCCCAACCAGGGCCTGAGATTGAGCCTGCAAGCACCATACATGTCCTTGACCAGAATCAAACCTGGGACCCTTCACTCTGAGGACCAACAATGCTCTATCCACTGGGCCAAGCCGGCCAGGGCCAAGCTCCTGAAGTTTTAATAGCTCCAACGTCTTGTCTGTTTCCCCAGCCTCCATAGTTGATACCTCCATGACACCTTAGCATTTGCTTTGGGCCATTTCAGTTACCCAGTTAACACTTTTCACCTAGTTAACAACTCTTTAACTAAATTTTGTTAAACACCTATGAGTCCCATCTTCTGATTGGATTCTGATGCAGAGGTTGGTACCAAGAGTGGGGCTCATATCCTACCCTCTGATGTGTACTTTACCTCACGAGGCATCAGGACTTCGAGTGAGCAGACTTATCAGTTATGTTACCAACGACCACAGCTGGCAGCTTAGGGCCTGGGGTCTTGAGGCAGTCACCACATGGTGAAGGTGGAGCCCGCCTCCCTACCCTGGTGGCCAGGGCACCACTGTAACAGCACCGGCTTCTTACACTTGGGGGAGAAATAAACTGTCTTCTCTGTTCTTGGTATTTTCTGCCATTAGGTTTAACCTAATCCTAATTTATACAGTATCTTATAGACTTGCCTTCAAAGGCAATCCATTCAATTAAGTTCTTCATTTCAGATTTAAGAAATGAAGGTATCATTAAGGAAAATTACCTGTCATACCCCAGTCAAAGAAGGTATCAGTGTCAAGAAATCAGTGTCAAGTTGAACCATATCAAGAAAAGTTACCTACATTTACTTGCATGATTAGATTAGTTAATAAACACTATTTATAAAGTATCGGGCACTGCACACTTTACATGCATTATTTTACTGAATCCTCATAAAAATCTGGTAACATCAGTACAATTATTACCACCAATCTTTGGACAAGGGAACTGAAACTTAGAGAGATTAAACTTTTAATTTAAAGTTTTTCTCTGTGCCAGATAGCGATTCTCTGTGGACACAACAGCCATTCTAAGAAAAGCCAAGTGTCACACCAACTTCACACTCACAAACTGACAGTATTTCCAGAAAGCTGGCGAGGCCACCCACCTGAGGCTGACGGAGAGCCTGCCAGAAGCTAACGTCTCAGCCCAAAGAAAATGACCTCCCTTCAATTCAATAAGGAACACACAGGCCCATCATAGGACCCGACTAATGGGCAGTATTGACTAACGTTCCCAGAAGCCGGCCCCCCAAAATTCACCATTGAAATGTAATTGAATAAAAGAGCCCAGGAAAAGACATCAAATCAATAGGCGCCTGGTTCTCATCGGCGGAAATGTGAACTCTAATGGTCCTTGTACACAGCACAGGTCTCCCTGGGATTCCCAAAGGCCCATTATCCCTAATGCTAAACTAAAAAGCAGTTTCACTTTAGGAACCAAATTGGCAACTCAGCTGCCAACTATTATTTTGCAAAGCAGGACACAGTGAGTTGAAAATTATATTTTACCAATTAGCACAGTGAGAAACACTGCTGAGGCGTTCGCCCAAGCCTGCAATTAGAGAGCATTTGCTGGCTTCTAGAAATAGAATGAATGGGAGGTAGGCGCCTCTATCTGGGTCTTCAGCAGTGCTACCCTGGGAGGGAGGCCGTGCTGGGAATGCAGCCGTCCCCAGAACACCACCGCCTGGCTCCTCTGCCCTGCACCCCAGCCTGTTCAGATGAGGCGAGGATACCCGCATCCTGTCCAAATAGAATGGAAGGCTAGAAAGGCAAAGGACCAATCAGCACCTGTAGTGCTTCATTTTCGTAGTTATTTGAAACAGTGATGAAGGGTCTGATGTCTCCATCTGCCACAAAGGTACCAGTTTGGGAGGAGCACCTCCAAGATCTCCAGCTGGCTGACCCTTCCAAGCTTTCCAGACATCTCAGGGTCCCAGCTGAAAAGAGGATTGTTAAATAATTAGGATTTAAGTCTCTCAAGTAGAGGCAAAGGAACAGGGCCAAAGAGAAATGACTCCCACACCTCGGGACAGGAGTGCGGTAGCCTTACTGAAATTTAGAGCGATGAGCAAGATCAGGTGTAAGACGAGAGAAAATCACTGGCAAAGATATTTGCAAATCGGCCCGGCTGGTGTGGCTCAGTGGTTGAACATTGACCCATGAACCAGGAGGTCACAGTTCAATTCCTGGTCAGGGCACATGCCTGGGTTTGGGGCTCGATCCCCAGTAGAGGGCATGCAGGAGGCAGCCCATCAATGAGTCTCTCATCTTTAATGTTTCTATCTCTCTCTCCCTCTCCTTTCCTCTCTCTCTAAAATCAATAAAAAACACATTTTTAAAAAAAGGTATTTGTGAGTCATATGTACTGCACAAACGCAGTAGAGAGGGGTTAATAGACCGGGTGTCTCCAGGCCAGCGGATTTTATAGGAAACACCACAGCCCAGCTTTTAGTGAGCATGTCACCTTTGGACTCTAAGCAGCTTTAAGTTGCCGGAAGTCAAGAGTAAGGTAGGGTGAGAACAAATCCTTTATTTCCTTGCCAATAAGGAAATGAACTGTTGAAAGCCCCAGCTTAGCCCAAAGCTTAGCCCAGCTTGCAAAGATGATGGCAACTTGCAAGTACACAAGTGCAGGATTATATAAACCACTGCAGGGGGTTAACCAGGTGACTCAACACTGACCTGCTTATTCTGACACCACTGAACTTTTAGACACTAAAAGGGCTTTACCAAGGCAGCAGCAGCTTCATCTCTCAGAATGATTCTGTGTGTGGTGTGTTTGTGCCCACATGCACACATATGTGCACATATGTACAGGCAAAATGCCTTAGAAGACATGCAAGCCACTGACAGTTACCTTTGGGTAATGGGACAAGGAAACGGAAAAGCAAGCAAGGTTCTCTCCTTCTATGCTTAATTGTTCAAAAAAATTTCTATTTAAACATTCCAATAAATTTTTCACTTTAAAAAAATGACTAAGCCCTAGCTGGTTTACTCAGTGGATAGAGTGTCAGCCTGAGGACTGAAGGGTCCGGGTTTGATTCTGGTCAAGGGCACATACCTCAGTTGCAGGCTCCCAGCCCTGCTTGGGGGCATGCAGAAGGCAACCAATCGATGTGTCTCCCACATCAGTGTTTCTGTCTCTTCCTCTTCCTTCCACTGTCTCTAAAAAATGAATAGAAAAAAATCCTCAGGCCCTAACCGGTTTGGCTCAGTGGATAGAGCGTTGGCCTGCGGACTCAAGGGTCCCAGGTTCGATTCTGGTCAAGGGCATGTACCTTGGCTGCGGGCACATCCCCAGTAGGGGGTGTGCAGGAAGCAGCTGATTGGAGTCTCCCTCTTATCGATGTTTCTAACTATCCTTCTCCCTTCCTCTCTGTAAAAAATCAATAAAATATATTTTTTTTAAAAAAGAAAAAATCCTCAGGTGATTAAAAAAAATAAATGACTAAAATATCAACTAGTCAAGAATTCCTAGGTAAAAACAGGTTGAAACATTGACCTTAAACTCCCCCTGAAACACCACCGAAATGGCCGTAAAGGACTATTGTAGAGACACAGTTGTTACCAGACCAAGTGGGGGCCCCCTTTCCCACTGGATGCTGCTGGAGGTGGACTTCTTATGATATCCCGAGAAAAGGAATTTCCTGAGACTTGCACGGGAGGATGAGGTATGGTAGAAAGCTTTATTTCCAGTTATAGAAGCATAATCTGGGTTTCAGTAAAGCTAGAAGCAAAGTCAGTGTTCAGAGTTTCCATTCCATGTTGCGCCGGATCCAGGACAGCGAAGGCTAGCTGCAGTCCATTAGTCCATTGTGTGTGGGGTCTGCGTGGTCATGGGCCACACGGGAGAATGCCAGGTAGCCGAGCATGAGCCACGAGCCATGAGCCAAGGATACCAAGAGGAACCAAGAGAGTGAATTTGTTTAGGGGATTATATATCTCACCCCCATTCTGGCCAATGACCTCTGTTCCCAGGTGTGACTGACAAGCAAGTCATATTCCCTTTGTCATCTCAACTTTCCTGGGGATGCCCTTATATTCCCTGTGTTTCCCTCCCCATGGTTTGCAGGGACCATGTCTATGTCTGGTCTTCCCTTTGTTCCTTTTCTATTATTAGTAACTATTTAATTACAACGGTATCACAGTCATCGGGCTAGGAGACAAAACCACTGAACTGTGGTAGCGGGATGGCACATGGGGACAAGGGACCAGCCTGAGATGGCCGAGGCTAAGGTGGCCCCTGAAAGGCTGTCACTCAAAGTCTAGGGAGCAGTCAGGGCACCTGTGGTGACATTTAAAAACAAAACATTACCTTTAGATATAGCTTCAAGTAATATACAGGTCAGATGATATTAGGTTTAAAATACTCCGGTAAAAATGTTTCTGTGAGAGGGAGAAGCAAATGCGAGAGCAGAATGCTGACTGCTGTTGGAGCTGGATGGAGGGCACCTGGTACCCACGGTTCATTATACTCTTCTATTTTCACGTATATTTGAAATTGCCATGCCTGTGCCCCACATTGCAGTCAGGCATGGTCTTCCACGTGGCATCAGACTGGACGTTTATTTTACAAAGGGCACTATGGAGGGCCCATGGGTTGGGAAACAGTGGGCAGAGTTGAGGGCAAGTAACACAAAGGCCGCTCTCGCTCTGCACAGTAGCTAGCTGAGGGTCCACAAATGTGACCATGAAAGGTGGTCTAATAACCAACAGGTAAGATGGTTGTCCCATGAGGTTTAAAATTTTTTTCTCAAAACATTAGATGACAGTTATAAATGTATATGAAAATCGAAAAATAGTTAAGCTACTATTAGAAAAATTTTTTTCTCAAAACATTAGATGACAGTTAAGCTACTATTAGCCCGCTGACTTAAATCATTAGAAATATTGGGATGGAAGTGTTTTGGGATGGGCTTCCCCCATCAGACCTTTTCTCACTGCTGTGAACCATCTCTGAGCAGTCCCTGCGTGTGAAGTCCCATCAGTCACTTCCTCTGAGACATCTGCACCCTTTCCTCCCTCATGTTGACAAGGTCACCTTCGCCAACTTCCTCACAGCAGCAGCGCCAGCCTTTCCACGGTCAAACACAAGCCAGTTTATGTTCAGTTTGAATTCTGCCACTCTGTGCATTACTGTCACTTTTTGCTAAGATACTTTAATTTCTTCCAAACCTCAGCTAAAGAAATTGTAAAATCTCCAGTCATAGCAGCAATAGCCTGTCCAAAAGTCCATGAGAAGTGGAAATAACCTTTTTGTCCACTGGCCGAATTGATGAGAGCTGTGTTTGATGGTAAAAAAGCACGTTTTGATACTTTTGTCCAAGTCCCTAAGAGAATGAGGAGCTAACCCATCAGGGGCACTAAAAGCACTGTCTCTGCAGCCCTCTCCACCGCTGGGAGAACAGGAGACGCCGCCAAGAGCTGTCATCTTGAGTGAGCAGAGTAACAGATGAGCAGCAAGCAGCCACCCACTGGTGAGAGGGGGGACCTGGGCAGGTCACTGGCGCCGATGCGCCTCGGCTGTGTCGGTGTGCTTTCTGGACTGGAGAGCTAGCATTCGAGTTAGTGCATGTGCCACAGCAACTGAAATTTGAACCACGTTGCTGGGAGACTGGGCTATTTACCCAAACGGTGGTATAGAATCCGTGCATGTAGAAGCCACAAAGCAGGAACTACCGGTGCTGGAAACAGAGAAACACAGGGTGGGGCAAAAGTAGGTTTGCAGTAGCTTGTATGGAAAATAATACAATAATCAGTAATAATGTAAGAATAAACTGTTTTGCATACTCACAGCTGTAAACCTACTTTTGCAGTTGAACAGTGACCTCTTCCCCGCCAGCCCCACAGATTTGAGTCACACTGAGACCTAGCTCTTCTTTGGGATCACCTCACCCAGGGTTTCTCCACCTCAACACTTTCGACATTTTAGTCCGGGTTAGGTCTTTGTGTGGGGCCCCTGTACACTGTAGGGTGTTCATAGCAAGATTTCTCAGGCCAGTAGCTTCCCCCAAGTGTGACAACCAGAAGTCTCAATATTGCCAATATTTTGACATATTGCCACAAAAATCACAACTAGTGGAAAAGCACTGCCTGAGACGAAGGCGCCACAGTCCCACCAGCACCGCCCGCGCACTGAGCTTCCCACCAGCACTTCATTCTGCTCTTAAATGTGAGATCAAAGAGCACCCGGCAGCCAAGGAAAGCCCTGGAAGGACACAGACCAGAGCAAAAGCCAGAGCCCAAAATGGGAACTATGTTAACAAATTAAAATTATCCTTAATATTTAAGAAAAAGGTACTGATCCCATCCATGAAATAGGACATAAAGGACAAGGTCAGAGAAGAAAGAATGTATTGAGCAAAAAAATGAGAAATTAGAGGACTTGTTCAATAGCTTCGGAGAAAAAAGAAAAAGGTGTGGAGGATATCACAGTAATTCAGGAAGTTCCTAGAACTGAAGGATGTAAACTTCTGGGCTTCACAGGAGTGAGTGCTCAGTCCACTGAAGAATAAACCACCTCTGCACTGTCAAGTTAGCCACACTAAGGAGTAAATACCCCAGCAAGCTTCTGGCAAGGAAGGCGGGCCACACGCACCAAGTCATCAGAAAGGGTTCAGACTTCCACCAACGCAGTGCCGTCAATTCCTGAAGGGGGATTATTTCGAACCTGGACTCTACACTCAAATGACCAATTAAATGTGAAGACAGAATAAACACGTGCAGACACACAAGGTCTCAAGAAACTCCTCGCCAGCTCTTTCTCAGGAAGTTGCTAGAGGACATTCTCCACAAAAGCAAGGGAGTAAGCCAAAAGAAAAAAAAAATGAAAAACGGGCTACGGGAAATGGGAAATTTAACAAAGGAGGTAAAAGAAATGCCCAGAAGGATGAGGAAGATTTCAGGACAGATATACAACTTGTCCAGGTGAGATGAGAAGCTGTGAGTAAGGCTTCCTTCCACGATGGAGAGAGACCATGCCTGTCGCTTTTGATGGTCCCCGAGACAAAATCAGACAACTGGGATCAATTGTCTGATTTTGAGATCAATTAGTGACAAGAACAGGACAACAAAATGTCAGGAAGTGATCACGGTAGAGTCACTGTATGACTCAGCAGCTCAGCACTACCTTTCAAATGCTCAGAATTCTGATCTTACAGTGATGGTGGGAGGTTAGGGTCTGTGCTTGCAGAAGGGAAGGCTAACACCACTGAGACACAGGAACCAGGGTTGAAAGCAGGTGCCTTAGGAAAGGAAAAAACAGGGATGGAAGATCCATTGTTGTTACAAGCCTTATTGAACCACCTGACTCCTTCATATGCACACAACCTTGATTTAAAAATACTCACCCCCTACCTGCCCCCCTCCTTTCCGGAGCCACAGGGAAAATGTTGGAGGCTTACTAATCTCCATTTCACCCCAGAGCAGACAGTTCGGCTCTGTGAGGTCATATGGCTCCAGGAGAGGAAGCCAGTATTAAAACTCAGAGGGCCTCCTCCAGGACCTCAGTTCAGGGTATAGCAGCAGGTTCCTGTTAGTACAGCCACGGCCACCTTTCTCAAATAGAGCCACACAAGGTCACCTCCAGCCAGCCCCAAAGACTGTCTCTCTGCTAGCACGTATTGTGAAACACAGATGTTTTCCAGGCCCCTTTCATCAGCTGTAAAATAAGGGCGAGACCTACCGCAAGTCTCAAGGGCTAAATGTGCATAAAGAGCTTAGTGCAGAGCCTGATGAACATTTACTGAGCGATGCTGCGGAGCATGTACCCAACCAGTGGTCTGATCCCTCAGGCACAAGTCTAATCTCCCAGGCACAGTCTGTTGCCAAAAAGCATCTTCCTAAAACTTGCTCTCGGGCAGAAACCATCAACCTTGTTTGCAAAGCTCCACTTTCCATTTACTATTCTGACCAAGGAAAGAAGAGATCATGGTCAGGACTAAAGAAAGCAACACTGAAGATTTTTAAATGAAGCTGAGCCTGCCACACACACACATATCTGAGCATTCTTTGTAAAAGCAAAGCTGGAAAACAATTATAAAATAGTCCATTCAGTCCTAGCTGTTTTGGCTCAGCGGAGAGAGCATTGGCTTGCAGACCAAGAGTCCCAGGTTCGATTCTGGTCAAGGGCATGTACCTTGGTTGCAGGCTCCTCCCCGGCCTGGGCCCTGGTCAGGGTGTGTAGGAGGCAACCAATCGATGTGTTTCTCTCACATCAATGTTTCTGTCTTTCCCTCTCTCTAAAAATCAACGGAAAAATGCTGAGTGAGAATTAACAACAACACAAAATACTCTGTTCAAACAGGGGACTTCGTGGATGTTAAAAACAGTGAAGAGATCTGTGTGTGCCAATGTGAAATGCCTAGGTTATGCTAGTATAAGGAAAAATGCATCCACCTAAAATTAATACAATATTGAATGTTAACTGTAGTTGAAAAAAACTTAATGTTTTTAAAGGGAAATATGCCACACTCCCAATAGTCCCCATGGAGGATGTCATGTGTCGTGAGATCACAGGAACCGTAACAGGGAGGAGTGGGGAAAACCAAAGTTGGGTATTGGTGTCACTTGTTAATGGGTAAGGACAACTAATCAGGAGCCCCGATGCTTCACATATGAACAAAAACCAGGACAACCAATTATCTAAAAACTGTAGGCCTTTTTATTCAGTTAAGAGGTAGACAGATGAACATGGAAGGCTGTCCCATCCAACTTGCCCAAAGTTCACACTCCATTCATCCATCCCACATTGCCAGAAATCTCAAAGAAACCACAACTGCCAGAGGCTTTTCTTCCTATTTCTTCATAGCAATAAGTCAGTCAGTCAACTGCTTGCAGGAAGTTACTAATTTAAATTCTTACTGTGCCCAACAACCTCGTCCCCACAAACGCCACAAATGCCAACAGAACCACCTGCCACTGCCAACAGGAGGGCAGAGTGCAAATGACTATTTGACTAAGAGCTACAAGGGAAGCTTCAGATATGTTTTTGTTGTTACATCCCTGTGCGTGTTCAGGCAGAAGCTGGTGACGCCACCAACCAGAGCACACTGTATGTCAAATGGCTCTGGATGGTGTTTAAGAAAAAAAAGAAATCACAAGTTATCTTCAGACACAACATTAAAACAATGAAATTGAAGCTGGGTACAAAAAGTAGATAAATATGTACAGGAAGTCACAGCCAATAGGAACCAGTGGAAACCTGGCTATTTAAATAGCTAATTTTGAGACAAGTCATATTTAGCACAAAAGCAAATGTAGCACAAGTAATACTTCCTCCCACAGCTCCCAAACTATAGATTGTCCTGGGTCTCCTGTCTCACTGTAATCGTTCAGAGGAGCAGGAACGCTGTGGTGGTCCAAACACTGGCACGATTCTCATCCCAAATAGCTTCCGCTCAGAGGATGACATATTTCTTTTATATTTTTATTTTTGGTGCCCTTGACCGGAATCGAACCCGGGACCCTTCCGTCCACAGGCCAACGCTCTATCCACTGAGCCAAACCGGTCAGGGCAGGATGACATATTGGAAGAACGCCATGATAGCAGCGCTGATTACACCGGAAATGGGAACCGTGACAAACCAGGCCATGAAAATGTTGCGAAAAAGTCGCCAGTCAACAGCCTTTTTGGATCGGAGCCAGCCAACGGACACAACAGAGCCCACCTAGGAGAGAAACAGGCAAGAGAACTGGTTACTAATTCCAATGGTGCTCTGGTGAAGGGGCGCATGACCTCAAGTAGGTAACTGCTGAACTAGACCAAGCCCAGGAAAGCTGGTTTACATATAACGCATTAAGGAGATCACCTGTGGGAGGATGAAGGCAACATAAAAACCCAACCATTCAATTTGTTAACTGGAGTATATTATGATAAGGCTTTATATTCTTGACACATGTCCTAAACTTACAACTCCTCAAGATCCACTGCATAAAAGTTTCTAAACCAAAGTATATGTAAAAAGAAAAGGAAAAAAAAAAAGCCTAGCCCACCCGGTATGGCTCGGTGGTTGAATGTCAACCTATGAACCAGGAAGTCACGAGTCGATTCCCGGTCAGGGCACATGCCCGGGTTGCGGGATCGATCCCCAGGATAGGGCATGCAGAAGGCAGCCAATCAATGATTCTCTTTCATCACTCATGTTTCTTTATCTCTCCCTCTCTCTTCCACTCTGAAATCAATAAAATATATGTTTTTAAAAGCCTGCATATTACCAGAACCATTCAAATGACACAGCACGTGACATAACACTTACTTTACAATGCGTTGTACTGATGGGAAGGCCAATGTTGGATGCAATTACCACAGTAAGGGCAGATGCCAGTTCAATACTGAAGCCACTGTGGACAAAAAAAAGATGACTTGTTAAGAAAGAAACTTGGTGTTTTTTTTGTAAGCTACCACTACCTCAAAATTAATGCCAACTTGCTGTGCCCCACTCATGGACCTCTTTAGCTGGCTAGAATTCTTAAAATCTCCTTTCAATCAGGCCATGGGAACTCTCTTCTCCCTCTTCTCTAACGTGTGAGGATATACGGTTTTGTGGAAGCCCATGAACAACATTCCCTTTTATTTTGAAGACTTTTGTTCGACACCCTTCTTGGGTCCCAAATAAAACAAAGGCAACCAGCAGGCGTGGCTCAGTGGTTGAGCATTGACCAATGAACCAGGAAGTCACGGTTCAATTCCTGGTCAGGGCACCTGCCTGGATTGTAGGCTCGATCTCCGGTGTGGGGTGTGCAGGAGGCAGCCCATCAGTGATTCTCTCATCACTGATGTTTCTCTCTCTCCCCACCTCCCTCCCTCTCTGAAATCAATAAGATTTTTTTTAAAAAAGCAACAGACCATCATAAAAAAAACAAAGGCTGAGTATATACAGCAATGCACACTTAGCAGACCTATCTTCCTCAGAAAAAGTTATTATTGTGAGACCACTGGAGTTAAACCTAAAAAGTTCACAGCAACAGTGAGATCATCAAGAACTTAGACAAACTGGGTCACTTTAACTAAAGAGTGATTCATGTGGCAGCACCACAGCTGTGTGTAGCTCAGGAACAAGACCCCCTTCCCAGCTTACCTGGAGGGTGTGATCGGTGTCAGATCTTTGCCCATGGTCTGAATGACTCTCCTTCCCCACACCCACAGACCGATGCAGATGCCAACACCACCGTACAGCAGAAGCCATATTGGGGTTGCTACTTTTGAAGATACATCTCCCGTTTTATAAACCAGATACAGGGCAACCAGAGGGCCAATGGCGTTGCTGAAAGAAAAGTGAGGGCAAAGATTAACTTTTCAGACAGAACTGAAAACTGAGTAACTTAATAGTTGTCTTGAATGAAGCCTAAAGCTCACTTAGCAAATAGGTCTGTTTCACAGAAAATGATGGAACCCACATACACAAGACGAGAGCTGCTCTGAGGGGCACCATGCATGTGGGGGCTGTCTTCTCACAGGGAGCCTAAAGCAACTCTGGGCTCCAACAGTTTACGAACCACAGAACTAATGCCAACAGCCTGCAACTCACCTCACAAGGCAAAGATGTTGTTTTCCATCTTACAGCCCAAAATTTATTATCAAAGAACTCAGTCCCATCTCCATAGACAAAAAGGCTTCTCTGAACAATATCTGTTTACCACCCACAGAAAGCTCTCCAAAGAAAATTTTGCTGCTTGTTTTATTAAGTCAATTAACTGCTATTACCTCATCCTACCTAGATATTCAGTCTCACAGATGGCATCACCACCGCAGCCACAAGCATAGCCTTATAAAAAAGTAAACAGTCTAAAAACAGAATGAGCGCTGAGATTCAAAGTCACCAACCTGACATCATTGCCACCATGGGCAAATGAGCCAAAGCAGGCTGTGAGGATCTGCAGGAACTGGAAGAGGAGAGAGACTTCTGGTTTATCCTGGTCGTTCCACTCTTCTAGAGAGCTACTACTTCCTTTTCGGTCACCCAGGCCCATCTCTGCCTTGACGCTCATGTCCATCTCAGAGGCCGAGTGAATGTCAGACACGGCATTGCAGTAGCTGGTGTAACTGTCCATTCGAATTCGCTTCTTGCTGTCTGCGTTCGGCCACGTCAGCTTCTCCATCTCCTCACCTTTCTGCTCACCTTCTTTGGCACGGAATGAATCCAGAGGCATGCCACAGATTGCCATGGTATAGGAAGTGTAGCTATTGTTGCGCCTCAAGGGTTTGTCGCCGGAGTCTCCCATGCAGTCGCCCACCTTGGCAAGATGCAGCTTGTGCAGCAGCTCTTTGTACAAGCCGGAGTCCTTGTGCACCGTGTGATACTGGTAGTGGCCACTGGAGTTGATCTGGTTACTGACGGCCTGGTTGAACTGAACTAGGTTCCCGTTAGGCAGCTGCACTGCACCTGGCCAAGACCAAAAGGAAACATCAACATAAAGAGCATCACGAGGCACCAGTGAGCCTCTGCACCCGCAGGAAAGTGAAACTGCTCCCCCGCCGAAGAAATTCCACTCACCGTTCATGGGGCCGTCCAGGCTGGTTTCCTCTTTCAGGTCCACACTGGGAAGGCGCTCTCGCTCCGGCGCTTCCTCCAAGTCCCCCAGCTTGAAGGAGACAGTCCTCTCCTCCACCACCGCCCGCAGGGGCACGGCGACAGGCCCCGCCTCGGAGATGGGACTCCGGACTTCTATGTCACCCAGAGACAACTTTGCTTCTTCGTGGTCTTCTTTCAAGCTGTTCTTTTTTTCCATTAAGGGGCTCACCGAAGGACTAGACTTTATTTCTCCTAGGAAAGAAGAAATTTTTGTTTGGTTTTGACCAAACCCAGTTGTTCCACACCTCCCCTTTCCCCATTTCAAAAAAGTCCATCTCAACATATGTAAACTTCAGTACAAATCCAGAATCATCTTCCTGTCTGTTGTATTTGCCACGTCTCATTCCCCCTGGGAGGAAACCAACAATGCAGGACACTTAGTATCAGGGGCTGCAAAGCTTTTCAATAAAGGACCAAACAGCAAAGGCTCTGTGGGTTCTGTTGTGTCCTTTCCTTTACACGTAGGCCATGCTTCGCTCCCTGACAACCTGTTCTGTAGTGAAAGGAACTCAAGGCAAGGCTGGCAACAGATTGAAATTTGGACTGCATCTAGTTCATGTTTTTAAAGAAGGAATTCCCCCAAAAGCCCCTCCATGAATTCAAGCGAAGCAACACAGCTCAGTGCAGGCAACGGAAGATGACAACTCTAATTTCCACTTCTATAAAAGAGATGTGCCTTTGACTAAATTCCACAACCAGGCAGGGACAGTTTCTGCCTATCAAGCCAATGCCCAGTTCACACGCTCATTCAGGCATCAGTCAAGCTAGAGCAGAACATAACACATCAGGGAGACTTGTATCATCTTCTCCCAGACTGAGGGGAATCGAGGTCAGTAAGGACTGAGCCTCGTTCCCACTGTGCGCAGGCGCTCGGTGCAGCTGCATGACACAGCACTGCTCCCAAGGCCACTGCAGCCGGTGCTGCCTCCCTTCCAAACAGCAAACCACATCGCCCACTGAGCATTTGCAAGTGAAAAGGGCAGAGAAAGATTGTATTAAGAGAACTCCACCAGTAAGGAAAGGAATACAAGATTTAAGACTACCCAGAATGTACTTAGTGTTTAACTACACAACTGTGTGCAGCAATGGCCTAAATGAAACTAAAGGACACTTGGAGATGTTCACCTCAGGATTTGTGCTACAATTCTGAGAACTGTGAAGTCGGATATATACGATAGCCATAGCTTTCAATGTCTAAATACGAAGTTCCACACAGAATTAGGGTAAACGTTTCCTCTATGAAAGCATTTTTTTTCATTAAGGTACCCTTAAGTATTCTCACTTAATGTAGTCTACACTGTCTATTTGCTCTTACTGGAAACTGATTAAAGTACAGTTCACTAATAAATGCCCAGTTTGTATCCACAGCATAGGTCCAACATTCCTTCTGACCAGTCTCAGATAATTTTAAGTCAGTAAGAATATACTTTGGTTGATAAACCCATGGCCTCAAATATTCATTTAAAATTTCTGACATTGTCAATATATCCAAATACTGGAATTTTATAGGTGGCCAAACAAAAATAAATAGCACATTTCAAGTTAAATTTTCTGCTACAATGTGATACTTACGTTCAATTTTCCTCTTCATCCTGGGACATACAAAGAACCAGACGATAAGGGCACAGAGAACTGCACATCCCACCGAGATGAGGATGGTGCCCCACAGAGGAAGTTTGTCAAAGCCCAGCACTAGGAGATAAAATGGTGCATCTTGAAAACCCCAGGGCTAAAGCCCTTGCCACAGTGTGTAAACCCTCCTGGGGGGACTCAGGTTCCCCACGCCAGCCCATCGCCCTTCAGCAGCTGCCAGCTTTAGGCCACAGGAGCAACTGTGCTCGTGGCTAGACAGACTTGAGAGGAAAATCTAGTTGTCACCTGACACCCACACCAGTCTGGCCCACTTTCAATACCTACTAGACTGACGCCTCCCAAGGGCCTTCACAAACTAGCCTTCCCTTTCTTTGCCTTAGACAATGGGGATTACTACACTGAGAATCTACTAGTTATGGAAGTAAATGGAACCACCCCACTCCCGTCTCCAGATGGTGGCTGAGCACATTACACAGGAAGGTGCCAGAGTCACATCTGTTACACTGATAGAATTCTCTGTGGGGTTATCACAGCCACTGTACTATCCTTCAGCAAAATCCTTTACAACAAGATTATTATCTCTTAGACTAATATACAGAAAACAAGGATATTACTTATCAAAAGATAAGAACAGTTCAAAGGAGTCTTTCACAAAACAAAAATAATTTAGTGGTAGTTGCACTTATAAGTTGTATCTTAGAAGCTTGTCTACTTTTTCGTAAGGCTCAGGGATCATTAATATCAGTCACCATCTGCTTACCACTGAAATGTCAATAGGCTCCAAGCCTCTAGTATATTATTTATGACAGAAGCAAAACACCATAGAATCTATTTAAGCCGAAAAAATGTTTTGGTTTCTAGTTTATCCAAGAGCTTAGTTACTTATGGTTGTTCTGCTTTCTTTTGCTTATTATGAATTAAATTATTTATAAAATGACAATTCTACTGGCCCCTCAAAAATGATTACTATTTTAAAGTCATATTTAAATTGAGAACCCTTCAAAATGCAAGTTTTTATAATGACTACAAATCTTTTCATTTCAATTCCTGCTATCAGCTTCAGGTAAAGCCACACAAACTATAATACACATGAAATGCAATCAATATCCATCACAATTTAAATTTGCCCACATTCCAAGTTTAAAAAGGGAAATGAGACTGGTTTTTCTTGTAAATAATCAACAAAAGGCAGAACAAAAATATCCAATTTCCCTTTTCAAAACGACTGAAAATGTTTCTAATTTCACTGAAGTATGAGCTCTGCTGCTGCTACATAAACACCAGTGCTTAGAGCCTCTTGGAGACTTCTCAGGTTAGCACGAAGAACCAAATTTAAACCAATGGAAATGCTGCATCCAAGCTTTCCTTTGCCTGCAGCATTTGGCAAGGTGTCTAGTAAGCTCTAAAGAAGATCAATATTCTCATAGGTCATGTAGCTTCCGGATACTTTCCAGTTCCCTTTCCCTTCTCCCCCACTATATGCACATGTGTCCCAGGCAACAACATACATGTATTTCTTCCAGTCAAAGGACAGGAGCACTGAATTAATGGTCAAAGACCCTCATGCCAAATAAACCTAGACAGCACAACCAAGCTGATCAAGGTAGGTATAGCCCTGCTGACAAGTTACAAGTTGTCCATCTTTTTCAGTTGCTAAATTAAACATACATCATAATTTAATCCATAAATTGCCTTAGCCCCAACATGAATATTTCAATTTTTACGTTCTCACAAATTACTTTTCCTCTTAGCTGCATGAATTCTTCTTCCACATGCACTTAGGCCAGGTATTAAACATCCCAACTCTTCTCATCCAAGCAGGTTTAGGGAAGTAAATTTAGTACTTAGAAATAAAAGTGGCTCCATTTGGGAGAGAAAATGAAAATATCAAGCAAACCAGTGCTAAATGGCTGATTATTGAAGACCAGATAGAACTAAGAACTCTTCAGCAGCCAGCAGTTGAGGCCAGTACCAAAGCCAGTATTTAGGCACAGACAGGAGAAAGGGAGAGAGAAGACCGTATTATCTTGGGTCCTGTGAAGACTAAAGAGTAAAGGTCTGTAGTGATTTAGAATCTGAGCAGGTCTCTTTGGTTGAAAAACTATCTAGGTTAACTCAGCATACACTAGCCTGCAGCCTTCTGAAATGGGTGCAGGCCAGCCACCTTCTAGGAGATTTCAGCCCTGTAAAGCAAAAAGGGGTAAATTGGGCATTTAATGCAAGTTTTGTAAACAACTTTAAATTCACATCTAAATAGTTTGATATATACTTACAAGGTGCTCCAGTATACATGATGGAAAACAGGTTTATCCCAACCGTGCAAGCATAGAAAACTGGCAAAGCTCGCAAACCATTAGGAACTGGATCTGCCTGTAAAATAACGTTAAGATCAATACCTAAAAGCTGTGACAGTTAGCCCATGTCTATACAACCTTGTAAAAGGACAGGTTCAGGAATTCCGATGCCAACAGCTGTTTCTCCACAGTAGTTCCCGCACCCAGTTGGGCTTTTTCCTACACCTGCTCCTGGAACTCTGCTCACCGAGGCCAATTTACAGCTTCCTGAAGTTAAGTTTATGTGGTTTTTGTTTTGAGTTTTTGTTTTGTTTATCAGTTTTTAACAAGACTACCTATACCAGTAATGTCCCCAAAACCCAGTTAACACTCAGGGTTCCAGACGTAAATCTGAACACACACCTGAAGGTGTAATAGACATTTGTTATGAGATGTCAAGAAACAGGCCTTGATATGTTAGAACATTTCTTACCTGTAAAGATTTCTTGCAAATACGCTACATAGTAGAATATACCTATAACAACCACCTTAATCTAGACAACTGATGAATACACCATTATTAACGATTTACCCAAGTGCTAAGATAAAAACCAAGTGTGCACCAGATTACTCCTCATTCAACCGACTGTGCCGAGCACTATTCTTGGCACTGAAATACAGAAGTGAATGACAATGTCCCTGCCCTCACAGAACTGCAATTTACATTGTAACACAGAACAATGTAAAGTACTGACAAATGCTGAGGAAAAATAAAGAAGGGTAAGGAGAAAATGATGGAAGGAGTACATTTTAATTCAGGGAGGGGGGTGGTGGAAGGAAGAATCAGTGGAGCAAAGACACGAATATTTAAGTCAACAACCATGTACACACTTAGGGGTAGAGAAGGAGCCAGCTACCTGGCTATCTGGTGGGATGGGGGTGGGGAGTGGGGGGCTGGGGCAGAATATTCTAGACAGAGATGTCAGCCAGTGCAAAGGCCCTGAGACAAAACTTGAAATGTTTTAAGAACAGCAAAAAGGCCAGTGTGACTGGAGACAAGAAGAGTTCCACTTACAACAAATGTGTATTAATTTTACAGGAAAAGACAGAAGTCGAACACTTAGGAATGAGAGCATGGATCTGAACACATGGGAAGGCTAACCTGTAAAGATGCTGACCTATAGGTTTACTGCTATCTTGACCACAATCCAATGGAAAATCTTGGGGAGGAAGAGAAAGAGATAAAGACCCAAAAGTTATCCTAAAGCTTCCAGAATAACCAGTGGGAAGAGAGAGGCACTAGCTTAAGATCAACGAAACGAGAAAATAAGGTGCCACTCCAAGTCAGTGGAGATGGGCCCTTACTGAAAAGCACTGTGAGTTTTAGCTCCCCTATCTACAGGTAAATGGCCAAAATAAAAACCAAGAGTAACATAGAGAACCTAGGGACTGTTAAGCTTCCCCGAGCAACTCAACAATGTGGGTCACACCCCAAGGGCAGTCAATAGGTTATGAACTTGAGGGGTATATACATTTTTCTTCTAAGAACTATCCATGGGCCCTAACTGGTTTGGCTCAGTGGATAGAGCATCGGCCTGCGGACTGAAGGGTCCCAGGTTCAATTCCAGTCAAAGGCATGTACCTTAGTTGCGGGCACATTCCCAGCAGGGAGTGTGCAGGAGGCAGCTGAATCGATGTTTCTCTCTCATCAATGTTTCTAACTCTCTATCCCTCTCCCTTCCTCTCTGTAAAAAATCAATAAAATATATATTTTTTAAAAAAGATAGCCTCGTAGTGTAGTGTGATACCTCCAAATTCATTTTTCTTTCT
>NW_006300150.1:49865-54966 GCF_000327345.1 Myotis davidii | reverse complement strand
ACCAGTCAAGGGCATGTACCTTGGTTGCGGGCACATCCCCAGTAGGGGTTGTGCAGGAGGCAGCTCATAGATGTTTCTGGCTCTCTATCCTTCTCCCTTCCTCTCTGTAAAAAATCAATAAAATATATTTAAAAAAAAAAAAAAGAACTATCTATGGTTTGAAGAAAACTCTTCAAGGAACTTAAGACCCACCCCACCCCCAATCAAAACCCATTAGGGTTCTAGACTTAGGTAGGGACTTCTCTTTTAACAGATTTTCAAATAATACTTGGTATTTTGATATCAAATCAAACTGTACTTGGTTGGTCAAAAAGTAACCATGTATTTATTTTTTTTTTTAAATGTACTTTTATTGATTTCAGAGAGGAAGGGAGAGGAAGAGACAAACATCAATGATGAGAATTACCCATCAGCTGCCTCCCTCATGCCCCCTATGGGGATCAAGCCCACAACCCAGGCACGTGCCCTTGACTGGAATCAAATCGGGTACCCTCCAGTCCGCAGGCCTATGTTCTATCCACTGAGCCAAGCCAGGTAGGGCTGTGTTTACTTTTCTGTATAGCTCAATTACATATTCCAAAGTAATCAGTAATAAATTACCTGGGATAGGGAATGAAAGACACTACTACCAGTTTATTATGAAATAACAGGCTCATGGTTTAAAAAAATAAAAAAGTTCCTAAGAGTCTAGGTAAAAGGAAAAACCTGAGCAATCTACCGCTCCCTTTCACTCCAGACTTCACAGTCACTCCTCTTCCCACTGGCTAAAAAGTAACCAGGGCTAATAATTTTATGAAATATTTATTACCAAATGACCCATCGAACATCCCTTAAAACTTTATCTCGAAATAACGTGTCTTATTCATTTATGTGGGATGGGAAAGGGGTCTCCATAACTCCCCATCTTCAACCAGAACAGTTCGTGTTTTACATAGTGAATGTTCCAGTAAGCTTTTGTCTAAAGAAAAAGGTTTCTCTGAGTTTGAAAAGATGTCCAATGGGATTCCTAATAGAAGGGAAGGAAAATGCTGAAAGACCCGTTTTAACTAGAATTTAAATACTCAACAGGAAAACCTCCTGTTCCCTTATTCCTGTTTATTGCCAGTCCTTTTTTGTTGTTGTTGTTAATCTTCACCCGAGGATATTTTTCCATTGCTTTTTATAGAGAATGGGAGAGGGAAAGACAGAAACATTGATGTGAGAGAAACACGTCGACTGGTTACCTTCCAAATGAACCCTGACCAGAGCACAGGCCAGGGAGACGCCTGCAACCAAGGTACAAGCCCCTGACGGCAATTGAACCCGGGACCCTTTGGCCCACAGGCCAACACTCTAGCCACTGACCCAAACTGGCTAGGGCTCTTGCCCAGGCAACAGCCTTAACAGAATTACCTCATCTCTATTCTGCTTTTCCCTAGCAGACTACTCAATGCCCGTGGAACAGACATTCGGAGAATGGAAACTTCTTAAAAAGTAATTTCAATGTCAACTTCCAAAACAAAAACTTAAATTGGGCCCTAACTGATTTGGCTCAGTGGACAGAGCGTCGACTCAAAGGTCCCAGGTTTGATTCCGGTCAAGGGCATGTACCTTGGTTGCGGGCACATCCCCAGGAGGGAGTGTGCAGGAGGCAGCTGATCGATGTTTCTAACTCTCTATCCCTCTCCCTTCCTCTCTGTAAAAAATCAATAAAATATATTTTAAAAAAAAACTTAAATTGGAAAATTTTAACAGCCAGGACCCCCAAAAGTTACTCATCTAAGGACGATTTCTTGAGTTAAAACCTAACTATCCAGAAATAGTCACACTCATTGCCTGAAAACTCGGGTTACTGACAGAATGGACCCAGAATATGTGCAGAAGTACATGCCTCCGGGTGGAGGGGCGGGGGAAGGAGGAAAGTGAGGAAGACCCTCAAAGTCAATTTTGGTTGAAACACTATTTCAACTATTCTTGATCATGTCCACCCTCATACCCATACAACTTTGTAGGGAGCGGCTGTAGGGTTAAGCCTCAGACTGACTTGTTGGCAAAGCCACAAACAAGTCCCAGCTTAGAGGGCACAGCCCTCTTCACATAATTAAGCTTGACCTTATGAGCTCCCTAGATCCTTCCTGGGAAGCTAATGGGCTGTGGGAGGTGCAGCAAGTGCTGCCAAAACAAGTGAAACTCACAAGAACACTGTAACTATGGTGACCACTACCTTGTTTACCTCTGACTATAAAATAAAGGCTCAGCTTGCTGTCTGGGTTTCCCTCTGTGGCCTTAGCTAGGCAAAGGAGGTCCACCTAGACCCAGCTTATTCTCTTTGTCTGTCTTTTCTTTAATCCTTCGCTGCCCCCCTCAGGCTCACCGAACCCTTGGCTGTGCTGGCCTGGCACACAACTTAATATAGCCCTGGCCAGGGAGGCTCAGTTGGTTGAGCATCAAGGTCCAAAGGTCACGGGTTCAATTCTCAGTCAGGGAACATGTCCAGGTTATGGGTTTAATCCCCAGTAGGGGGCGTGTGGGAGGCAGATCAATGTTTCTCCCTCTCCCTTCCTCTCTAAAATCAATAAAAACACTTTTTTTAAAAAATGAAGTTAATATATCTAACTGAAGCTCTCAATGACTGGGGATAAAAGTACCTAGCATGCATTCCTCAAACAAGAGGTCTGGCATCTCAAAAATCTCTCTTTGTACCTCAGAGCACTACCATTCCCCGTAAAGAAGACAAGTTTGTTTTGTCCTGAGACCCATACAACCCCTCCAGTATCAGATGCATCTGCTTCCCAATAATAAATCAACAGAGACCCAGTGTAAACCTTTTTATAAGCAGGACTCCCTAGTAAGGGATTTTCTATCAATTCTCCTGGTTCACTGATGTGCACAAAGCTGTGTGACTTAATACTACTACATACTACTTAATACTACTTAGTACTTAATACTACTAATACTACTACTTAATACTAAAACATCTGGTCTGACTACTAGCAAGCCTCCGATTTGAGCATCACATTGTCCTACGAGACAGCTACGGGAAGTGGGAAGGTAGACGTAGTCATACCAGCTTGCAGTATAAACAGTACCAAACTCTGAGACAGTTAATATCGATGAATTGTTTACTCTCAAATTATTCCAGGCTACAAATGCTTCAAGTTTTCAAAGCACTGAACTGCTTTATTCTTCCATACTAATGCCAGTTTCTGTAGAGAAGAGGTACAATTCCTTCCCCAGAGAAGCCTACAACTAGACCAAACAAGTGGTTCTGAACATATTCTTTCCCCTGGGGATAAAGCTACTTATCTCCCTTCACTCAGATTTCTACAGCTTAGAAGCATTTTTAAGAGCTTACAATGGACAGTTAAGAGCCATTTACCTCAGAAAAAGGACAACTTTGTTTTCTTAGAAAAACGCATTTATTCTCACTGTAACTCAGTCCAATGACAACACCCCTTGTTGTCCACCTTGGAGCCAGCATCAGACTTCTTGATGAAAGAAATGCTATCGGGTCCCTGAAAAGGCATTTCCAAGTGGACAGGAAATGAAATGGCTCGCTGGATTTTTTTTTTTCTGGCCCAGAAAAACGAAACAGTTCTAAGGAATTAGAGTCTAAGTCACAGTGGGAAGTAGGGTTTCCACCTAGAAGCTTATAAACAGGTTATAAGGATAATCAGCTCTACTGAATTAACCATGTAGACCCAAACTACTCCATTTACGTGGAACTAAGAAAAAGCCATAGGGGACATTGTGAATTGTTGAACCCCAAGCCTACAATTCAAAACAGGTGACATGATGGTGGTTTAAAGCAGTAATCTGCATATAGCTGGGCAAAACCACCTTAAATACGTTTCCCTAATTTTCCACTCCGTCTCTCCTAGTCTTTGGCACACCAAAGCGTTTGTTCAATTTCCCCCCTGAACACCCTCTTGGTGAAAGCTTGCTTCTTGCAGAGAACTTAGCAACATACAAAAGGTGTACAGAACAAAGAATTTTTCAACTTCCCAAGGCCATGTACCTACACACCAATTACACTGCAAGAACACTACTGGTTTGAATACCAGACCCCCTAAAGATCATAAAAGCGGGGGAGAAAAATTACCTTACGGAGGATGAATGTCCGAACAAGGAAGAATAAAATTCCAGACATGATCCCAGAAAGCAGCGGAGAAACAAACCAAGACATCACTGGAATAGAACACACGAAGAACAAATATCAACAACAAAAGTCAGGAACCAAAACGCACTTTACATTTTAGTATACTATTCTGTTTCCACAATTTGAATCTGTCCCTCTGCTCCTTCTACACAGTACTCCCCCACAGGCAATGCCACAGGACAGGACAATTACTAAGAAGCCATTCTGAATGAAACATACCAATTTTTACCAGTTCGGACCACTTGACACCTTCCTGCCCTTGAGCCACCAGGGAGAAACCAATGGTGGCGCCCACGATACAATGGGTTCCAGAAATGGGAAGCCTCAAAAACGAAGCCGCTAGCTGCCACACGGCAGAACCTGCAACACAGTCAAGTTTGACTCAGTCAATGACAAAACCCCACCACGGAGGCGGCGCAGGCTGCAGGCAGTCATGTGAGGGGCGCCCCGCACGGAACTCACCGAACATGGCGCTGACCGAGCCGGCCATCAGCAGGTGCTGGGTGGTGTTGTACATGGTCACGTCGATCAGGCCCTTCCGGATGGTCTCGCTCACCTTGGCGCCCAGCAGGACGGAGCCCACGGTCTCGAAGATGCTGGCGAGGATGCAGGCCTGCTTCAGGGTCACCACCCCCGAGCCCACCGCCGTGCCGAACGAATTCGCCACGTCATTGGCGCCCACGGAGAAAGCCAGCACGAAGGCGATGATGAAGCCCAGAATCAGCATCCACAGGTACTTCTCCAGCGGGCCGCCGGGGGCCGCGGCCGTGGCCGCGGTGCTGGCCATCAGCGTGGCCGCAGCACTGGCCACCAGCGTGGCCGCAGTGGACGCCATCCCCGGAGCAGCGGCCTTAAACTAACAAGAACTACTGCTGCGCGGCTCTCAGGCGTGTAAACAGAATGAGTATGAGGTATCACAGACGCTCTAATAAATAATATATATTATATAAAATTAAATACTGT
>NW_006300150.1:48749-49211 GCF_000327345.1 Myotis davidii | reverse complement strand
GGGGTCCTGAGGCCGTGATCACGGTCGTTCCTGGTTCGCCAGCGAGCCTCGGTTTATGCCGCGGGCCGCGCCCCTATCCGCACTTGGAGAGCATCTGTAACCGCGTCGGGTGGCCACGCCTGACCGGTGATGCTGCAAACCCAGTTCCCGCACGTTGCCGCCCCTGTGATGCCCTTGGCCAGACAGGCGCCGCCCCGCCCCGCCCCGGTTCCTGCTTTCAAATTCATGTCATCTGGTCCCGGCAGGGTAGCTAAGTCCCCCACCCCCGCGGACGCCCGTGTTTTCCGCCAGGCGCGGGGGCGGGGCGAGGAGGAGGACGCCAATGCGGAGTGCGGTCCCTGCTCCTGCTTGCTGCGTTGCGTCCCCACGAGCCAGTCCCAGAATATCCGACTGCGCCCTCCCGATCATGAATTTTTAGGATCAGTACCTGCCTTGTGGCTGCAATTCAGTGTGACTGTGTCT
>NW_006300150.1:46588-48632 GCF_000327345.1 Myotis davidii | reverse complement strand
AATAGACATGTTTTTGTATGTACAAAGGATGGAAGGCCATGTTCTTTTTGCATCCCATCCGGGAAGATAAATTGACTTCTGATCCCTACGTGGTCTATAGAGTGGTTTTTCACGTTAATAACATTTGCTGTTATGCACATTTGGTGGCATTTCGTCATACAGCTTGAGAATCAGACAACCAATCATGCCATGGGAGAGTAAGGTAGTGGTCTCTTGTCAGGGTGGTAGATTAAAAAATTCCAATCTGAGCCCTCGCTGGTTTGGCTCAGTGGATAGAACGTGGACCTGCGGACTGAAGGGTCCCAGGTTCGATTCCAGTCAGGGGCACATGCCCCTGTTGTGGGCTCAATCCCCAGTGGGGGATATCTAGGAGGCAGCCAATCAATGATTCTCTCTCATCATTGGTGTTTCTATCTTTCTCTCCCTCTCCCTTCATAGTTTAAAAAAATTCCAATCAGAAAGACCAACCAGGCTTAGAATGTTCTAGAGCCCTGCCTCTTCCTTTGCCATATCTAGCAGCCATGCACTGAACTGAAGAGCAGAAACAAAGACATAAATCTGTACGTTGTTGCTATGTCTGAGCCATCTATGGAGGCTTAAACTCCACCTGAGCATCCCCTGACCTACCTGTGGTGGAGCTGTGGTGAGTAATTTACAAAGTTCCAGAGCCCAAGGTCATGTCTGAAAAAGGAAGTGTATGTCTGGGATCACTGACCCTGAAGGGCAATTCAGATGTAATTCTGGGACCCACCCACCTCCCTCCATCCTTACTTCATTTCAAGGTTATGAAAAAGTTGAGCCCTAGCTGGTTTGGCTCAGTGGATAGAGCGTCAGCCTGCGGACTGAAGGGTCCTGGGTTTGATTCTGGTCAAGGGCACATACCTGGGTTGCCCGCTGGATCCCCCGTAGGGGGCGTGCAGGAGGCAACCAATCAATGGTTCTCTCATCACTGATATTTCTATCTCTCCCCTCCTCTCTGAAATAAAAACAAGAACATTTTTTTAAGTTGAATAAAATGACTCATCTGTTAATGGCCCTTAGAGTTCTGCCATTTAAAACAATTTTCTAAGCAGTTATTTATAAAGAAATTGCCTAGAACTCTTCCCAGTATGTTTATTTCATCTGTCCGTGGGTGTACTTTTGCCCGTCTGTGGTATTAACTCCTTAAGTTGGCAAACTTGCTGGACAGCCTCTGTGTGAGGCCATAGGGCAGCCAGCCATTTGAATGTCCATGCGGGTGAGTAATCCACCCAGGTGAGAGCACAGTCCAAGCCTGCAGGAAGCCGCCCATTGTCTTCACTAGCAGAGAAGTGCAAACAAGGGTCCCGGAATGCTGGTGAACCTTGAACCCATGACAAGGACCAGAGTTATGCACCAATTGTCTAGTCTAGACAGTGGGGGCTCAAGCTATTTCCTGATCAAATAGTCTCAGAGTAAATCCTTCTAATATGTACTGACTTTAAGATAGTCTGTCTGTTACCGCAATTACCTGCCTAAGAGCTAGATGTGTATCCAAAGTTGAATAAAAGGTTGGCGAGGCCTGCGCACCAGTGGAAGCCCTTCCCTTGAGTTGGGCTTGCCCACCTGACCCCCAATATTTCCAAATTATTATTTCTTGTCTCGTCTCTTTCATTTGCGTGCGGCCCCTCTTCGAGATCCTGAACCCTGAACCACACGGGATGTGGGGAAACATTCGCATAAGCCCCTTGGTTGGGTGTGAGGGAGTGGAAGTTTCGAAGGGAATCCCCTTGCATTACCAGTGAATTTTGTCCATGACTTCAGATTCTCGAATGATCTTCCTAATGCCTCTGCCAAGTGGGCTAAAAGGGGAAGCGAGGTTGGAGGTGGGTCCTGACGGCCTCACTTGGGGGAAAATGCCATTAGAGACCTGGACTTGCCTTGGTCAGGACGCCTTCATCGCCCCCTAAGGGAGGAAAGGGGCTCTGCCTGTGGAGAGAAGTTACAGAGCCTTGAAAGTGGAAAAGAGGAGGCATGAGGACACACGGTGACGCTGGTTTCTGACCTCGTGGCTGAATGAGGGAAA
>NW_006300150.1:38690-46564 GCF_000327345.1 Myotis davidii | reverse complement strand
AAGAGGGCAGAGATCCTAAGAGTATGTTTCTCTGTTAGAATCAAGGTGTTGGCACACACTTTCCAACACCTTAAGCCATTTGGTCTAGTGATTAAACACATAGACTATAATACCAGACCACCGCCTCTGCTACTCACTGGTCATGTGACTATAGGGAAGCCCCTTGTGATTTTAGTGCCCCTAGTATGTTTTGGCTGCCAGAATTAAATTAATTAATTTTTAGTTAACATATAGGTACTAGAGGCCCGATGCATGAAATTCGTGCAAGAGTAGGCCTTCCTTCCCCTGGCTGCCGGCACCGGCTTCCCTCTGGCACCCCGGACCCGGGCTTCCCTCACAGCCCCAGCTTCGTCTGGAAGGACATCCGGTCTAACTAGCATATTACGCTTTTATCATTAGAGAAGATAGGCTTTAGCCAAATGTTTCAAATGCTTTGGTTGTCACGTAGTTTATAGTGAAAGATTAAGGAAGTACGTTAGTCATGTTCTAAAGGACTGCATGTAAAGCAAGTTCCAGAAGAGATGTGTAACAGTAGACTTTGCTCCAGATTGGGGCTGGGAGTGCTGTGGAGCCAGACCAGGATCAAAGGCAAGTCAGAGGCTGTCCATTGGGACTTGTGGGAGCCGGCAGGGGATCGGGAGGAATAACCAGGGAGGAGAAGGGAGGAGCCTTTGAGCAGAGAACTGCCTCCTCTCTACCCATCCCTGCCGTCCACTTGACTGCAGCCCCGGAGGAGTGAGGTAGTAATAACGATATCTGTGACGCAGTTGAATGCCCACTGTGCCGGGCATTGTTTTGGGTGCTCCGTGTGTGTTACCTCATGTGACGTTCTCGGTATACCTCTGATGACGTACTTTGACCTTGCTTTATAGGCGAAGAAACTGAGGCACAGACAATGAAGCAACCTTTACACCAGCGAGGAACCTAACAACGTTCAAGTTACTAAGTGCTTTTTCAAACCCTGGGTGTCAGTAAGAACAGAGGCAAATGTGATGCCCTTGGGTGTTAACTCTTGCACTTAAGTTAACACATTTACTTCCTCTTCTTTCCTCCTTATTTTTGTTAATTCTCTCTGTTGCTTTTACAGCCTATATTTTAAACCTCCCCAAACCCTGTTGGAATAGAAAAGGGTGTTTCTAGGAGGCCTGACTCCAAGATCACCCTCAGTTTCCCAGGAAGAAGAGGGAGGAAGCCGGGGCACATGCTCTCTTCGGAAGTAATGTTGACGCAGTGGCCTGGCCATGTTTTAGAGTTACTGGAATCTGTTCTTTTGGGACTTCTCAAAAAAGGAACTCTGTCTTGTACCCACCGATGGCCAAATCCTACAGGCAGTCGGTTCAAAATGCTGTCTCAAGGACCACACGTCATCATCACCACCACCCTTTCCCACCTGCCACCTGCCCTGGGTGTGACCAGCTTCCGTCTTCAAACATTTCCTCCTTCCCCATGAAACAGGACTGGGCACCCAGTATCCATGGCTCTGCCCCGAAAGGTCCACTGAAATGTCCAGACAGAGAGAGCATGGAGTGGGAGGCGCGTCCAAGCACCCAGACAGCCAAGCTGTAATGGGGAGGCGCGTCCATGCACCCAGACAGCCAAGCTGTAATGGGGAGACTCACTGGTTGGAGTGGTTTCAGGCCAGCGTCCCACAGCAACAAAGAGCTGGGTTTTGGCTGTGCCAGGCAAACTGGTCTGTTCCTCCACCAACACAAGGCGTGGGGGGTTGGCCCACCAGCCCCAGACTTCATGTGCCTCCTCCCTGACTGCTCATCACCTGGTCCCTTCCCTTTGGGGTTTGAATTCACACATTTGGGTGTGAGGTGTCACAGGACCCAGACAGAGGGGGCAGAAGCACAGCTCTTAGAGCTTGAAACAGCCCCGACGCGTCCGGTCCCCCGGAGCCAGCTGCAGGACAGCCCCGTGTCCTGAACGAGTCTTCAGAACGACTTCTCTGGAGACCTAAACCGAGACCCTGTTTTCTCCAGCCCGGGCTCTCAGCTCAGACCAGGAAAGGAGGGAAGGGCAACTGCTGGAAACTCAGCAACTGCGTGTGATGAAGATCCTGCGGCAGAAGCAGGGAGGGTCAGCTCACTGCCGCCACACCCAGGACATGTGGTTTTAGGCTGAGAAAGTGAGTGGGTAGCAGGACGTGAGTCATTCCCACAGCCGGCCCGGGAGGAGGTAGAGGGCAACAACTTCAGGCACTCCATCACTTTCCCTAGTTCTTCTCCTCATTTACTCATTCATTCATTCAACAAATAGTCTGCTGTGGATTTAATCTATCAACAAGATTGACCAGCCCATGCCCTCGCAAAACACAACTCCTTCCACCTGGAAGTTCACACTGAGGACCAGCCATAAACATCACCACCCGGGAGGCAAAGTCAACCTTCCTCTCCCACCAAACCACCCACTCCTGAATCCAGCCACACAGCTCGTCTTCCCGGACACCCTTACGTATCCGTCCCTCTCCCAGCAAACATTTCCAGAGCACAAGGGATTGTGCCAGGACACGCGTCCCACAGTCCACCCACACTGCTGTCCTCAGGACCCCCTATCCCGCTCCGAGCCCCTCACTCATCTGCACCCTCAGCTGGAGAAAGCTCTCTGAGGACAGCCCGTCAGGGTTTGATGGACAACACTGGAGAAAAACTGCCTGTCTTAGGGGAGTTACCCGAGTCTGGGCCTGCACCTCAGCTTTGCAGGCCCAGAAATGCAGGTGTTTGAGGGCTCAAAGAGGGACTTGAGCTGTTGGGAACTGCCTCATGGGTGAGTCCAGTTCTGAGCAGAAGCTAATATCCTCATTTTCCGTGGGAAAATCCCTGCCTAGGCCGTGCTGCTCAAAGGGTGGTCCGCCGGCCAGCAGCAAGGAGGTTGCAGAATCCCAGGCCCCATCCAGACCTACTGAGGCAGAATCTGCATTTAGATCAGGCCCCCTGTGGTTCACATGCACATTTCAGACTGAGAAGCAATTGCTGTCATGCTAAATGACCAACATGTTCTGAGAAATGTGTTGCTGGGTGATTTCGTCATTGTGTGAACATCATACAGTGCACTTACACAGGCCTGGGTGGTATCACCTACTACACACCTGGGCTGTATGGTGTAATTTATTGCTCTCAGGCTACAAACCTGTAGCCTGTTACTGTACTGAATACTGCAGGCAACTGTAATACAATGGTATTCATGTATCTAAAAACAGAAAAACCCTGGCCAGCATTCTCAGTGGTTAGAACATTGGCCCACTCACCGAAGGGTCTCAGGTTTGATTCGTAGTCGAGGGCATATATCTGGTGGTAGGTTCCATCCTCAGCCCCAGTCGAGGCACATATAGGAGGCAACCAATCGATGTGTCTCTCTCATATTTCTCTCTCTCTCTCTCTCTCTCTCTCTCTCTCTCTCTCTTCCTGTCCCTTCCTCCTTTCCACTCTCTCTAAAAATCAATGGAAAAGATATCCTTGGGTGAGGATTAGCAACAACAGAAAAAAGTAGAAAAGGTACCATAAAATACAATAACACAGATAAAAATTGGGACACCTGTACAGGGCACTCTCCATGAATGGAGCTCCAGGACTGAAGTTGCTGGGTGAGTGGGTGAAGGAGTGGTGAGTGCATGTGAAGGCTGGGACGTTGCTGGACACTACTACAGCCTTTATACACACAGACACTTGGGCTAAACTAAGCTCATCAAACATAGTTTTCTTTCTTGAATAAGTTAACCTCGGCATACTGTAACTGTTTAACTTTATCAACTTTTACATTTTTTAACTTTTCGACTCTTGTAATAACACACTTTATATTTTTTAATATATTTTATTGATCCTTTACAGAGAGGAAGGGAGAGAGATAGAGAGTCAGAAACATCGATGGGAGAGAAACATCAATCAGCTAGCTGCCTTCTGCACACTCCCCACTGGGCATGCGCCCGCAACAAAGGCACATGCCCTTAACCGGAATCGAACCTGGGACCCTTGAGTCCGCAGGCCGACGCTCTATCCACTGAGCCAAACCGGCTAGGGCTAATAACACAGTTTAAAGCGCAAACATACAGCTGTACGAACATATTTTTTAATTTATATTCTTATAAGCTTTTTTTCTACGTTTTTATTTTTTTTATTTTTTAAACTTCTATCCACTGAGCCAAATCGGCTAGGGCCAATAACACAGTTTAAAGCGCAAACATTATACAGCTGTACGAACATATTTTTTGTTTAGATTCTTATAAGCTTTTTTCTACTTTATTTTATTTTTTTTACTTTTTAAACTTTTTGTTAAAAACTAAGACACAGACACTCACATGAGCCTAGGGCCCCAGGGTCAGGATCACCAGTGTTACTGTCTGGCACCTCCCGTCAGTCCCACTGGAAGGTCTTGAGGGGCAGTCGCAGGCTGGGAGCTGTGGCCTCCCCGGATAACAGGCCTCCTAGAACCCTCCTGAGGGACCTGCCTGAGGCTCCTCTTGGGGAGGTGCTTGCTTGCTTTGCTCCTCCTTCTCATCCTAGCTTTGCTGTAAGCAGATGCTGCTCCATGCACATTCCTCTCTATGAACACAAACCTGCCCGTTTGGGGTCCATGTTTTCATGCTTTCTAAGGAGCTTGTGGAGGTCTGCAAAAGCTTCCGTGAAACCCTTTACTGTGCATGTCCTTGGGGGTTCTACCGTTTCCCTTTCTCTTGCCTCTTCAGCCATGTGCTCCTGTGTGCGCTACAACACGGCATCCTGTTTTACAGCACTTTTTAAAAAAAAATCCTCACCAAGGATATTTTTTCCAATGATTTTAAGAGAGGGTGAAAAGGAGGGAGTGGGCGGAGAGAGGGGGGGAGAGAGAGAGAGAGAGAGAGAGAGAGACAACAATTGGTTGCCTCCAGCACGCTCTCTACCTGGGCCGGGGATCAAACCTGCAATCCAGGTATGGGCCCTTGATCAGGAATTGCAACCATGACCCTTCTGTGCACGCTATAATCACTGAGCAACATGGGCCATGGCAGCACATTTTTTTATTAAGTGGAAAATGTACATGTTAAAATAATGATAAAATTATAGCATAGTGAGTACACTAACCATTAGATAGTTGTTTATTATCATTATCAAGTATCATGCACTGCACATCATTGTATGTGCTGCACTTTTATACGACGATCAGCGCTGTATTGTCTACACCAGCTTCCCCATACCCCCATGAGCAATGACGTTACAAAGGCTGGTATCACTAGGCAATAGGAAGTTGGTTTGTTTTGTTTTAATCCTCACCCAAGGAAATGTGAGAGAAACACATCAATTGGTTGCCCCCTGCACACGCCCTGACCAGGACCCAGGCTGGGGAGAAGTCTGCAACCGAGGTACATGCCCTTGACCGGAATCGAACCCAGGACCCTTTGGTCAGTAGGCCAACGCTCTATCCACTGAGCCAAACTGGCCAGGGCAGGATTACAGATCCCCTGTAATCTTATGAGACTACCATTGTATATGCAGTAAGTTGTTGATGCAATGACATGACTGTACAAGAATAAAGATTCTTGTTACCTAGTAAGTTTAGAAACTACCTTACCACATTATTTTTCAGTCCAGTGTTGAAAACCACCACTCTTGTCCATGAAGTCCCATTTCCCTGAGCAAGCACTCCTTCCATTTTAGCTGAGAGGCTCAGCATGTGGCTCTGGGTTAGAATCATGCTCCATTGCTGCTCTGACCTTGGGCAGATACAGAACTTCTCTGTGCCTCACATTTCTCCTCAGTCTAGGGGAGGTAACAGGGTGGCACAGGATTAAGTAAGTAACGTGCTTAGTACTGGACCTGGCCTTCAGCAAGCAGTCAATACATTGGGGTGCAAAATGGGTTTGAGTGTCCCCAGGTTTTCTATAAACTACACTTACCATCTTTTAGGATGGAGGGCTTCTGTAACTGGTGGTCTCATCCACTATGGGCAGATCCTTCCCAGTTTCATTTTCCAAAAGTGACTTTATTCCTGAGGGCAACTCACTGTTACCCCAAAATATATCCATTTTATGGCTGTCCCCTTCACTATTCCACACCCACCATCTGCAGGGAATTGGGGTTTTACTTTTATTTTTTTAAATATATTTTACTGTTTTTTTACAGAGAGGAAGGGAGAGGGATAGAAAGTTAGAAACATCGATGAGTTAGAAACATTGATCAGCTGTCTCCTGCACGTCCCCATCTGGGGATGTGCCCGCAACCAAGGTACATGCCCTTGACCGGAATCGAACCTAGGACCCTTCGGTCCACAGGCCAATGCTCTATCCACTGAGCCAAAACCGGTCAGGGCAGGAATTAAACTTTTAAACTGTGACCCTGGATAATGCCTCTGACGATGATTTATAAAAACCTTAAGTTGTGTGTAGGGCTCTTCCCCTTCCGATTCCAGGTGCCTTCAAAGCTTTGTCCACTTCCCTTCACAGCTGGGTGATGTAGGCAGAGCCAGAGTTATGCCCATTGAACAGGGAAGTGAGTGCCAAGAGCCCTCGGCCACCCAGGGAGCAGGAGTCGCCTGGGCCTGGCACAGTGGCCCCGGCAGCCACTCAGCGAGTGAATGGCCCCAGGCCCAGCATGCTTCCCACTGCCCTGTGTTGCCTCCGACTTAAACTATGTAGTGACTCAGGCCAGAGGAGCTTTCAGGCCAGATAAGGGAGAGAGGAAGGAAGGAAGGAGAGGGTACCGCACGCTCTAGGATGACCTCATTGCAAATATTCGGTCCCATTGTCTGTGTATATTTATCAGACGTGTGTTCTGCCTATTTAGTTCACACAGTGTGGTTACTGGAACTAGCAGGCTCACTGGTTTGTGCTTGTGCTAAAAATGCCACCAAACAGAAGAGTATAAGTTAAAAGTGCCCACCCTTAGAACCCCAACTTTCTAATCTAAGCCCCAAACAGCTATTAACAGTTCTTGTGAGCTCATCAACTTGTACATTAAACATGTGCAGATTTTTGTATGTCAATCACACATACAAATCACACAGTAAAGTGGTTTTTAAAAATTTTCTTCCAGGTGGCTCCGTGGCACAATGGATAGCGCATCGGACTTCTAAAAATTTTCTTCCCTGGCTGCGCAGCTCAGTTGGTTAGAGCGTCATCCCAATACCCCAGGGTGTGGGTTCAGTTCCCAGTCAGGGCACGTACAAGAGTCAACCAATTAAAGCATAGTTAAGTGGAACAACCAATTGCTGTCTCTCGCTCTTTCTGTGTGATGTGTGTGTATGTGTGTGTGTTCCTCTTCTCTCTAAAAATCAATACATAAAATAATTTTTTAAATTCCTGTGATGCACACAGACCAACACATAAGGTATTTATACTTTTCTGTACTAGACACCATTTTTCTTTTTCCCGTCGAATGACCTCATGCTGTGCACAGGCACGCAACGTGCTCCTTTCACTTGGCCTTGTCTCAGACGCCTTTGCTTGTCGCTGGGCACAGAGCTCCCGATTCTCGTCTCTTCGCATCTGCACCGCAGCCCACGATAAAGCGGGTGTCCTAGCGTGAGGTTCATGAGCTGGTTCACGGGCTCCGTGAACGTTTCCACTTGTGTGGCATTGCCAGACCCCACCAGCTACACACCCAACCGCGTAGACGAGTTTCAGGCCGGGGTGCTCAGATCCTCAGGTCACATGTGCTCAGAGCCTCCTGCCCACTCACAGCTCCTCCATCAGCACCAGCCTCGCTCTTCACGCTCAGAGGGGAAGACATTTCCCTCCTCCTCCCCTTTGTTCTTCTCTTTCCTGCACTGACCAGTCTCTCCCTTCACACTGTCCCTCCCACTTTCATGAAGTCCTCTCCTTAGTCCAGCGGTTCTCAACCTGTGGGTCGCAACCCCTTTGGGGGTCAAAAGACCCTTTCACAGGGGCGCCTAAGACCTTG
>NW_006300150.1:35936-38471 GCF_000327345.1 Myotis davidii | reverse complement strand
TACAATTTGTAACAATGAAAATACATCCTGCATATCAGATATTTACATGGCGATTCATAACGGTAGCAAAATTACAGTTATGAAGTAGCAACGAAAATAATTTTATGGTTGGGGGTCACCACAACAGGAGGAACTGTATTAAAGGGTCGCGGCGTGAGGAAGGTTGAGAACCACTGCCTTAGTCCATCCAGCCTCTTCCCGCGTTCACACTCCAGCAGTTCCAGCCCGGCTGCCAGCACCCCTCCCACCCCCGGTGCCTGTTCGTGCTCTCGGTGAGGTCACCCTCACAGTCATATCCTGGCCATTGAAGTTCCTCCCCACACAGGCCTGTTGGCACAGTGGTTGCTATGGGGCCTGAGTGGGTAACCAGACCCTGAAGATACAGACTCACTCACAACTTTAAGTCCGCAGTTACTGGGCGTCTCAGCGCTGGCTGCCAAGAATGCTGTGATTAACCGGCCCTCACCCCCCTTCCTCGGGGTTACCCACGTTCACTTCCTCCTGTCTGCTTGTGCCTGACACCTAAAAGGCCTGTCCCCACCTGCCATCAGAGGGTGTCACTAATGTTCACAGCCCCCTGGCCCATTCCTAGCTCCCAGTTCTGAGGGGCCCTGTGACAGGGAAAGGAGAGAGGAGTCCACGGCAAAGGGGAAAAGGCAGAATTGCTGGTGGTCAGGGTCCCAGAAAGAGCCAGCCTGGCCAGCAACCTGACTCCCCCCGCTGCCTCACTGCAAGAAAGGACACAGGCAGTGGTGGGCCCAGGGCCGGACACAGACAGAGGGGTGGGAGGGCTGCTGAGAAACCCAACACCAGCATCTCCATCTCCCCTCCACCTCCTCTGGCCCTTTCTCTTCTCTCCTGTCTCCTCAGCGGGGGCGGTACTTCTCTCACAGCTGTTCCCTTCTGCCTTCAGCCCACGGCTTCCCTCGGTTCCCACGTTCACGTGTGTCTGCCCCACACTCCTGGAGATCATGGTCTGTACCTATTCCTCTCCACCCGCTCCCCTGACCCTGACATGCAGCCCCGTCCCCACCTGCAGAAGCCCACCCCCCTCACCTCCAGCTCCGCCCCCAGCCCTTCTCCACCCTGTTCTGCCCACGGCCTGAGTGGGAGATGCTGGTAGACTTCTTCCTTAAGGCCGTCCTGTCTGCGGCCTGTGCAGCTGCACTCAGTCTCCTTCCCTGGCTCCGCCTCCCACCCAGGGCCTCTCTCCACATCTCCCTCTGAGTCTCACCTCACCAGCTGCTGCCCTAGATCCCCATGTCCACTTCCTGGCCCACAGTTATAAATTCCAGCAAATGTAACACATTTAAAGGAGAGCCTCAGCTTCTCACATGCCTCCCAAGCAGCCTCCCCATGACTCCGTGTCTCTAAGAGGCTCTGAAACCTCACGGCCCCCTTTTTTTTAAAAAAATTGACTTGAGCCAAAACCGGTTTGGCTCAGTGGATAGAGCGTTGGCCTGCGGACTGAAAGGTCCCAGGTTCGATTCCGGTCAAGGGCATGTACCTGGGTTGCGGGCACATCCCCAGTGGGAGATGTGCAGGAGGCAGCTGATCGATGTTTCTCTCTCATCGATGTTTCTAACTCTCTATCTCTCTCCCTTCCTCTCTGTAAAATATCAATAAAATATATTTTTAAAAAAAATTGACGTGAGAGAGAGAAGGGGAGAGAGAGAAAGAGAGAGAGAGAGGAGAGAGAGAGATATACAGAGACATCGATTTATTGTTCCACTTATTTATGCATTCATTGGTTGCTTCTTGTATGTGCCCTGACCGGGGATCGAACTTGCCGTATTGGGACAACGCTCTAACAGCTGAGCTACCTGGCCAGGGAGAGAGGCCTTCTTTTGAGCCCTTCAGCTCACACACTGCAGGAGTTGCTCTGCATGCTTGTTTTTTGTTAATCCTCACCACGGGATATATTCCCATCGATTTTGAGAGAGAGAGGAAGGGAGGGGGAGAGACATAGAGAGAGAAACATCAATGCGAGAAAGACACATCAACCAGGGCCAGGGATGGAGCCTGCAACTGAGGTCCGTGCCCTTGACCGGAATCGAACCCGGACCCTTCTGTCCATGGGCCAACGCTCTATGCACTGAGCCAAGCCGGCCAGGGCTGCATGCGTTTTTACAGCCTTCAAAATTTCTCCCAAAGGGGTGCCTCTTGTCAACTCCCACCCTCACCACCTCTCCTGGTTATTCCTTCATCCTCACTCCCCAGCACACCCCGGAGGTGCCCCTGTGTGTGGAGGGCAGCCAGCTCTGCAGACCTTCCCTGGCTCCTCCTCACCCTCCTCCCAGCACCTCCCTGCACACGCCCTTCTACCGGGACCACGTAGGAGAAGACCGCTCATCTAAACTCCCCTCCACAACATGGCGTCTGCCCAGAGTTGGGTCTGGCTGCCCAGCCCTCGTGGCTTGTGTGCTGTTTCCCAGCGATGTCGGAGGGCCCGGGGCCTCTGGGAATCTCTCTGTGCCTGCCAGGACGGGGAGGCTCAGGGATGGGGACGAAAAGGCAAGTAAAGGAGGCAGAGAG
>NW_006300150.1:35044-35904 GCF_000327345.1 Myotis davidii | reverse complement strand
ACAAAACCCATCTGCAGGGTGAACAGGCTGGGGTCCTCCCTCGCCCAGGGGCCGCCCACGGCTGCTCCATGGCCCTTCTTTAGGATTCATCCCTCTGAGGTAGCAGGGGTCCCCGGGGTCTGGCAGGCTGCAGGGTGGCAGGGTGACCCGATTTCCTTGGCCTGGAGTAGAGGGAGCGCCAGCCCCAGGCCCAGCGGTGTCACTTCCTCTTCTCGCCCAGCCTGTCTGTGCTGCGCCCGGTGTCAGGCGCCCCACGGGCTGTAGCATCCTGAGAGGTCTAACCAGCAGCGTTTCTCACTCACATTCTAACGAAAACGTGGGTTCGTGACTCTCTCAAAGCCCTCCCGCCGAGGATTCCAACAACGCAGCCCAAGCAGGTCACCCCGGACGCCTGCTGCGCACCCCTCACCCGAAGCATTTGCTGAGCCACTGGACACACTGACCCGGGGATAGAAGGACACGGGCTGCCCCAGAGAGGGAGGGACAGAGGACATGGAGGAGAGAGCAGACAGAGAAGGATGCAATGAGGACCCTGATCGGAGTCCTCCTAAAGCTCTCCCCTTGCTGCCCCACCTTCTATGCCCAGCACAGACTCCCTGCCACTGACCCTTAGCTACTCCCCAGCCTCCAGCCTCAACCCCCTTGCAACCTACCTCACAGGGGCCACATTCACCTGCTAAAGCCGTAGATTACATAAAGTCTCTCCCCCCCATCCCTCTCCCTTGCCTACAAGGCGAATCCAGGGTGGGGCCTCCTCTGCCCTCCAGCTTCATTTTCCACTGATTCCCAATGGGAAAAATTTACTCAGCTCCATCGGACTCTCACCTCCACCTCCCCTCTGGGCACGGAGGCCACCTCTC
>NW_006300150.1:33120-34961 GCF_000327345.1 Myotis davidii | reverse complement strand
TGCCAGTGTCCCCTCAGTCCTCCGCAGCCTGGGGGCAGTACAGCCAGACTACTCCACAGATGAGGCTCAGGGCTCAGGCTCAGGGCGGGCCCTCTGCACTGCGCTGGCCAGGCCTTCTGGCTTTCCTTACGTGGAGGAGGTCAGCTCCCGGGAGCAGGGCCACGCTGGCTTCTGTGTGACCACCAATGCAAGTGTGTGTGACAGAGAGCAGAGCTAGGAAAACAGCTCAGAGGAAGAGTTGTTAGTCTTTCATTTAGTTCTAACCTATGGAGCTGCTCCAATTCACTTTGCAAATCAAATTCCTCCCCTTTGGCCGACAGCACAGTGCTGTCCTCCTGGAAGGCATGTGGTAAGGTTGAAAGGATAAGACCCCCGGTGAGCAGTGCCCAGACGCAGGCTGAGACCAGCTGGCACCCTCTGGGATGTTCTCACCTGGGTCCCCTCTGAGGTGGCAGGCCCATTATCGAATCCGATGTGTGGCTGCCACCATCACGGGACAAAGAGGAGCACCACTTATGTCCCCAATGTGATGCGATTCATGTTTCCCGGCCTGTCATCGCTGGCAGTGACAGTGTTCTCCCAGAATACTGACCTGTTGGAGTGGCGGTGGGGGGCAGGGTGACCACCCTTCCACACGTCAGGGCGGTCAGGGGAGGCCCAGCGAGAGGGACGGTGCTCCGGGCACAGGTTGGTGATACGCAGGGAGCGGCAAAGGTCACATTTTTGCTCAGGGTGCCCTGCCCTGGGTTGGTTGTCACCTGCCGTTCTCATTGGTTCCCCAGCAACTCCAGCCCTAAAGAGCCACGTCTACCCAGGTTTACTCTGAATCCCAGTTTCATTGTCTTAATGTTTTAATTGTGCGGTTTCTATACAAAGAGATGACTGGGTTTTGTAAACCTACTGTTGACCCCGTCACCTTGCTGGGGCAGCTCCACACAGCGCCCCTGACCTGCCTCTCTGCCTGGGGAAGGATGGGGCAGACAGGCTCCACCCGTGCAGCTGTCTGTCTCGTAGTCACACAGCAAACACCTGCTGGCCACCCCCCATCCCCACCCTCTGGAGCTCTTGCAAGCAGCCGCCCATTAAGAGGACCCGCATTCCAGCCCAGGTGAGCATCAGAGAGTGTGGCACCGAACACGAGCAGGCAGCAAGCAGCTGAGGAATGCTTTGAGAGGCAGGATGACTGCGTGAAGGAAAGTTACAGAGGCCCAAACAGGCCCGGCCGGCCGGCGTGACTCAGTGGTTGAGCATCGACCTATGAACCAGGAGGTCACAGTTTGATTCCTAGTCAGGGCACATGCCCAGGTTGTGGGCTCTAACCCCAGTGTGGGGTGTGCAGGAGGCAGCCAGTCAATGATTCTTTCTCATCATTGATGTTTCTATCTCTCTCCCTGGACAGGAAAACTACTGAGGGCAGGCCCAGGGCCTTGTCACCTGTGCTGAAGGGCCAGGCTCCCTGAACATCAGAGCAGGCGGGGCCTTTCCTCCTTTACAGCTTCAACCCAATCTGACTGGCTCTGAGGGGAACTCCCCCCACATTTGCAATGAGAGCCCCTCTTTGTGCTCAGGGACCTGCCTTTCCACCTTCCAAGCCCAAAAAGCACTTAACAAACAAATGAAAAGAGGAAATTGGATGCATCCACCAGGAGTGTTATTTCTTGACACTTTTGTTTCTGTTGTGTGTTTGAGAGGGAGAGAGAGAGAGAACTGGATCATAAGTAAAAAATATTTCTTACCGAGGGTTGTGGTTTAAAAAGTTAAAGAAACGTTGTTTTAAGGGGCAGACACCCATTCACCCAACATTAGAAATATCATCAAAAACTGTATCTCTTGTTCGGGGG
>NW_006300150.1:26422-33076 GCF_000327345.1 Myotis davidii | reverse complement strand
GGGGGCGGGGGAGCCCGCACGGACACGGGTAACAAACAGATGAAAAGATGCGTTGGGGCCAGATGATGGCTTTATCCTCTCGGGTGATTGCTGTCATTTAAATGGGGAGATGAGGGATCCCTGGGTCAAAGGACAGTTTCATTTTTAACTTTTTGAGGAAACTCCCTACTGTTCTCCACAGTGGCTGCATCGGTCTGCATTCCCACCAGCAGTGCAGGAGGGTTCCCTTTTCTCCACATCCTCACAGCACTCATTGTTTGTTGATTTATGGATGGTAGCCATTCTGACAGGTGTGAGGTGATACCTCATTGTCTGTTTTAACTTGCATCTCTCTGTAGATTAGTGACCTTGAACATTTTTTCATATGTCTACTGGATACATATCCTAAGAAACCCGAAACACCAATCAGAAAGAATGTGTGCACCCCTGTATGCACAGCAGCATACTTTACCATAGCCAAGATCTGGAAACCGCCCAAGTGCCCATTAGTAGATGAGTGGATAAAAATGCTGTCGTACATTTACACCAGGGAATACCACGCGGCTGTAAAAAGAACTCTTACCCTATGCTAAGTGAAATAAGCCAGTCAGAGAAAGACGGATACCATGTGATCTCACCAAGATGTAGACTCTACTGAACAAAATAAAGTGACAAACAAAATAGAACAAAATAGAGGCATGGATACATGGAACAGCCTGACAGCTGTCAGAGGGGAGGGCCGTAGGGGCCCTGGATAAAGGAAGGTGAGGTGAGTAGCTGGAGAACATACATGCACAGCCCGTGGACATGGACAGTAGTGTGGGGGCGGCCAAAGGAAGGGGTCAGGAGCTGGGGAAAAGTGGGCAAAGTTGGGGAGTGGGAGAACATTTGCAAAATTGTCAATAATAAAGGTTTTAAATTAAAAAGAATATTAACATTGACCCATTAAAGAAACCACACAATGAATCCTAAAAAAAAAAAAAAAAAGGGGGGGGGGGGGGTATGGAGGGCAGCACTTGAGGGCCAGTGTTTCATTTGTTCAAGGACTTTCCCAGGTTTGTCAAAATGTTCCTATCTGATTTTCTTCAAGCTTCCGCCTGGTTGTCCAGCCAGGCGGGTCTCCCTGCTCCCTCCCTGCTCTCGCCTCTGTTTCCTCTCACACTCCCTGCAGAGCACCCAGCCGGCTGGCTGGGGAGGGGACCGGAACAAAAGGCGCTTCCCCCACCCACTTCTCACACCCCTGGGGGCAGCTCTCCGGGGATTTAGAGAGAAGCTGCAGGGCTTCTCAGCTCAGCAAACAGGGAGTGGCCTCTTCCTGCTGCTTAGTCTGCTGAGAAAGTGGAGATGGAAGAGCACAGCAGAGCAAGGAGAGGCGCCCTTTCCGTTCCTGCCCCCTTTTGTAGACCCAGAGTCCAGGGCCTGCCTCTCCTCGCACTCTTTGCGCCCATTGGGAAGGGCCGGGCAAACATCGTCTCAATGTGCAGTTGCTAAGGGCCAGAGTTAGGGGCTGGGGACCCACCAAGCGCACCCAGCCACCTGTGGACACCTCCTCCAGCAGGGTCACCCCCACCTTGAGTCCCCGAGAGAATTACCCGGGTGCCCTCGGGGTGGTCCGTCTGCGAAGGCTGGTCTCCTTGGCTCCCGCACCCCAGGCCCCTCTCCACACCTCTGCTTCCGGCGGAGTCTCCTGCGTGGAATTCCTTCGCCCTTTCCCACACCTGCCTCAGTCCTGCCTGAGGTTTGTTTCAGATCTCATCTCCTCCAGGAAGCCAACCCACAGGACTGCTCGGAATTCCTAAGATCTCAGTGGCCTTTAAATCTTTACTGATAAGGGACTTATTCTTTCCTTTAGCATCCGCTTCCCGATATTGTTTGCCTCTGAAGCTGTAGATTCCTGGAACGCCGGGACACTAAATCACACTTCTGTGCCTGCCATGGATCTCAGTACTGAGACCCAATACAGACCAGATACAAAATCTGAGTTCCAGTCCCTTCACACTCCTTCATCTCACTGAGGCACGCTGTCCTCCCAGAAAACCAGGATAGAAATAGTACCTACCACTTGGAGATGTTGCCGATGTTAAGTGAAACCGTAAGAAAATGTTTCACGTGCAGCAAGGGGCCAGTTGTTTTTACTATCAATTAGTAAGATAGGTGTCAAAGTGCATCCTTTTTTATTTGCTTATTTCTGTGTATATTCAATTTTAGGGTTTTACCCATCCTTGTGAGTTTTATTTATTTTTGAAACGTAAACTTCAAGCTATCCCCAAAAATCAAGTCGGAACAAAAAGATATTTCAGCAAATATTCTTTCATTCCCTCTGTCCTCCCCATTCTGTTCCCAACGTGCCCTGCAGGTGGCTGACCTCATTGTCTGTGTGTGTGTGTTTCTTTCTTTCTCTTGTCAAAGTGAGAAATGTCAAACCTGTAAGAATTTTTATGAGTTTATTTAAGCCAAACCGATGGCAATTGCGGGGAAGCAGTTTCTCAATGGATTGAGAAAATGCTCCAGAGAATGGCAGTTTTCTACCTTATTTTATATATTACACTCAAAGAGGAGGCGTGAGGAGTTACAGGAAACCCATTGGTGATAGGTCAGGGAGGCAGGAGAGAGCAAAGCAGGGGAAAGCTCTGGGATTGCATAAAATGAGTAGACAAATGCTCCCTTTATATGGTGGGTACCGGGTAGTTAACAGCTCAATTAACATGATAATGACAACAATGGGGGGTTTGTGGTCTCTGCTCTGGTGCAGGCGGTTATGCTTTCAGGAGTCCGAATAAAAGGAAATTACTTTGATATTCCACAGGTATGTTATCAGGTATGTTATCGTAAATGCAAAAAAAGACAACAGGCAGGCTCAGTCAAAAAATAAAGATTGACCTTTGTGAGGGAAAAACACCGGCCTAGGACACCAACTGCTTTTTTTAAGTATTTACTTTTAAATTTTTATTTATTGATTTTGAGTGAGAGATAGAGAGAGAGATTGATTTGTTGTTCCACTTAACTATGCATTCATTGGTTGCTTCTTGTATGTGCCCTGACCAGAGATCAAACCCACAATGTCGGTGTACCCGGCCAGGGCCTCAGGAATGGCTTTTAGTTAGAAAGTTTTCATTTCAGACCATCCTCTGTGGTTGCTTTAGGTCTCTCTCTGAGTCTGCAAGGCCGCCATACAGGCCTCCCCTGAGCTTGTCAGGGAGAGTGCGTGGCCCCTTTTCACCCACTGTTCCTTTTTCCTTCAATTAAGGGGTAAATGCCCTTGTCTCCCTCTCTCAGATGATATTCTCACCTGCAGTTTCAGGCCCCTTTGCACGCGCTGCTTGGGGGCGCTGGGAGCAGGGCTCTGGGATTGTGGGGTTAGTCACGGAGAGGGTGAGCTCATGTCTTCACGTGGCTGGCTCCACCAAAAGCACTTGCTCCCGGTCCCCAGGGCGTCGCCCTGGCTGGTAATGGGGCCACAACCCTGCTCCTGCTCCCCGGGAGGCCGAGACCTCACTTTGCGCCCCCCTGTGGCGCTGACCCTCCAACCAAGGGCACAGGGCCAGGCTGCCCGCCTCCGTCATTGCTCGGTGAGATGGGAGGGGTCGCGGCTGAAGGGCTCCTGGGTGCTTCCCAGTAGGACCTCCTTCTAAGGAGGAAAAACCCCAAGTAAATAAAGGTTCCCGGCCACAGGGAGGTGGGCAGAGGAAGCGGCGCCGCAGCAGGGGAATTCGCTGGAAACAGTGGACGGAGGGCCTGTCTGGAGTCGCGCTGCCCGCAGCCAGCTCGGAGGCTGACTCACCGCTCGGAACAGGAGTGTCCTGGGCCCGGACACCGCTGTCTCCAAACAGGATCGGGGGCCGAGGAAGGAAGCGCAGCCGCCGGGGGCTGGCAGACCTGGAAGCTCCGACCCCCACAGTTGGCAGCTCGCTGTTTAAGGTGAAGGGGAGGCCGGGAGGCAGCGTCCCAGCACAGGCCACGGCCGTGGGGCATTTTGCACAGTCAGAGTAGCAGTTGCATTTGGGAGCTTTTGCACAGGCTTGTCTCTCCCGTCCACTGCAGCCCCCTGCCCTCCATACCCCTCTCCTCACCCTAAGTGGGCTTCACGATTTAGGGTCCCTGGTGCCTTGAGAGTTATTTGAAATGGCGACCCCTGGACTAGCAGCTCCCAGGTCCCTTCCTGCTCTGGGGCTCCAGGAGTCTATCCTCCAAGAAGCAGATGCTGAACAGTTAGGAGAAACGGGGCCAGCAGCCTGCACTGGGTGAGAAGCCAACGCCCCTTCGTCCCAGGATCCTCTCAAAGGTGAGCGTGGCAGGGTGCCAGGCCCAGCATCTGCCAGGCAGGACCCAGCTCAGGGAGAATCCACAGCAGCTTTTCACAGCCTCCCAGAGCGCCCTGTTTCGCTAGGGCAGCTGCTGCCAGTGAGCTGGCATCGTGCCCAACCGCCAGTGGGCAGCCAGGGGCTAGGTACCCATCTGCCCTATTTCCTAAGCAGGCGGCGAGGAAAGTGTTCTCGGGCCCCGGCTGCCCTCTGCCGGGCAAGCTCAGCAGCTGCTGCGGGCCGGAGGCAACCGGAAAACCCAGCGGGGAAGGGCGCCCCTGCCTGGCTACTCCGCCCGTTTGCAGCGGGAAGGGGAAGATGGGGCCTTCGCTCTCCGGCCCCCTTCCCGGGAGGCGTGGCCTCTCCTAGTGGTACCGGTGCCTCTAGAGGTCTCTAGTAAGACAGTGTCAGGTAAGTCTTCTATGTTTAAACAAAATGATTTTTCTTAGGGCCTGACACGCCATGCGTTCTGTAAGTATTCATTAGATACGTAAGGAGGTCAGCTCTTCCCGTTAGAAACTGCTCCGGGCTTTGTTCCGGAGAGCAGTGACAGTTCCCTTCCCTCTACTGGAAATTCCTCTACGGACAGGTCCTTCCACAGGCTGCCCACACTCCAGGCCGCCTCTCCCAGGCATCGCTGCAGATTCCTCCCATTGCTCCAGTCCCCGCTCCCCACGGACATGCTTTCAAATCATGTCAGAACTAATTCAGTCTCCCTCTCCCTCTCCCCCTCCCTCTCCCCCTCCCCCTCCCTCTCTCTCCTGTCTCCTTTGGCCACCCCAATTCTCATCTGGCCTTTAGTTCATTGAATATCCTCTCCTTCTGGAAGCAGCCATAGGTCTGTCTCCCCGCCCCGCCCCCATAAGAAGTGCCTGTCATTACTTGGCACTTGTAAATAAGATGGGCCAGTAGGAGGGGCAGACACCTGGTTTCCAGGAGGGAGACACCGGGGCAGCCTGGGGCCGGCCTGGCTCTGATGGCCCCCCCCATTGCCCCCCTATGCCTCCCGCTCAGATCAGCAGGATGCTCAGTGAACAGCAGCTTTTCCTCAGGCCGGACTCAGGTCTTGTCCCAGGACCTAACCGGCCACGTGGGCGTGAACAAGCTTCATTCCTTACATTTTTTCCTTCTGTGCCTATTTCCCTTACAACTTGTTTTTCTTCATTAAAAATAGGGATTTAACTTTTCTTGGTTCGCTACATAAAATATAGAGTTAAAAACTAAACTGAGGCATATTAAACATTTGACAAGTGTGAGCAAAAGTCGGTTCAAGTCAGAAGCCTCCCATTAAGCAGACAGAGAGGAACTCGGAGGAGCTGGGCAAAATGAAAGCCTTCCATCGCCAGGAGGGAGGGAAACAAGTCCTAATGGGCAGAGAAGGTCACTTGTCCTGGGGGAAGTCAGGAGATTCCTGGTTGACTGGCCTGAGATTCCATTTCTGGGAAAGCGGAAACTAAAGTCTTGGATGGGGACGTGGGGTTTAGCATCACTGACTATTTTGGGCCTATTGTCTTGTTCTTAACAATTGGTAGGGCAAATTCAAAGGGCTGAACAGCCAATAAAAAGTTATGCCCACTCTCGCTCCTCACCCATTTCCTCTTCCCCCAGGAAGCCTGCTGCCTTTTCTTGTGGATCTTTATGAACACGGGGGGCTCCGGTCGCTGGGGAGCTGGCGCCATGCCACCAGGTGGGGGCTGTGACCGCCCTGGGAGCTCCCAAGCAGGTGTTGGGGTGGGTCTGCGCCTCCTCATTTGCCCGGGGTCGAAATTGATGGCTATTTTCTGGCTTCAACTCCGTGTTGCCTGAACCCATCAGTGGTTCTCGGGGCGCCCTGTGGACCAGTAGCGTCAGGGCAGCATCACCTGGGAGCTTGGCAGAAACACAGGTCCTCGGGCTCCACCCCAGGTCTGTGGGATGAAACTGCAGGGTCGGAGCCCTGAAGCCCGCCGTCTAACAAACCTCAACCTGGCTCTGCAGAAACGCTCCCTGAATCCACATGCCTGTCAGCTATGGTCCCGACACATTTTCTAGTCTTACACATTTTTGAAAACCTATTCCAAATTAAATTCTAGACAAGGGATACAGATAAAATGTTAAGAAGTGAGCGATAAATCGTGTAGCTCAATTATTTGAAAATGAGAAGCAAGTCATTTGGTCCTTTGGGCCTTGACTATTCCACCTGTCCTGTAAGAATATTCATTTAGCCCTAGCTGGTTTGGTTCAGTGGGTAGAGCATCGTCCTGCAAACTGAAGGGTCCTGGGTTCGATTCTAGTCAAGGGCACATGCCTGGGTTGTGGGCTCGATCCCCAGTAGGGGGCATGCAGGAGGCAGCCAATCAACGATTCTCTCTCATTGATGTTTCTCTCCCTTCCT
>NW_006300150.1:22847-26379 GCF_000327345.1 Myotis davidii | reverse complement strand
CAGTTGCTAAAGTTATCGATTCACTGAATGGGCTGGATTTGCTTCTCATTTATTTTTATAGTCTCAAGATCTAATCAACACCTAGCACATATGGACACCTAGCAAATGCTTGTTGAATAAATTCATTAACCCATTGTATGCCATAAGCATTTGTAGATGCAAGCAGCAGACCTTCCCCACACACCACACACATCTATAATAAAAAAATGTTTTTCTTAAGTGGCAGCCCTGACCAACTTTAAAATCATTCTTCCTGAGAATTTTCAGCTGAAAATATTCAAGAACACCCGAATTGTGAGTATGATGTTTATTTTTATAATATTCCTTGCAAATTGATTTTTTAAATTAAATTCGAAATATCATGGCATGTGGGGATGGTTTCCGTTTGGACGTGTGGCCGTTAACTGGTTTGATTTACAGATGAGCAAACCGGCACAGGGCCTCAAGCACCTGGCCTGATAAGCTCCCAGCAGAAGAGGAGCGGCCTGTGCTGTTTCACTGGCAGCCACGTTTGTGGATATTGGTGCTTATCTGGGCCTCGTCCCAGGAGCTCTGTGATCCACGGGGCAGGGCAGGAGGGAGACACATCCCAGCCTGAGCCCATCACAGACACTCCACTGGCCTGTGTTGCAGCCTTACTTCCTGGACCGGAGGAATGAGGTCTATCTTGGTTAGACTGGCCGATTGGAGTCTTTCAAGGGGCCTCCTGCTGCCACGATAATAACCTAAAATCCATTCTATGCCCGGGGCACATGGCAGACATTCGTTCCATACAGATGTGCAGGAGGCAGGCCTGGGCCAGCTTTAGCTTTGAGGCTTGGCTCCAGCTCTTAGGCCTCCGCTGCTGAAAGCAGGTTTCTGGTCTTTGTTTACCTTCTGTATTTGAAACAATGTTGCGATCCTGCTGGCTGAAGGCCGGGGGACTAAAGCTGGTTTCTGGGGTTTTGTTTAGCTTCTAAATTAGTAACATAGTTGCTTAGAGTTGCAGCTCAGAGGCCTGCAGCGGCAGGCGGGAAATGTTGGAGTCCTCCGTCACTGAAGCAAGCAAGCCTCATGTTCAGTTTAAGCTGCCTGGCTGCCGGCCACCATCTTGGCTGGCAGTTAATTTGCATATTGTCCTGATTAGCCAATGGGAAGGGTAGCAGTCGTATGCTAATTACCATGTTTCTCTCTTTTTTTAAAAAAATATATTTTATTGATTTTTTACAGAGAGAAAGGGAGAGAGATAGTTAGAAACATCGATGAGAGAGAAACATCGATCAGCTGCCTCTTGCACATCTCCCACTGGGGATGCGCCTGCAACCCAGGTACATGCCCTTGACCGGAATCGAACCTGGGACCTCTCAGTCCACAGGCCGACGCTCCATCCACTGAGCCAAACCGGTTTCGGCTGTTTCTCTTTTATTAGATAGGATTAACCGTCATCATAGGTATGTGTAGGGTTTGACACTGTGGTTTCAGGTGTTCACTGGGGGTCTTGGAATATGTCCTCCAGGGTTAAGGGGGAACCACTGTATTCCAGCAGAAGACAGTGGATGACTGCAAATGCAACCAAAGAATAGCTCCAGGTGGGGGTCCTGTCCCAATTAATTATCTGCCTAGATTTAGTGGGACATACGCAGGTGACCAGGGGCCAGCAATAACGGCCTATCCCCTGGTACTTCAATGTCTAGACAGTTGAGCCGAACCGGAACACATGAACACACAAGACAGAATTAGTATGCAATCACACAAGGTTTATTTACCTATTCCTAGTGGGTCCTAGGCTCCGGCAAAGGCCACCTGGCAATGCACACCGAAGACGGACAACGAAGACAGAGACAGCCAGGCGGCCGCAGTTGGTTCAGGCTCGCATAGCACAGCAGTCAGTCAGGGGTTCGTGGAGTCCTCCTCTTATCAGGCAGGAGACATCAACTGAAGTGGGTCCTAGGCTCCGGCAAAGGCCACCTGGCAATGCACACCGAAGACGGACAACGAAGACAGAGACAGCCAGGCGGCCGCAGTTGGTTCAGGCTCGCACAGCACAGCAGTCAGTCAGGGGTTCGTAGAGTCCTCCTCTTATCAGGCAGGAGACGTCAACTGAGGAAGGTCCGGTGCTTATATAGCCGGTAGTGAACAATTTGTGTCTTATCAGTGTGGGCCAGATGGTGTGCCTTATGCTAGGAGCAGGGCGTTTACACTTTAGGGGCTTAGGGCGTTCACATCACGACAGCGGGGCGTTTGCCTTCTTTATAACATTTTGGAAGTTACAGAGTAACAGGCGGCCGCAGTTGGTTCAGGCTCGCACAGCACAGCAGTCAGTCAGGGGTTCGTAGAGTCCTCCTCTTATCAGGCAGGAGACGTCAACTGAGGAAGGTCCGGTGCTTATATAGCCGGTAGTGAACAATTTGTGTCTTATCAGTGTGGGCCAGATGGTGTGCCTTATGCTAGGAGCAGGGCGTTTACACTTTAGGGGCTTAGGGCGTTCACATCACGACAGCGGGGCGTTTGCCTTCTTTATAACATTTTGGAAGTTACAGAGTAATGGGGTCTCCATACAGCAAACATTTTACACAATAATCATTTCACACATTAGCAGGGTTTCCTTATAACCATAACATTATAACAGGTCCCTTCCATCCCCCATTGAAACCACAGCTTGCCTGAGCCGGTTTGGTTCAGTGGATAGAGTGTTGGCCTGCAGACCGAAGGTCCCGGGTTCAATTCCAGTCAAGGGCATCTACCTCGGTTGCAGGCTTCTCTCTGGCCCAGGCCCTGATCCTGGTCAGGGCTCATGCAAGAGGCAACCAGTTGATGTGTTCCTCTCACATTGATGTTTCTCTCTGTCTTTCCCTCTCTCTTCCTCTCTCCCTAAAAATCAATGGCGCAATATCCTCAGGTGAGGATTAACTAAAAAAAAAAAGAAGAAGAAGAAAAATCACAGCCTGAAGATGCATTCGGTCATCTTCCAGCTTCCGTAGGGTAGGCATGCGGGATATCAGGTGCGCAGTGCGGCCAGTGATCTGGCAAAAGGGCTCCTCTGCATTCCTCTGGTTAGGATCAGGAAGGGATGGGGCTTAGAATTCGGGCCCTGGGAGCAAGTCTGGGTTAGGTGAAAATATCTTGCAGTGTCCAAGCAGGAGTACACCAGCTGACATGTTTGCAGGAGCTTTTTGCAGATGCCCTGGGCTCCCTTGGTCAGGGGATTTGTGTTCACTTCTGGTATTCACCCCTCACCCCCACCCCAGGGGGGACTGGGCCAGAGACCTTGAAAATAATGAAAGGGTTACTTCTGTGTGCCTTTCAGCTAAGACCCAATTTTCTCCCCTGGGATCAGGGCCTGATCCCACCTGCAGATCCCAACCATTCCAAACAGGAAGCCTGCTCCTTCTCCTCACCTAAAAGTAAGGGCGGGGGGGCGGAGGGGGGGGAGCAGGAGATACAAGGGGGAGCAGACCTCCAGCCTCTTCCTGTCTGCCCATTGTTAGGCCCTTAACTCCCCTGCTCCCATCCCCCATCCCCCACCCCCCATCCCCCATCAGCAGCTTCCCAG
>NW_006300150.1:18897-22613 GCF_000327345.1 Myotis davidii | reverse complement strand
CAGCTTCCCAGGAATGCTTGACCCTGGGCTTCTAAGACTCCCAGCCTGTGGCCCCATTTAACCGGACACCACTACACCACCCCCCATCCCCCCCCCACCTCCGTCTAACCTGCATTAAGCTTTAATGTGAGTCCAGCAGACACAGGTAAATGCCCCAGAGCTGCCCACCTTCCTTTAAAAGAATACTCTGACCCTTCCCCCTGGAGACAGCTTCTTGCTTGATTTCAAGCCTGAGAAATCCTTCCGGCATCCCCGGGGCATGAGTTCTGGTGACCTGGACTCTGGACAGTCCCTGATTATGTGACCACCTCTTCTTCCGTCTATTCCCTCTCTCCATCACTGAGAGCGGCATCTGCCTTCCTACCCTATGCTAGTCACTGCCAGAGCTGAGAATGTCAGGGTACCACCCAGACCTACAGCTGACTTCTCCCCCAGAAGATGACGAATGGAACATACCTAGAGTTCTGAGATAATGACTGTATCAGGGGTCCCCAGGACCGCCCAGGCCCAGCAATTCATCAGACAACTCTCCACTATGGTTTATTACAGTAAAAAGATATAGTGCAAATCAACCAAGCGAGAGGTGCAGGGAACACACGGGAGGGGTGAGGGGGGACCAGGCTCTCCTAGGTCAGTGAACTGGGACACGCGTGAGAGGTGTCCACCAGGGAAGCTCATTAGAGGCTCCACGGGTAAGACGTCACTGGGACTGGTCACGTAGCACGCATCCTTTGTCTAGCAAATGCCCAAATTCCAGACTCCCAGCAGGAAAGCAGACGGCCAGCATAAACTACATTGTACAAACAGGGAGGGGCCGTGAGCCGCTCATCAGCCAGGGCACGGTGGGCACCCTCCCGAAATCAAGGGCCCAGGCGCCACCGAGGGCCAACCTTGCAGGCCAGCCTTCCCAAGGACAGCAGTCTCAGGCCTGTATGTTCACTCTCCTCTGCTCAAATTGCCAACTTGGAATTTTACACTCAACAAAAATATGCTTCAAGAATGGGCAAAATAGAGACATTTTCAGGTTAACAAAATACCGTGTTTTCCCCCAAGAGAGCTTCAGTAAATTATAAAGGATGCACTTCAGACGGAAGGAAAATGATCGGGAAGGAAGATCAGAGAGGCGGGAAAGCATGAAGAGCAGGATGGTGTGAGACACTTTATGATGTCCGCTGGGCTGAAAACGACGAGATGAACAACACATGGGGGAGGGATGTAAGGTCAGTGTAGTCAAACGTCTTTGTACATTTTGCGGGACCATGGAGCTGTTACTTCATTTTATTTTTAAATATATTTTTATTGATTTCAGAGAGGAAGGGAGAGGGAGAGATAGAAACATCAATGATGAGAATCATTGATCGGCTGCCTCCTGCAGGCCTCCTACTGGGGATCTAGCCCGCAACCCGGGCATGTGCCCTTGACTGGAATCGAACCCAGGACCCTTCAGTCTGCAGGCCAATGCTCTATCCACTGAGCAATCCGGCTACGGCTGTTACTTCATTTTAGATTGTAATAAATTAATCATGTATGTCAACATATCTAGGGTAAAACTTACTAGGCTAGAAATATAAATCCCACACTTGTACAAAGAAAAAAATCGATTATATTTAATCGATCCAAAAGAAGACGGGGAGGAATACTAATGGAAGAGAAGGCAAATATAAAGCACAAAATAAGGTAGCCAAAACAATCCACCAGATCGCTGGTTATCATATAAATTGTAATAATATAGATACAACACAAATGACTGAAAATTCTCACTTCAGAAAGACAAAGATTTTCAGAATGGATTACAGAAAAATAGAACTTTGATACTGTTGACAAGAAATGTCTAAATATTTGATTTCCAAAAGATTTAAAGAAATGCACAAGGACATATTTGGACAAACTAACAAAAAGAAAGTGAATATAGCCTTGCTATTACCAGACAAAATAGTATTTAAGGCAAAAAGTATCACTAGCAATACAGAGAATCACCACATTGTGATATAAGATTTAATTCACCAGGAGCATAGAATAAGTACAAATATGTATGCACCTAAACAGCATCAAAATGCCTTAAAAAACACCTTATAAAAAAATTGGACAGAATACCTTGGCCAGTGTGGCTCAGTAGGTTGAGCATCATCCCATTCACCGAAAGGTCGCCAGTTCAATTCCCAGTCACGGCAGGTGCCCAGGTTGTGGGTTCAATCACTGGTAGGGAGAATGCAGGAATCAACTGATCTCACATCAATGTTTTCTCTCTCTCTCTCTCTCTCTCTCTCTCCTCTCCCTCCCTCCCTCCCTCCCTCCCTTTTCCTTCCTCTCTAAAATCAATAAAAAACATATTTTAAAAATGGACAGGATTACAAGGGGAAATGCACGATGCTGCCATTTGTGGGATATTCTCCACCTCACTTTCTGTCATAGTTAGATCATGATGTTATAGACTAAGCTCTCCAGCCAACAAGCTTAACTCTGGGGGAGAAATATTACAACAGCTCTTGTTTTGACTCTCACATAGAACTTTTATGGAAAAAGATTCTACAGGGCATATTTCACCAAAGGACTGCTGTCACTCTCTGACCGCACCACAATTAAATTGGAAAGTATGCACCAAGAGAAAATTAGAAAAATGCTGTATTTGGAGATTCACGAACTAACTTCTAAATAATTTATGTGCCAAAGAAGAAACCATAGTAGAAATCACTTAGTGTGCAGAAATGAAAAATAATGGCAATACACCCTATCGGAGTCTTTATAGGTATTTGTAGCCTTAAATGGTCATGTTAGAGAAAAGTATCCCACTTGAGAGGTTGTAAAAAGGACAAATAAATCCACAGAAACAGAAACCTCACTTGGTCCCCTAGTGCCGCATTCATTGTTCCTAGGCCAGGCCTCTGGATCCAGTAGAGCCTCAAGTGGCCAGAATGGGACTCCCAGAGCTGGCGCCTGGCTCACTGTGAGCGAGGAGGGGGGAAGGCACGCTCCCCTACCCCAGCTCCAGGACCGGGATACCCTGGTTGTTGGCCCAGTGCACAGATCACCACGCTGGGCGGAGGAGGAGGTCCTAACCCTGAAGGTTGATCCCAAGACCCTACCAGGGCTGCAGGTCTAGTGGGCCATTCAAAACTTCTGCTTGGCTGGACTCTTTCAGATGGGATGGAATACGGAAGAAGTAGTGGGTGCCATTATTTGGTCTTGTTGTGTCTCATTCACACTCACGAATCCCATGTTCTGAGGTGACACTACCCAGAAGCCCACGCTGGAACATGAGGCATTCAGTGAGCCTTTGCACAGTGGTGCTGGCAGAGGCACAGCCGCCTGTGGGGCAGGTGTCAGTAACAAGCCATGGTCCCCTCCAGCATAGAAGAGGGCTGATGGAACCATGTTGCTGCCAAGCGATTGGCTGATATCCTCCCAGAGATGGCATCGGGTGGTGGTAGATAAATGTTGAGCCAGGTCAGCCTTGAGGAGAGGGAGCCCACGCTGCTGCTCAGTGTAGCAACCAAGCAAGCCCTGGAGTTGTACCACACAGCGGCCAGGTGAGGCCCCAGCTAAGTCCTCCTGTCTCCCCGGCTCTGAGTGAGTCTTTGGATGTGGATGTCCTGGTGGGCACTGACAGGAGACACAATCTTCATGCCCACAGCTTGTGCCCAGTGCATAGATTCCTCCTGAAGTGTCTCCCTCCGAACCACTCTCTCTAATCTCCCCATCTTACTCCTTCTAGGTCC
>NW_006300150.1:5054-18835 GCF_000327345.1 Myotis davidii | reverse complement strand
ACCAACACCCTCACTTAAATGGTTCATAATTTGAATATAAGGGTCAAGCCACCTGAACTCTCAAGGGGAAATTTATATCAGCATAACCCACTTACAATAAACATTATAAATAACGAAATGGTGGCTCTAGCCAGGTAACTCAGTCGGTTGGGGTGTCGTCCCATACACCAAAAGGTCAAGGGTTTGATTCCCAGTTAAGGCACATACCTAGGTTAAGGGTTCAATTCTGAGTTAGGGCACATACGGGAGGCAATCAATGATGTTTCTCTCTCTCTTGCTTTCTCTGCCTCCCTTCCTCTCTCTCTAAAATCAATAAACATTTACTAGAGTGAAGATTAAAAAATAATTAAATGATGTGAAAGATTTGAAAGTAAATTACAAAAATAAGAAAACACTACGGAAAGTAAGTTATTAAAATACTGATGAATGGGAAGAGCTGAGGTATGTATTTTCTTTCCAAAGAAGTGGATGGTGTTGGTGTCATTAGGCTATTCCAGGCAACGTTGGAAACACTTGACATGGGTAGTCAGACCGCGTCCTGCCAACAATCAGACAAGCAAACAGGCTCAGGGAGTGTAAGGCTCTTGCCTCCCCCTCCCCCAAACCCATTCCCTCCCCCAAGAAAAATCCTGGAAAAAATGAGCACAAGAATCCGATCCTGGTCTCTTTCAGAGCCTGTGCTCATTCCACCGGAAGCTACACTGTAGATCCTGGCTGGTGGCTGCCCTAAGGTCTAAGGAGCCAAAGACCCATGGTCAGTAGACGGGCATATTTTGGGCTGGACTTGGGTTCACAGTGGGTCCAGTGGGACCCCGGACTGATCTTGTGTCCCTAGTCACATTAGGCATACTTCACTGACGGAACTGTCACATTTCTCCCCGAACCCAAGTAAGGGCTTTTGTGAAGGGACAGACCAAGTGGAAGCTCCTGAAACTGCTCCCTGCCCCCTCACCACTGAGACACTAACCCAAAAAGTGACTCCCTCCCCAGGGGAGTCCCCACCAACGGGCCCGCCTTCTAGGACTCCGAAGATGATTCCTACTACATCTTCATTTAATGCATGTTTCGCTTGAACAAAATTCAGATGGTAGCTTCTCACAAACGCAATTGGTGGTGATGCCAGTGCTCAGTGGGCCCAGGTACAAGTGGGAGCGTGTCCACAGAATAGGCCACGTCTGAGACGGACACCACAGAGTGGGGGTGGCATCCTGCATGGGTGCAGAAGCAGAATGGCTCTCTCCTCACCAAGGCTGCTCTGGCTGTGACACGTGACCAGCCATCAGACCACATGGAGCTACGGAACTTTGGGGAAGCACTCAGTCTAGCCACGGTGACACCTTGCAGAGACGTCCAGTGACCAAGCTGCCTCACTAAGAAGCTTGGAGGAAGAGGAGGAGGAGTTGGAGGAGGAGGTGGAGGGGAGAGAGGTGGAGACTGGAGTCTTTTTGAGCTGACTTTGTGTCCCAGGGAACATTTGACAACGTCTGGAGACATTTTTGAGTATCAGGCATGTGGGCTGGGGTGCTACTGGTATCAGTGGTGGATGCCAGGCACACTGCTAAACGTGGCACAATGCCAGGACAGCAACCCCCAACCACAGGAATGTCCAGCCTACAGTGTCAGCAGTGAGGGGCCGAGGAAGCCATGTGCTACTGGCCCTTCTGGCAGTTGATCATTAGAGCTGGAAGGCTGCTTGTCACTCTAGTCCACTTTGATATTTGTTTTAAATGCTCCCTAGTGAAGAGTGTAATAAAATGTAGAGGTCCAAGGAACCAGAATTCTAGGCAACCTCAGTTCTTATTCAGACCTTCCAGGGATCCTCATGCCTTCTGGAGCCTGGGAAGATGCCAGAACTACCAGGAGCCCCAGACAGTTTTTTTCTGGGCCCAACAGCGACAGCTAATCCTGGACTGGGACCAGGACTGGGCTCCTTGTGGTCTCCTCACAGTGCCAGGTTGGCTGGGCTGGTGGGTCTAGGCTGCCATGTGGGCTCTGCTCTACCAGACCTCTTACCCTCCACTGCTGGAAGCCGGTCCATCCTTGCTGCTAGACAGTCGCTGCAGTGAAGAAACATCTGCACAGCATGTGTTTCAAGGGACCTGGTGTATATGGCATACTGTTCTTAATATGTTTGCTCCCTTTCTTAGCACTATGTGTTTTAACCAAGGTCACCTCTCTGAGAAAGGTTGTTTCCCCAGGTGAGGATTTTTTCCCTGGAGTTAGGGATTAACAGGACTAAGGAAGAGAATAAATCAGTGAAACCCCCTAGTGTTACAGAAATACCATGTACTGCTTATGAAGAACTTGGACTAAATTTGGGACTTGTTGGGCCCACATACCCAGGGGTCTGCCCACCAGGGAAAGCACTAGATTAACAAACCCCCTAACCTTTGGAATAGAATGGATAGGATTAAAATCAACTGGTATAAATACATATGTAACAGGACAATAAAGAGAGAACCTGGCTGGAGAACCTGGCTACCAAACCTGGCTGGAGAACTTGGCTATGCTGATCAACTGAACGCTGCCTCCATGTCATTCCATTTTCACCGACTCCGTCCACACCTTTGGGAACCCCTGGGCCTGCTGGGGCTGGACCCAAACACTCCACCAAACCAGCCAGCTGTCACCAGGCAGTGGTGCAGGGCAAGACCGAGCAGGATGTGCCAGACCTCCTGAGACCCTGTCCTAGCACGACCTGGGTGTTAGGTCCATCCAGGTGTGGTGAGGCCCACAGATCAGGAGATGCCTGTCATTGAAAAGGCAGTTTGTGCCCTAGCTGGTTTGGCTCAGTGGATAAAGCGTCAGCCTGCAGACTGAAGGGTCTCTGGTTCAATTCCGGTCAAGGGCACATGCCAGGCTGCGGGCTCCATCCCCAGTAGGGGGCGTGCAGGAGCCAGCCAATCAATGATTCTCATTATTGATGTTTTTTCTCTCTCTCCCTCTACTTTCATCTCTGAAAATAAATAAAAATATATTTATAAAAAGGCAGTTTGTTACTCACAGTTCCTAGGAGGAGGGGGCACGCCAGGCTGCAGGGGGGCCACAAGCAGGGAGGGGGAGGGAAACTTCCGGGAAGGTTTGAGGGAAGGAGTGGGTGAGACAGGTAACGGGCTAAGGAGGTGACGATTGGCCAGGTGGAGTGATTTCAGCAGGTCACAGTGTGGGGTGCCTTAGCTGTCTGTACCTGACATGGACTGGGTAGGCAGATGGACTGGGGTGGGTGGGAGTCGGGGGCTGGTGTCTCAGGAGAGTAAGAGTAGAAAAGGCAGGGGGATGGGCTGGTTTGCATGTAAAAGGTGTGCTGGGGACAGGGAGGGTGTTCCGTTGTCCCAGGGCTCCAGCAACCGGCTGGCCTGAGTCCACAGGCCCCAGAAGCCAGGACATCAGACACAGAAACCAGACAATGTGGTTAAACAGACCCAGTCCTGGGACTGGTACTTCGCTTCCACTGCATCCTGTTGGCCAGAGCAGGTCACATGCCAGCCCAGATCCGAGAGGTGGGAAAACAGATTTCCCTCTCTATGGGAAAAGCGGCCGTTTCTTTGCAGATGGGGTGGGAGAGGGCAGGAGTCCTGGAGCTATTGCCGCAAACCTTCCATCACGGGACCCAGAGATTCACTCCCCGCAGGCCTCTGTGTTTGGACGAAAGGGTGCAGTCAGGGTGAGGGTGGGCAAAGGGAGGCCTTGCTGGCCTGGTGGCTTTCCCAGCGCCTCCCCCTTTCCCGGCACCTTAGGAAGGGCCTCTAGCCCTGTCGCGGGCGCCCTGACTGCAGAGAAGAGTGGAGGGGCCTCGGGCAGTGGGTGTGGAGGGTGTGGACTGAGAGCAGCAGCTGCTGCTTCCTGGTCTGCCTGGGTCTCTGAGTCAGGCAGGACCCAGTGCGCTCCCAGACCTACTTGCCCTGGAGTGTCCTGTGGACACCAGACTGGTGTCCATGGTGCTGATGTACAGTTTGGTGGGGACACTGAAAGCAGATCAGCTCTGAAAGGGTTGGTGGGGTTTGCTTTACTTGCCCTGAGTAGACTTCTAACTCATGACACGAGAAAAGTGCCATCCTTTCATTTGAACTGGGAGGAAATGAGTGAACTTGTGTTACAGGGACCCTCCCTCACTTCCACACTCTGCACAGCACCAGCCACTGCCATACATGAGCCAGCAGGTGTCGCCAGTGGCCAAGAAAAGATGAATCGCCTCTTTCCCATGGATCTGGTTTGACACTTTTCACTATTCCTGTCCGTTTTCATATATGAGAACAAAAAACAAAGACTGGAATTTTATTCTGAATAACAAGTTATTTCACATAAAATAATAGAATTTATGAAACCAATATACATCACCTTTCCAAATTGGGAAGCTATAGAACAAACACTTTTGCTATTGACCTGAGTGCTTCTTTATTAAATCTAAGCCTCGTTCCAAATAAAAAGCATTTTTGTAAAACTGATTAACAAGACCCTGCTTGCTTCTAATGCTGGCTGAGTAAGCTCCTCTCAGAACAACTTGCCCAGTGGTGACAACTGTAAATTCTGGGCGATGTACAAAAAGCAACTGTCTGAAGGTACTGAAAAGCATCTAAAAGCAGGCAGATACTGGAGAGGAGTTGGAAATCGCTAGTCTGCTGGGGGTTTTCTCTTTATTTCCTCTCTTTTTCCCTCTTCTGTTTCTTTCTCCGGCTTTGGTGTGTTACTGGAACATACTCTCACAGACCCACTGAAGCATCTGCAGTGCCAAGGATCTGTGAACAGCGTTTTACTGGTTGCTCAGGGTGTTCACTATACACACATAACTCACCACAAAGTTTTAAATTTCAAATCATTGGTTCAGATGAGTCCAGTCCATCTGCTTTTTGTTTCCTTAAAGGGACCTTTACTATGATGCAAGGGCATAAACCATTTATAGGTAAGTGGAGCTTAAACTTCCCCCGTTTTAGTTTTTATTGGTGACTTTAGTTTTCTTATTATTTCAGGTTACTGGCTTAATCAGGTCCAATTCTTCATCTCCAGATCTTGAAATATCATTTGAGATGTGGAATGTCTTATATTCACAAAGTATGTCAGTTAAAGATAAAGCTTTCTCACTTAAAAAATGGGCAGAAGGCCTGAACAGACACTTCTCCAGAGAGGACATATAAATGGTCAAGAGACATATGAGAAAATGCTCAACATCACTAATCATCAGAGAGATAAACATTAAAAGGGCAATGAGGTACCATCTCACACCTGTCAGAATGGCTATCATCAATAAATCAACAAACAAGTGCTGGCGAGAATGTGGAGAAAAAGAAACTCTTATACACTGTTGATCGGAATGCAGACTAGTACAATCACTATGGAAAACAGTGTGGAGTTTCCTACAAAAATTAAAAATGGAACTGCCATTTGACCCAGCGATCCCACTTCTAGAAATATAACCTACGAAGCCTAAAACATCAATAAGAACATATGCACCCCTATGTTCATAGCGCTATTTACAATAGCTAGGATCTGGAAACAGCCCAAGTGCCCATCAGTAGATGAGTGGCTAGAAAAACCTGTGGTTTTGCAACAGCGTGGATGGAACTGGAGAGCATTATGCTAAGTGAAATAAGACAGTCAATGAAAGAAAAATACCACATGATCTCACTCATTCATGGATAATAAAGACCATTATAAACTTATGAACAAAACTAGATACAGAGGCAGAGCAGCATCGAACACACTGTCAAACTACAGCGGGAAGGCTGGGGAGGGTTGGATCAGTAGATGAGTGGATAAAAAAGCTGTGGTACATTTATACCATGGAATACTATGCAGCTGTGAGAAAAAAGGATATTTTACCCTTTGAGACAGCATGGAGAGACCTGGAGGGTATTATGCTAAGTGAAATAAGGCAGTCAGAAATACAAATATCACATTAACTCATTTATATGTGGAACCTAATGAACAAAATAAACTGATGAACAAAATATACCCAGAGACATTGAAGTATGCAACAAACAGACTGACATATTTGAGAGAGAAGGGGGTGGAGGTGGAGTGAGATTAACCAAAGAACTTACATGCATATATGCTTAACCCCTGGACACAGATAATAGTGCGGTGAAGGCCTGGGGAGGGAGTGGGAGCCTGGTGGATGGGGTCAATGGGGGACAAAAGGGAACATCTGTAAAACTTTCAACAATAAAGATAAATTATAAAAAGGGTAAAGCTTTCTAATGTATCAGTTAAAAGGGAAGTTTTATTTTTAAAGCCTATATTTACAAGTAAAATAATTCATATTTTTGTGTGTGAGAGAATTTTAATCCTTGAGGAATGGAAATGGCAGTGGTTTCTGTTTTTTGAATTTTTTGTTTTTTCTGTTTTGTTAATCCTCACCAGAGAATCTTTTTTTCCCATTGATTTTTAGAGAGACTGGAAGACAGGGAGGACAAGGGAGAGAGAAGGAGAACATTGATGAGAGAGACACAAACGGTTGCTTCCCCCATGCATCCTGACCCGGGTCAGGGATTGAACCTACAACCCAGGCAAGCGCTCTTGCCCAGGAATCAAACCCACAATCCTTCGGTGTGTGGGCCGAAGCTAATCATGAGCAACGCCACTGCCAGGGTGGAATGGCAGTGGTTTTAATTTTATATATAGTGTGGCTTATTCAGTAGCACTTAAAATTTAAGTGTAAAAGGTGCTTAACTCCACTAATACCCAGAGAAATGTAAATCAGAACCACAAAACGTCACTTCCCACTGTCAGAACAGCTGTGATCAAAAAGACAAGGAGCAAGTGTTGGTGAGAATGTGGAGAAAAGGGAGCCCTTGTGCATTGCTATTAGGATTGCAAATTGGTGCAGCCACTATAGAAAAAAGTAGGAGAGTTCCTAAAAAAATTAAAACTAGACCTAGCATATGACTCAGCAATTTCACTTCTGGATATCTGAAGAAACCCAAAACACTAATTAAGAAAGATATATGTGGACACACACACTGAACACAAGCATCCACAAAGAGACCACAGAACATGTCCAAGAGGACGCGGAAGACCAAGGCGGGAGCGAGCCGACCCGTTGCAGGCAGCAGTCTTGAGCCAGACGCGACATCTCAAAGTTCCCAAATTACGTTCACTCGAGAAGAATTGGAACAGCTCTTGGGACTCTAGGAGGAAGAACTCCCAGGTGTCAGCAAGGACGTGTTGCCTGCCACGAGAAGCCCGGCTTCCTCAATTCGCCAATTCCGGGAACAACCCTTCGGAGCTAGCACCCGTTCAAGCACGATTGAAACTCTTGTTGCTGTCTTAAAGACTAACAATGAACCCATAATAAATAAGCTTCAGAATATACAAGACACATTGGCAGAGTTCCAGCTCTGTGCTGACAGCTCTCTTCACAAAGTTGATGATCAACTTAAGACTCTGAAAGAAGGGTCGACAAGTTTGAGAACAACACTGAAGAGAAGAAGAGAGTCATGAGTAGGCTGAGCCTGTCATCATATGTATCCGCTGCTATACCTGAGCCGGAAGTCGACATTAGGCCTTGCCTTAAACCACAAGTAACTCAGCAACCTAAGGCCCAGCCTCAAGCACAAGCACAACGGAAGAAGGGGAAACAGGCTTCCCAGACCTCTCGTCTCCTGGAGGATTTCTTCAAGACAACAGGGATGTAAAAACTAACAACAACAACAACAACAAAAAGATATATGTATCCATGTATTTATTGCAATATTACTTACCATAGCACAGGTATGGAAGCAAACTAAGTGTCCGTCAATAGAGAACTGGATAAAGAAGAAGTGGTTGGCCAGCGTTCTGCGGGGAGAAGGGAGGAGAGGCGGCCGTTTTTCTCCATCACATCCGTTATCCCATAAGACTGAACTGTGTGAAATATGAGTCGGCATGTAAGAGCAAGATCCTTATGGAAAAGAATACCAGGAGAAGATGAAGAGTCGCCCCAGCCAGCTGAACCCATGGTTTCTCAGCACGAAAAGAAAGATTCAAAAATATATATTGACTTAAACATATTTCTGCTACAGAGGTTGCAGCAAGTAGAGAAGGAGAAGGATGCCTTAGAAAAAGAGTTGACCAGTCTTTTGCAACTCAGAAATAAACAGCTGGAATCAGAAATCTCCAAAGTGCCAACTTCTCAAGATGTTAGAAAAAGAGAATTGGAAAAATATGTGCGACTACCAAGAACAATTGGAAGGCAGAAAGTTATTGGAAAATAAACTAACTGATTTTCACAGGACTAAGGAGAGGCTAGCAGAAGTCAGCACAGAACTTCTGGAAAAACAGATGAATGGACTCTTGCTCAGCAAGAGAAATTCTACTCCAAGAGAAATCTTGGACAGTACTACCTCAAGGCCATGCACTTCAACTTACTGCAGGAATGGAGACACCATCTTCTACCAGCATATCCATGACAGCCCCAGTCAGGCTGTGTTTGGATCCCCAGTGTTCAAAACCAGGTCACCAGGGGTCACCACGGGCTGCAGGTTCTGTCCTCAGCTCAGTGCTCCTGCCTTTCCCTGAAGAAGGCTTGGCTGAACCTAATGACCACCCCCACCGCCACCCCGACCCCCACGCAGGAGGTTCCATCTTTCTCCAGAAGTTCCCTGGACCCTGACAAGTTCTGGCCTCAAACCACGAACAGACCCCCACAGGTCTCTGGTCTGACCCAGCTCTTCACAAGGGCGATGTGAGGCCAGGGCAGGAGGGGACATGGGCAAGGCCTTCCAAAGGGGCACTCATTCTGCTATTCATCCTGTTATGAAGGGCTTCCTACCATTGGACAGGTGCTAGTCCCCACCCTCAGGTGCTTAGACACTGGAAGGAGGTGTTTAAATGGATTTAGAACAAGTAGACACCCCCTTGTGATATGCCAAGTGTTCCCTCCATTTTACAAACATTAACTTTTCACACTCTCCGTAACCTCAAAGAGTGTAGGTTTTTTACTATTGCTGAGTGCCTAATGGGGAAACTGAGGCAGAAAACCACTTCTCTCAAAACCTGTATGCATAAAGTACAAATATTAGTACCACTCAAATTCTGTGGAGCAGGCATCTACACATGGTTTGGTTGGGTGCCTCTTCATCAAGGTGTCTGTGAGCAGGTGATGTGTTTGAACTGAGGCTCGACTGGGGACAGATTAGCTCCCAAGGTCACTTGCCTAGTTTTTGCCAGGATGCACTTTAGACTGAGAGCCCGAGTTCCTGCCTGGTGTCTGGGGCACTCCCCTTTTTCTCTCCTATAAGGACTCTACATAGGGCAGATCAACACATGGGTACTTGTTCTCCCCATTGCAGGGAGATGACAGACAGAAAGACAGAGACACAGATATAGAGACAGTGAAATAGAGAGGAAAGAAGTGACCTCAAGAATGAGACTACAAGAGAATGAGAGGACCTGACACCCTATCAGCTGGGCTGTCCTCTATGTTGTTCAGAAGCCAGTTACTGAGCACTCAGCGGACACACAAGGATGTTCCCACCAGGAGGCTGGATTCACTCAAAGCCACTGTGAAGGCCCCTAACACTTGGACCCACGGGAGGCACTTGTCGGAGGTTAAGTTTAACAAGAGACCACCATGAGGTTTTAGGCCAGTGAGGGACCATATTGGAATTTCCTGTCATTTCAAACCCTTAAAGATACAGACTTGAAAATGAGGCCCACATGAGCAGGGACTTCCCTGAGATCACAGGCTGGGCCCAGGGCTCTTTTGTCTAGTGTTGCATGCTGTGTCCCACTCGTTCTTGTCATCTTCCACCTCGAGGTTTGCGTACCAGATTCATGGGACACCAGCCCACAGCGGTTAGGGGCCTTGTCATCTGCACCTGATTACGTCCTAGGGAAATGGTGTCTAGCATCATCCTCACTGGGCAGCTTGGGAGCCTGGGGGAGGCCCTGAGAGGCACAGAGGCACCCCCAGGGCACAGACCACGTAGGAAAAAAGAGGTGTGAACTCGGCTTTATCCCCCAAACTGGGGGCCTGGTTCTTCCCAGGGAGCTTGGGGGAGGGCTGTGTTTGATGCTTGTATACAAGTATGGAGATAACATGGGCCAGGAAGGTGAGAGGTCAGCAGCCCAGAGGGGCCTGTGGGTGGCTCTGATTGGCAGAAAGGGCACAGGTCATGGAACCTTGAAGGGGTGACCTCACTTCCCTGGGGACAGATCCCCAACAGGCATTGGAACTGCGGTAACCAGGTACCCACATTCTAGAGACAACTGCCTTTCCAGCTCACTTGAGTGGAGAAGGTCAGGAGACTAGGATGTCTCTCTGTTGCTTTCCATTCTTCCGACGCTCTGGGCAGAAGAAAGCCCAGGGTGAGAGAGGTTTCTGTTGCTGTAGAAACAGGCACAAGCACCACCACCGATACCCCTCGCCCTCTGGCATGAGGCACCCAAAGGTAACCGAGGGCAGCCCAGATCAGGCCATTCCAGGTCACACTTGGGCGCCAAATGGTGTCACACCTGGGGAGCCCCACACCTCGTGTGTGTGTGTGTGTGTGTGTGTGTGTGTGTGTGTGTGTGTCCGGGATGGTGAGGGGAAGAAAGGGGGGATGAGGGATTCTCACCCTGGGCTCAGGAGCAGGTTGGTATGTGTCAGAAGCCTGGAGGGTGTTGGAGGGTGTGTCATGTTCACTGCCCAGGTCATGGCTCACAGGAAGGGAAGCTGAGTGCTGGGGTCAGAGCTCCGCTACCCACTTGTTAATAGGGGGTGGGGTTACTCTAGGGGGTCATCAACTTCACTCCCTGCCTGGAGGTCTTTGCAGATGCCCCTCTCTTCCTGATCTGGGGAGAAGAATGGGTGGTGGGCATCTTCCCCATTGGTAATGCCCGGGCCCCACATGCCTCCTGGCCCGGTAGCAGGCTCTGTCTTTGCAGACCTCCAACAAGGGCAGCGTCCAGGAGCTGGCTGACAGGTTCACTTATGCCCTCAACGGGTACAAAGGACAAGTGCGTCAGGACAAGGAAACCGTCCAGTGCCAAACTAAGGTGAGAGCTGGCCCACACCCAGGGCCCTGAGGTGACTGGGGTGGGACCAAAAGTCAGACTCAAATCTGGGGCCTCAAAGTTCTCACAGGCCCACTCCCAAAGTGATCTGTACCTTCAATCCTCCCGACCAGCTCCCTGGTAGGGGAGAGAAGCAGTCTTTCTTCCTGTGCTTCTTGGGATCAGAGAGAAAGCATCTGTTGCTCTCTTTGCCTCATGCTCCTTTCAGCTGATGAACTCCCGTCTGCCATGACACAGGACCACAGATTGGGTGGAAGGTTCCTGATGCCTCCTGGCTCAGTACCCACTCTGTCTTTGCAGAGCTCCAAGGAGGACATCATTCAGGTGCTGGCCCATGGACCCGACTACACCACCTACGGGGTCAGGGTGCAGGTGCACCAGGCTGACGACACAGACCAGTGCCTGTCTGAGGTGAGAGCTGGCCTTGAGGGTCTCTACACCCACAACCCCAACACAACCTGGCAGTGCCCAGAACCCACACTCAAATCTGGGGACTCCCCGGGGACCCTCTCAGGACTCTCCCTAGTGTCCCACATTCCCAAGACAAAGAAATGCGGACCCTCACACCTCCCTCCAGCAACATGGGACAGTAGAGATACACTCCTCATGAGATCAGAAAGATGGCGGCTAGCAGGATGGAGGTGACGTATAGGAAGTGAGTGAGTGAGGGGATGAAAGGAGAGTGTGGATGTGTGTGGTGTGTGGTGTGTGAGTGAGGGACAGTTAAATCCGGCAGGAGCAGCAGAGGCTGGCAGACCAGGCTCTCTGGGACAGGGAGAGACTAATACCATTACGGGCACTCCCTGGACTGTGGGAATTGGGCATGGAGCCCACGTCATCTTAAAGGGGAAAGCGGTCTCTTCTAGGAACTCATCAGCACCACAACCCAGACAGGCCTTGGACACTACCCGCGACCCGGCAGCCACTCTATCCAAAATCCTGCAGCCACACCCACAGACTCGCAGACCCTGGGATCTCCACCTCCAAAGGAGCACCCTCCATTCCGCGCCCGCAGCAGTAAGTGCAACTCTCCCTCCCCAGTGGCAGACCTCCCACATAGCATTCGCGTGTCTCCAGCACGCAGGTCTCTGAGGCACACCACTCCATAGACTTCTCTTAGAAGTCACTGTTAGCCTCAGATGGGTGTGATTTTGGACAGACACAGGCGCACTGCAACCCAGTAGAAATTCTGAATTCCCCCTGCCTGAATAACTGCCCACACACACCCAGCTGCGCAACTTTAGTACCAGGGCCCCTCAGCACCAGGTCCCCTCAGACTGCGTCAGAGCTCAGCACAGGCCCGGTGAACTGCACTGCCACAGTTGCTCACTCCCCAAGCCCATCTATCCACAGGGCACTTTGGGAAGCCACCGTGAGCCTCTGTTGGGTACGATCTTGAATTAATAGGGACACACTTCCCTGGGCAGTAGAAATTCTGAATTCACCCATCCTGAATACCTGCCCAAAGACGCCTTGATTAAGTGTGCCAGGGCCCTTCAGAGTGTTTCAGTGTGCCTGCGCTAGCAAAATCACTGCAGGTGCTCCTGTGTGCTGCCACTGGGAACGGGAGCCTATCCACCACAGGTGAATCAGCAAAACTTAGTTTCCCTACCCCACAGCTGCAGAACTCTGGACACTACAGTCACATGCTTTTCCAGCGTGCAGGTCTCCCAAGACCACCGCTCCACAGGCAGCCCTGAGGCCCCGGTGCGAGCCCTGCTGGTCACGCACTTAAACAAACAGGGGTGCACTGCTGGGCTGTAGAAACGCTGAATTCCCTTTTCTGGGATACCTTCCCACAGACACTGTAATCCAGTGGCTTCAGTGCCAGGGCCCTTCAGAGTGTGTCAGTACACCCTGCAGGCAAACACACCACAGGTGCCTCTGTGAACTGCCGCTGGGATCGCGTGTATCCAACCACGGAGGCAGTAGCAAAAGCTGAGTATACCCACCCCACAACTACAGAACTCTGACACCACAGTCATGCTTTGCCAGAACACAAGCTTCCTGAGCCCCACCACCCCAATAGACAGTTCCTGGGTGCCACTGTGAGTCCCTGAGGGGCACGCGTGATTTCAACCAAGGGCATAAGACAGCAAAAATTGGAACACCCCCTCCACGGCTGCTGACTTCTAGACACCTCAGTTGCACCTTTTCAGCTCGCAGGCCTACATCAAGAGAACTCAAATAGCTCAAGAAGGGAGCTACATTAGACTACCATACTCAGGAGACCTGAGAGGTCACACCAGTAGCACCATACCCTAAAGAAACTGGGTAGCAAAGCAATCGGAGCTACAATTAAAACATTACAGCAAAACATGGGAAGACAAAAAAGCAAGCCACAAAGGTAATGGTTATAAGGATGCTCAAATGGCTGAACGACAAATACACGCAACTCAGTAAGAATTATAAGGAGCTGAATGAGAATGTCACCAATATGAAAAGGAACCAAGAGGAAATGAAGAACGACATAGCTGCAATGAAGAACACAATGGAAGGCTTAAACAGCAGACTAGAAGAGGCTGAGGACCGCATCAGTGAATTAGAAGACAAGGTAGGAAAAAACACACAAACACAGGAGCAACCGGAAAAAAAAACTTAAAAAGCAAGAGGAGAGCCTAAGGGAGCTTTGGGACAACGCAAAATGAAACAACATTCGCTTAATAGGGGTACCAGAAGGAGCGGAGGAGAAACAAGGAATAGAAAACCTGTTTGAAGAAATGACAGAAAACTCCCCGGATACTGGCAAGAAAAAACTACACAAGTCCAAGAAGCACACAGAGTGCCAAACAAGATGAACCACAAAA
>NW_006300150.1:1669-2969 GCF_000327345.1 Myotis davidii | reverse complement strand
ACAGATGTAGAGACAGAGAAGCAGCAATCAGATGCTCAAAACTCAGAGGGAAGGCAGGGGAGGGTGGGGGTAAGGGGGAAAGATCAAGTAAAGGACTTGTATGCATGCATATAAGCATAAGTGATGGATGTGGACAACAGGCAGGGAGGGTAAGGGCAGGATTGGGGGGATAAGGACACATTTGTAATATCTTCTTCAATAAAGAAAAAAAAAGAGAGACACTCCTCACATATTTGTAGAAATATTAGAGAGAGAACTGTTGTTTGACTTCACAGTAGACCTATGGTCGGCAAACTGTGGTTCATGGTCCATATACGGCTCTATGGACCCTTGACAGTGGATCTTTCTAAGCCTTAGGAGTACCCTAATTAAGTGAATAACAATGTACCTACCTATATAGTTTAAGTTTAAAAAATTTGGCTCTCAAAAGAAATTTCAATCATCGTACTGTTGATATTTGGCTCTGTTGTCTAAAGAGTTTGCTGACCACTGCAGGGGACCGTAAGCACTTGGACATTTCACTGTTTGTGTTTGTGTAGCTTAAACTACCCTTGCCAGGTATCCTATGGAGCACTCAGCTCCACTGTCCTTGTAGACCTGGTCCAATAATGAAGGTCATTTGCACAGTGATGCAGCCTTCCAGTGCTGTTGGACAAGGGCCTAATGCAGTTCAGCTGCCATGTCAGCAGTGCTGCCCGGAACACTGATGTGTGTCGGAATGGACTGCGTTCAGTTGCTTGCTTGTGATGCCATAACATAGGACAACACTGGGTGGTGATAAGAGCAGACATTCATTTTCTCACAATTCCGGAGGCTAGAAGTGAGAGATGGTGCTGGCAGCGGGGCTGGTATCGCCTGAGGGGGTTGCTCCTCAGCTTGTAGATGGCTGTCTTCTCTCTGTGTGTCACATGGACTCCCTTGTGCACTGCCACGTGTCCTCCCCTCCTCTTCTAAGGACACTGGTCAGATTCGATGAAGACCCACACCACTGAATGACTTGCTGGAAGACTAAAACACAAATGTGGAAACATAATCAAGTTCGAGGGGTTGCAAAGTCATGGGATTCGGGGTACACAATTCAGACCACAGGACATGTAATGTCCCCAGCTGGAGATGGACGCCCACTGCTGGGGGAAGGACGAGCACGTGTAAAATTTGAACGGCTGCAGGCAGATTCCAAACCCAAAGGGCTGTGGCAGGGACGTTGCCAACAGCAGTTTCTGATGATGGCTGCTGCCTTGCTCCCAGCCTGGCCCGGGAAATCTCACTCACTGAAATGTTCACCTGGCCGACGCCAAGG
>NW_006300150.1:0-512 GCF_000327345.1 Myotis davidii | reverse complement strand
GGCTCTGCAGACAGGGTAGCTGGACGTGCGGCGGTTGTTGGTGGCAATTCTTTCCCTCTGTCCCATGGAAAGAACTCTGACACACCCATCAGCGGCCTGTGGCATCGGAGGTTGAAAAAGCACATGGAAAGCAACCTGTTAAGCACTGTGAGATTTCACCTAGCCGGTCCTGGCCCTTGCTGTAGCCACACTGGGGATTTCTGGGGAGAGTAGGGACCCAGGCCAACTCAGATGTATGGCATGCTTCTGGTTGGAGTTTCTGTTTTAGTAGGGCCGATTGGGGGGTTGAGGCACCGCCCCCTGTCACACTCAAGGCAGGGTCGATGGGGATGTTGCGGCGCCACCCCCTGTCATGCACAGAGCAGGGCCATTCAGGGGGTGGGGCGCTGCCCCGTCACGCCCAGAGCAGGGCCGATCAGGGGGTTGGGGAGCTCCGCCGTCACCCACAGAGCAGGGTCAATCGGGTGTTGGGGAACTCACCCCTGTCACTCACAGCGCAGGGCCCATCAGGG
>NW_006300149.1:0-437 GCF_000327345.1 Myotis davidii | reverse complement strand
GAGCTTATGTTTATGTTTCCTGTGAGATCATGAATTAATAGAAGGGTAGGAACCCTGTCTTACCCATCTTTGTGTCTACAGTACTAGTTACAGTGCCTAGCATATTCTCTTTTAATTAGTTTATTTTTTATAGTATATTTTCATTGATTTCAGAGAGAAGGGAGAAGGAGAGAGAGATCAATGATGAGAGAGAATCATTGGTTGGCTGCCTCCTGCATGCCAGCTCCAGGGGATTGAACCCACAACCTGGGCATGTGCCGATGGCCAGACTTGAACCTGGGACCCTTCAGTCCTCACGCCATCGCTCTATCCACTGAGCCAAAACAGCTAAGGCTAACTTGCTTATTGGTTGGCTTTTTTAAAATTGATTTTTTACAGAGAGGAAGGGATTGGGATAGAGAGGCACATCCATGAGAGAGAAATATTGATCAGCTGCC
>NW_006300148.1:0-213 GCF_000327345.1 Myotis davidii | reverse complement strand
TCAGAACTCACAGGAACCTGCGCCTGGGGTGGCAGGAGACTCGGTGACCGTGGGACCACAACTGAGGTAGCAGGTCCCTGGCAGGGGTGGCTGTAGAGTCCCAGGTGTTACCTGAGGGCACCCTGGGTGGAGTTGAGGTTGGGTTCTCAGTTACATCAGCTCTCCCCTTGGAAAAGGCGGGGCCTCTGAAGAAGAGCTGGCCTCCTGGTCCTG
>NW_006300147.1:0-343 GCF_000327345.1 Myotis davidii | reverse complement strand
ATCTTGCCCTCAGTAAAGCACGACAAACAGGTACTTTGAGGTTATTAGGCCAGGAAGTTGCTTTGAGCCACCACTATCTCAACACAACCCAGCTAATGTCCAAGGTCCATCGGCCTTCCACGTTCCCGGGTGCACTCTTATGACAGTATAGGAAAGCGGTGGCTTCCCGCACTTCAGAATCGAAATCAACTTTCCAGCAGAATACCCATTCAAATCACTGAAGATTACATTTAAAACAAAGATCTATCACCGCAACGTCGATGAAAAGGGACAAGACTGTCTGCTGGTAATTAGTGCTGAAAACTGGAAGCCAGCAATGAAAACCAAGTAATCCAGTCTCTCA
>NW_006300146.1:0-1125 GCF_000327345.1 Myotis davidii | reverse complement strand
ATATATATATATATATATAATGCATTCATCAGTTGATGGGAATTTTGATTGTTTCAACCTCTTGGCTATTGTGAAAATCCTCTTTTCAATACTTTGGATATATAGATAGTGTATATCCAAAATTCTTAGATCATGTGATAATTCTATTTGTAATTTTGGGGGAACCTCAATACTGTTTTGCATAGTGGGTCTACCAATTTACATTCTCAACAACCATGCACGAGGTTTCCAAATTCTCCATATCCTTGACAACACCTGTTATTTTCTAAATTGTTTTTTTTGTTTTATTTTAATAATGACCATCCTACCAGGTATGAGATGGGTTATCTTTTTTTTTCATGTTGCATTTTTGCATGTTGCAGGAGTAGGGGCAAGATTCTAGGGGCAGGGAAGACAAAACACCAGTGTGGACCCCACGTGATTTGGAGGTTTTGCTTGTATTTGAAAAATGTCTGTGTTTGCTTTTCTGCCTTCTCAGTCAGGAGCATATTTATCTGTAAGAGGAAATATGTTTACTTATTCCTGATTAGAATTTGTTGAATTCCAGAGATTCATGTACTTATGGGAACTGGTCTCTCCAATGAGAGAAAGCTGGGATAAAGGTTGGGAACCGCTACTGGTTTGGCCTGCCTCAGAGATTGTTGTCTGATAACTGGTATTTGGCAGGCCTTTAAATGTAATGGCCCTGCTCGAGCTGGTTAGAAAGGGGAATTAGTAGTTCACAAACCAGTTAACAGATGAGTCATATTACAAGGAACCTAAAGGGACCAAAATGAGCTCTTCCATTTTTTTTTCATCCCAGTAATATATATCAGGTCACCTATTTACTGGTATTTCAGATTTCTCCGTCTTTCCTTTTATCTTTAAGTCCATAGGTGCCACAGACAACTCCAACCCCTGGTTGGTAGCATCCCATTCTGTCTGATGCCCTGCTTGAGTGCCAAGACAGGGAATGTTCCCCACACATAGAATAAACTCAGAAAAACCTAGGAGTGGAATATAATGAATAACATAAACAGATGAACAAAAGTAGATCCAGAGACAGGGAGACACCGAACAGACCATAACACCTTAGAGGGAAGGCAGGGGAGTGTGGGGGGTGGGGTAAGAGATCAACCAAAGGAC
>NW_006300145.1:0-492 GCF_000327345.1 Myotis davidii | reverse complement strand
TTTGTTGGAATAGAGTTGTTCATAGTATTTTTGGGCTCTGTTGTTATTTTGATCAGTGGGGTTTGTTGTTACTTCACCTCATTCATTTCTGATTTTGTTTAATGGGTCCTCCTCTTTGTTTCTTGGTTATCCGTTTTCTTCTTGCATTTTTTATTTTGTTTATTTGGGTCCTGTCTCTTTGCTTTTTGGTGAGCCTGGCTAGAGGTTCATCAAGCTTGTTTATCCTTTCAAAGAAGCAGCTCTTAGTTTCATTAATCTTTTGTACTTTTTTTGGTCTCTATGTCATTTATTTCTACTCTGATCTTTATTATTTCCTTCCTCCTGGATACTGTGTGCTTTTCTTGTTGCTCTCTTTCTAATTCTTTCAGTTTCCCAGTTAGATAATTTATTACCAGTTTTTCTTGTTTTTTGCTGTAGTCCTCTAGAGCTATGATCTTCCCTCTCAGTAATGCTTTCATTATTGTTATGTTTTCATTGTCATTTGTTTCCAGG
>NW_006300144.1:0-432 GCF_000327345.1 Myotis davidii | reverse complement strand
AGATGTGTGAGTGAGTGTGTGGGGATCTGACTTGTTGCTTCCCAGAGAGTAAGGTCTGAGTAAAATGTCATACACACACATCAGCACTGTCTATTGCCTCAGTTTCAGCTGGCGCTATGTTGGAAATTTGTGCTGAGCGACCTTGCCCTGTCCTTGAAGGCACACTGCCTACTTGTCCCTCTGCGGGAGCCTTAGTCCTAGTCCCTCTTTCCTGAAGTCCTTTTCTGCATTTGAGGGGAAAATGAACTAAGTAGAGAGTAGGCTGAGCAATTAAGCTAAATGTCTTGATCACGTTCGGATCCGTCCTTTATTTATTCCTTACCATCCTCATCACAACGTGTTTTTCTGAAAATGTCCATCTCCATACGCCCCTTATATGGTGAGCAAAGGACGTTGATTGGTCCACCGAACGCAGACTTTTTCCCCTCTGCC
>NW_006300143.1:0-408 GCF_000327345.1 Myotis davidii | reverse complement strand
AGGAGATTAAAAATGAACTGAGCAGCCCTGGTCGGGCTACGTTGGTTGGCACATCATCCCCTGTACCAAGAGGTTGTGGGTTGGATCCCCAATTAGTGAACATACCTAGGTTTTGGGTTTGATAGCCCAGTTGGGTCATGTATGGGAGGTAACCAATTGATGTTTCTCTCTCAGTGTCAATGTGTCTCTCTCTCTCTCTCTCTCTCTCTCTCTCTCTCTCTCTCTTTGTCTCTCTCTTTTCCTCTCCCTCCTTTCTCTCTAAAAAACAATGCAGAATCTAAAGAACAAAATAACGGATGAACAGAATAGGACCAGAGGAATGGATAAATAGAACAAAATGACTGTAGCAGGGGAGAGAGGATGTGAAGAGGTCAACCAAAGAATATATATGTACATATACGCCCAGCC
>NW_006300142.1:0-324 GCF_000327345.1 Myotis davidii | reverse complement strand
AGAGAGAGAGAGAGAGAGAGAGACTTCAATGCCAGAGAGGCATATCCGCATGCTCCCGTACCAAGGCCAGAGATAGAACATGCAACCCAGTTCCGTGCCCCTGACTGGGAATCAAACCCAAGACCTTTCAGTGTCTGAGCTCATGCTCTATCTACGGAACCACACCAGCCAGGGCGTCTATGTGTTTGTCTTATAGTTCTAAAGTGTGTGCTGTTATAGAGACACATGAGCATTTTCTTTGCTGCCTGACCTTTTCATTCGTTAGTTTTCCCTTTTTAAATGAGAAAAGAAGGGGGACATTTGTAATACTTTAAACAATAAAGA
>NW_006300141.1:0-492 GCF_000327345.1 Myotis davidii | reverse complement strand
AAAGAATATATGCACCCCTATGTTCATTGTAGCCTTGCTTACAATAGCCAAGATCTGGGAGTAGCTTAAGCGCCCATCAGTAGTTAAGTGGGTAAAAAACCAACAAAAAACCACACACACACAAAAAAAAACACACACTGTGGTACCTTTGCACAAGGGAATACTACTTTGTTGTAAAAAAAGAAGGAAATCGTATCCTTTGTGACAGCATGGATGGATATGGAGAGTATTATTCTGAATGAAATAAGCCAGTCACAGAAAGACAAGTATCATATGAATTTCACTAATATCTGGAATCTAATGAACAAAATAAAAAAACAGAAACAGTCTCATAGATACATAGAACTGACTGGCAGCTGTCAGAGGGTTGGGGTGTTTAGGGGCTGGGTGAAACAGTGTCAAGATGAAGCAAAAAAAACCCAAAATGAACAGACACAGACAATATTATGGTGATTACTGGAGGGAAATATGGGTGGGAGGAGGTAGAAGAGT
>NW_006300140.1:0-366 GCF_000327345.1 Myotis davidii | reverse complement strand
ATCATTTGCCACCATTTTACTTTTTATTCATTTCTAGGTTTTATTTTGTTTGCTTTTTAACTTTGTGGGGTGGTGTTTTTGTTACCTATGATGAAGTGTTCTTTTTTTTATTGATTTCAGAGAAGAAGGGAGAGAGAGATAGAAACATGAGAGAGAATCATTGATCAGCTGCTTCCTACACTCGCCACATTGGGGATGAAGCCCACAACCTGGGCATATGCCCTGACTGGGAATTGAACGGTGACCACTTGGTTCATAGGTCAAAGTTCAACCACTGAGCAACACCGGCTGGGCTGATGAAGTGTTCTTGACTTAACATCTCTAGTTATCAAGATTTTCTAGAGCTAATGATGTCTAAGGAATTTG
>NW_006300139.1:0-274 GCF_000327345.1 Myotis davidii | reverse complement strand
ATGAAAACATGGAACAGACTGATGAATCTCTGAAGAGGGGTGGGGGAGGGTGGGAAGATATTAACTGAAAATCTTATATGCATACTAGAGGCCTGGTGCACGGATTCATGAACCAGTGGGTCCCTCGGCCTGGCCTGTGGGAATCGGACCGAAACCAGCCCGGTGCACGGCTTTGTGCACCAGTGGGGTCCCTTGGCCTCGCCTTTAGGGATCAGGCTGAATCCGTGCACCGGCCTCCAATGTCCCCTGAGGGGTCCCGGATTGCAAGAGGGCA
>NW_006300138.1:12174-12547 GCF_000327345.1 Myotis davidii | reverse complement strand
CGACCCACAGGTTGAGAACCGCTGAGCTAGAGCTTTATACATATCGCACACGGGCGAGTCAACGTTTGTTTTTAAATTGCCAGTGCATGTCATATGTACCAATTGGTTGGACGGTTGGATGGACAGACAGGCAGTCACTTAGCCTTTTATATAGAGAGATATAGAGATAGCCAAGACCTGGAAGCAGTCCAAGTATCCATCAGTAGATGAGTGGATAAAAGAGTTGTACATGTACACAATGGAAGACTACTTAGCCATAAAAAGGAAGAAAATTTTGCTCTTTGGCAACATAATGAATGGACCTAGAGAGCATTATGCTAAGTAACATAAGCCAGTCAGAGAAAGACAAGTACCATATGATTTCCCTAATATG
>NW_006300138.1:5818-8885 GCF_000327345.1 Myotis davidii | reverse complement strand
ATAATGAAATTTACATTGTCATGAAACCTATCCTAGATATTGTCTGCCCTTGTCTTTGTTGACATTTTCGGGGAATTGATAAGCAAGATTCTCTCCCTTTAATTCGGTCAAACATTAACTGCTAAGGACAATTAAGAGTAATAATGGCTTCATTTTCTCTACAGCCAACTCATATCTCCTTAAATCCCCCTAGAGGTTAGCCTTTAAGCCCCAAGAATGTTCATCTTCTTCACATATTCATAGTCCAATTGAATAAATCAATCAATAAAAGATTACTTAGTCTACATAAGAATGACTTAGTCAATCTTTGAACAATGTGTCCCTGATTTATACTCAGAGAATATGCATGAACCTCAATGTATGCCATCAAAAGCTGAAAACATAGAATTTCTTAGTATTGGTATTTTATAGAAGATCTATAATTAGCAACTTTTATACATGTTCTCTTGGATTTAGACTACTGAAATACAGATGATTTAGAGAGAGGAGCAGGAGTAAATGAAAAATAATCAGTTCTATTAGCCTGACTATAGGCTAATAATTAGCTCTATGTTAGTTCTGAGCTTTATATATAGATGCTTTTTTTAAAAAGAGTTTTCTTAATAATCATTTACTTTGTAAATAAAACAAAACACCTGTTAAAAACTAGATATATTTTTTTCGATTTATAATACATTTTATATGAAAGACTTAACAAAGAAAGAAAAGATAATCAAGTATGGAATGCTATTTCAGGTTTATTACAGTCTGTTATACAGGGCCACATGTTTTAATAATACAATGGATTTTATTTAGATAACTTTCTAGAATTATTAAATATACTTCTATAACTCACCTCTTGTATCAATAAAAATTAACATTTCTTACCTTACAAATGTTATCTTAAAATGTTAAAATAAGAAATATTAACTATACGTCATTCCATTTTTTATAAACTTCCAGGTCACCCATATAGAAAACTATGTTGAACTGTTTGTTGTTGCTGATGGCAACGTGGTAAGTTTTCAGATGAACGTTGGCTCTTCGTTCATCCTTATAAAACTAGATTTGTGATTCTAACAAAGAAAAAAGTTTTATTCGGGATTTCATCCTGGGCTCAATCTCTTTTTAGCTTCCCCAAACAGATTTATATAAGAGATGACTGTATCCTTTATTAGTACAGCAGACTGAGCCAAAAAAGATCTGCCCTCCCCATTACAAACATGGAAATGCTGAACAACATGTAAAAAATAAAACTATATCCAAACTCAACTAAAACCACACAAACAAAAGTAACAGCAACAACCACAAAAACAAGGAACCGCCAAGTGCTAAAAATGAGGAAGAAAGCCTCAGAGTAGTAAATAAAACTCAGAGGCTTTGTGACCCACAATATGTAGACGAGTGCATGATGCCCAGAGCCATAGAGGGCTGGCCCAGACCTGTAGAGGGAAATAGAAAGGTTCTGCGCATTAAAAATGCAAAGAGAAAGAAAATGTTCTGTCTGCCTGTGGCAAAGGGCAGGGGAAATATAAGGCATGGGGAAAGCAAAAAAACCAAAATTTTTTAAATGAATTAGTAAGTTCTAGGCAAGGGATGGCGAACCTATGACACGTGAACTCATTTCTTTGGTTGATTTTTCTTTGTTAAATGGCATTTAAATATATAAAATAAATATCAAATATAAATCTTAATATATAAAATAAATATCAAAAATATAAGCCTTTGTTTTACTATGGTTACAAATATCAAAAAATTTCTGTATGTGACATGGCACCAGAGTTAAGTTAGGGTTTTTCAAAATGCTGACACGCCGAGCTCAAAAGGTTTGCCATCACTGGTCTAGGCACTAATGGATAGATAGGCTTATTGGCATGTTGGTAAGAACAAGTTAACTAAATTTTTAAAAGAAAGTTAAGATAAGCTTTGATCTTAATAATAATGTATTAATAAAGACTAAGAGTTAGGGTATTTTGGTAAGATAGAAGAGGAAAAACAAAGGCAGCTTTGGAAAACATGTTGAGGGTTTGATACATCTTGAAAGCAATGTGATGAGTTTTAAGCAGCTAGGTGGAGTGAGGGTACAGATGTGTACACCCAGAGTTAGCAAGTTGAAAGAGAGAGCACAGCACATATGTCTGATCCTAGGGAACACTAAACATTTAATAAAGGCTTGGAAATAAAAGTGCAAAGACCACATGTCCATCCCTCTTTCTTACCCCATGGGTAGAAATCAATGATTGATAAGTACTCTATTCCTGCAGTCCCTAAGACAACCTCAAAATCTCTATTAACTCTGTACACTAGGCCAGTCCTACCCATTCATCAATGGGAATTCTGGAGTGAAAACATTTGTTATTTAGAATTTAAGGGGATGGTTGAAAAGAAAAACCTCTGCCCAGTAAAATCCTAGAAATGTATAGCATAATGAAAACCAGGATGATAAGAAATGTCTTGAAAGAGAAAATAGTCAATATTAAATGTGAACAAGATGACCAGGAAGATGAGAAGAAAGTGTTCAATGGGTTGATCATTGAGAGCACATTTATCAAGAATAGTTTCAATGAAATAGTGATAATCAGCTAGTGAGTGGTGAGTTGAGGAGTAGGTGGTATATAATAATTGAAGAGATTCTAATGTTATATCATTGAGATATGTAGATATTTATGATAACAGGACAGCTATGAAATGGTAACTAGACGATATTTTCAGGATTCAGAAAAGGTATTTATTTTTATTTTCATTAGGTAAGAAACTTGACCATTTGCATTTGTCCCCACAGGATACCTTATATTATTATTTATACTAATAAAAGGGTAATATGCTAATTAGACCAGGAGACCTTCCAGACGTCCTTCTGGACAAAGTCACGGTGGCGGGGCCACGGCAGAGGCGGGTTAGGGGTGATCAGGCTGGCAGGGGAGAGCAGTTAGGTGTGATCAGGCTGGCAGAGAAGAGCAGTTAGGGGCAATCAGGCAGGCAGGCAGAGTGGTTAGGGGCGATCAGGTAGGCAGGCAGGTGAGCGGTTAGGAGTCAGCAGTCCTGGATTGCTAGAGGGATCCCAGATTGGCGAGAGTGCAGGAGGCAC
>NW_006300138.1:4834-5228 GCF_000327345.1 Myotis davidii | reverse complement strand
CATCAGCATGATAAATATGAAATCTAAAGAACACTTACTAGTTGATTTGATAAATCATGTAATGTAGTATAATACAATGTGAAAGGGGACAACGTTATAAAAACATTTAAAGTAATTGCTAAGTTGAAGCATATCTTTTGAAAGTGCTGTAGCAATGTCTCATACAAAATATATTTTTGCTTAACTTGCCAAGATTTTTAGCTGACTGGAAGGAATACAAATAATATTTTGTTCTTTGAAAGACCTGATAATGTGTGAAATATTTTATTGAATTTGTATTCAACTCCTATTATTAACAGATATTTATGTTTATATTTGCAGTATCGCAGGAATAATTATCCTCACAATAAACTGAGGAACCGAATTTGGGGAATGGTCAATTTTGTAAAATGTA
>NW_006300138.1:0-4448 GCF_000327345.1 Myotis davidii | reverse complement strand
TGATCAATTTGTAGTTTTAGCAATAATGAATAAGATTTCTTTCAACATTTGCATATAGATGTATGTGCAAACATAAATTTTTATGGGTTTTTTTTTTTTGCAAATGACTAAGAAATAAGAATGTTGGGTCAAACAATAAGTATATGTTCTTTAGCTGGTTCTCACAAATTTTGATGTTTTAATTTCCATTCAATTCAAAATATTTAAAATATCCCTTATGATTTCCTCTTTGATTCAATGGTTTTATATCTGTGTCACTTAGTTTCCAAATACTTAGAAATTTTTTATACAACTTTATGTTAAAATTCTGCCTACCACATCCATACTTTCCACTAGAGCTATAACATATTAATAATTACTATTTTACACTTCCTGTCAGATAGCTTCAACATTATCTCTGAATCTAGTTTTGTTGACTCATCTCTCAAACAGTGGGTTGTTTTTCCTTGCTTTTTTGTGTGTTCTTTAATATTTTATTGGATACTGGACATTATGTATAAGATAGTAGGTACAGAGGAAATAATACTTATCCCTTCTTCTTTGACCAGGCCATTAACAAATGGGATTGAATCAATTTTGTCAGCGATTACACTGGTTTGGGGTGTTGCTACTGCTATTGTTACTTATAGTGCACCATGAGCTTCAGATCTCTGTAGTGTTAGCTTGTGCTTAGAGTGAGTCCTGGATTGTTCACTTCTGCTTCAATCTCAACTTCCACCTCAGGCCTTTGTCAAGGGCCAGTGCTCAAAGGAGGTTTTCTTTCACACAGATCTCTGTTCTTGTGTTTTACTCAGTAATTACTGGCCTAGTTATGGGACCAAAGTGTTTTCTGTTATCCTGATCGATCCTTGATCTTAGGAAAGTCCTGCCCATGGTCATTGGCTACCTCAAAGTTCATGTCCTTCCTCCTTTGGTAGGAGCCCTTTAATGGTCTGGCCTCAAGACAGTTTCCTCCCTTTTCTCTAGGGGTGGGTGTATTCTTTTCCCTTCTTTCAGCCATAATAGGTCTTCCCTTGAGTTCTGAAGGTGTAAAAGAAAAAGGTCCCTGAAGTTCACACAGCAGCTTAAGGTGTCTGTTTCTCAGGAGAGGGGCTTGGTAGCTTTAAAATATTCCCAAGGCAGCAGTGGCTCCCACCCTTCTGGCCTGTGCCGCCAAGGGAGGATGTCTCCAGTCTCCCACTCCGCCCTCCGCTGTGTTTCTGGGGAGGAGTCTGTGCATGGGCGTATTTCCTTGTGTCTGTGTCTCCCTGGGGGTCCTATAGGCTCACTCTATCCCACACTTGTCTTTTAGCAATTCCTTAAAAATATTTGGTGGATTCCTATCTCTCTGTTTGGCACAAAGCATCTCTCTTCTCTCTTTCTGCCACTGGGGGATGCTCCTGTACAATTTATTTTAGATTTCAAGCTGTTTTGCCTAGTTACTTCAGCTCTCATGGTTTCAATAAAAAAAAAAAATTTGTAGATTCTTTTTTTCTGTTGGTCAGGATAGAAGCAGCATTCTTTACAACTATTTACATCTTAGAAGCAGAATTCCTCCTAAATTTAAATTTATGTCTATGGAGATTAAAAATTCTCCCTGTGACATTTTCTAAAATATAGGAGCAATGTAGAGTTGAATGAGTATATCTCATAGTTATTTCTGTTTTCTCTTGTTTCTTTTATCTTGTAATTGTCTTTATCCTTACCCCATCTCCAAAGTAAACATAAATACAAAATTGTTGACCATTGCTGAACTTGTCATTAAATATTTTCATTTAGAATGGGAGGTCATACCATAATCAGTTTAAAGTAGCATGGTCTACAAGTCCTTGACCCTTTCCATCATATCACTCTCGCTGGCGTTTTATGCCCCATATTGCCCATGGGGGAGGGGTCAGACAGTCTGAGGGGATTTACGGGAGCAATATCTGTTCTGGGCCAGATGTAGCTGGATCTAGCTAGAGAATCTGGCAGTAGCCACCTCATTAAACACTCTGTCCTCAACCATAAAACATATCTTTATTTTATAGGATATTTTCTCACTAGAAGAGAACATATTTGAAGGATGGCAAAATTGTTTCCATTTTCACTTGCAACCAGTTTTATAAACCTAAAGCCCATCCGTGAATGGAGAGAATCCAAAGAACCCAGGTTTAAAATAATCTTGTTCTGTGGGACCAAACTCATAAGCTTTATTCCACGATAAAAGGAATGGGCATTACAGACTTACAAGTTTAATTCGTTCCGTGATGGAGCTCGCAACTCAAATTTCTCGTATGTGAAATCAATTTTCACCATTACAATGAATTGAATGCTGGGCTGATGCTGTGGCGTTCACTGTGACGTTCGCTGCGCCAACTAGCGGTGGGGTATCTGAAGCTGGCTCATAACCCGAATTTTAGCTCGCAACTAAAAACAAAAAAATTGGCCGAGAGACGGCTCCTATCTCGAAAAACTCGTTAGGTGGGACACTCGTAAGTCAAGGCCCCACTGTACAAGCTACAATATAGATTTGAAATGATGATTTAAGTAAAGGTCTAACTTCTTGAAGTTGAAAAGAAACCTCATTCTCATGGTTATGAAATGAACTTGTTAGGTTATGCTGATACATGGAATTCAATATATTCATATTATTTAGGTTAAGAAAAGTGGAAAATTAAGATGTGTTTTTGGTTTTTTTATTGCTTAAAGTATTACAAAGGGTATTACATATGTGTCCTTTTTTATCCCCGCCCTTGACAATCCCCTGGCCTCCCCTACCCCCCAGTGTCTTATTGGGGGGGCAGGAGGGAGGGGGATAAGAGATCAATTGAAGGACTTGTATGTATGCATATAAGCATAACCAATGGACATAAGACATGGTTTTTATAGTAATGATGTATTAAACTTTTTTGTTTTTATTATTTTACCTTTTGATTTTATTTTTTCCATTACCATTTATCCCCTCTAGGCCCTCTTCCACTTCCCCTTTCCCCTCCCCCTCATGATGCAATCACCACACTGTTGCCCATATCCTTGAATTCATTCTTGTTTTTTTTTTTTGCTCAATCCCTTCACCCCCCTGCAACAACCTGTCTCCCCTCCCCCGACCACCACCACTAGAGATGTCTGCTTGCTCTCTAACTCTGAATCTGTCTCTATTTTGCTTGGTAGTTCAATTTGTTCATTAAACTTCACATATTGTATAAACATTTTGAATAACCAATTACATTCTCTGTTCATATTATATGAGTAGGCTTTCCATTGTTGTAAACTCAGTGTTCCTAATTTATCATTTATTCTTTCTTTCAACCCAGCTAGTATGGAAAATAATTTTGATATAACATAGTTATTTGTCTCAAAATTCTCATAATACAGGGATTGGGCAAGGTAGGTTTATAGTTGTAAGTATGTGAGTTTATTATTGTATTATTATTTATTAATTATTGTATTATTTTCCATGCAAACAACTGTAGACCTACTTTTGCACACCTCAGTATTTGCTTAAACACTTCTTTTGTCCTGGCATCAAATATCTATCAACTAGGAATTTACAAAAGCAGATGGGAATAGCGGCAAGAAGACTTATGACTGCAACTGTTTCTTCCTGTTTTGAGCAATCCACAATAAGATTTCTTAGACAACAAAGTAGTTCAAAAAATCAAACATGGAGAACAAAGATAGCAGCTAACTATTGGCTTTTGAAAACCAATGTCAACTTTCTAACTATTGGTTTTTGAAAACCAATGTCAACTTTCTAATCTGCCACAGAGCTAATTCTGAAAGGAAATAAATGAATAAAGAACATTCATTCCATCATGTGCCTACTATCAGTGAATTCATATTTCAGGTCAATTGTAATCTCAGACTTCTGCTAAATTATTTAGTCTAAAACATTTTGAGCTCAAGGGTTGTTCAGAAGTTTTTAATTTAGCTTCTTTGTTGACCATGGCAATTCACCCAGTATTCTGAGTGATTCACCCCACCTTAGGTTTCAATATAACTGTTTTGTTTGAGGCCTGTACTTTTTGCTTATGACCTCCTGCATTAAAATTACTTTTTTTTTATCTTGTTAATCCTTACCTGAGGATACTTTTTCCATTGATTTCTTTTAATAGAAAGAGTGGATGGTAGAGAGAGAGAGAGAGAGAGAGAGAGAGAGAGAGAGAGAGAAGGAAACATCAATGTGAGAGAGACAGACACATTAATTAGTTGCCTTATGAATGCTCCACAACCAGGGCCAGAGATCACACCTGCAACCCAAGTAAATGCCCTTGACAGTGTTTCGAACCCACCACCCTTTGGTTCACAGGCCAATAATCTAACCATTGAACACACTGGCCAGAGAAAAATTACTTTTTTTAAATTTTTATTATTGAAAGTGTTACATATGTCCCCTTTACTCCCCATTGTTCCTTCCCAGCCTGCCCCCACAACCCCCCTATATTATCTGTGCTCATTGGTTATGCTTATATGCATACAAGTTCTTT
>NW_006300137.1:0-398 GCF_000327345.1 Myotis davidii | reverse complement strand
ATTAAGTATGTATGAAAAATTTAATTTCACAGAGAAGGTTTCTATATGTATTACTGTAACTTTATATTTATACTGAATAAGTCTAGTAAATGTGTGCATTCACCAGTCCCTGAGAGTAAACAAATGCACACAGCTGGGGCATGGCTTAGTGCATGTGGGTTATGTAGTGTGATTACCTGCTAATCATTCGCCAAACATTATTTATGAGCCACGATGCGTTTAAATAAATGGGCTATAGTTGTAGATATGTAATATTTATGTTAGCAAAATTACTAGAGTGTTTTTTCCAACATATGGCCTAGTTGCTAAAATTGATTAAAAATAACAGTGAATTAATGACAAAATATAACCTGTTAATTTAATTGTACGCAAATCTTGGTTAAAAGCATTTTAAAATT
>NW_006300136.1:0-311 GCF_000327345.1 Myotis davidii | reverse complement strand
GCCTGCCTGCCTTATTGCCCCTAACCACTCTGCGTGCCAGTCTGCTCAGCCTCAACTGACCCCGCCGCTAGCATGCTTGCCCACAAATGCCAGCCCTGCCAGCCTGATCACCCCAACTGCACCACCTGCCCCCAACTGCCCCCGCCGCTAGCCTGCTTGCCCACAAATGCCAGCCCTGCCAGCCTGATCACCCCAACTGCACCACCTGCTGGCCTGCTTGCCCCCACATTTCCTCCCCACTGGCTTGCTCACCCCAACTGCCCCCTCTGCTGGCCTGTTCACTCCAAACTGGCCCCCTTCCCACTGTCCTG
>NW_006300135.1:0-234 GCF_000327345.1 Myotis davidii | reverse complement strand
TGTTAAAGGTTAAACTCACCAAACAGAGATAAACTAATTAACTGATTCAAGAAACTGGTTGGACCACTGCATGACTTAATATAGGCAACAAAATTTAAAAGAAAGATAACAATTCCTGACCTTTACTTGTGGTAAATAAATAATAAAAAAACAGAAAGCACATATGTACATCCATCAAAATGATGGGACTTTTTTTTATATATATAAATAAACTAGAGGCCTGGTGCACAAAAA
>NW_006300134.1:0-359 GCF_000327345.1 Myotis davidii | reverse complement strand
TTCCCCGGGCCCTGGTCAGGGCACGTGCAGGAGGCCGCCAATCAATGTCTCTCTCTCTCTCATCGATGTTTCTCTCTGTCTATCTATCTCTACCCTCCACTCTCTCTAAAAATCAATGGGTGAGGATGAACAACAATAATCTATATCCATACTAATAAAAAGGCCATATGCTAATTAGACCAGGGCGACCGGACATCTTCCGGACGTCCGACTTCCTTTTGGACAAAGCCACGGTGGCAGGGGCTGAGGCAGAGGTGGTTAGGGGCAATCAGGCCAGCTTGGGGGGGCGAGAGTTAGGGGGCGATGAGGCCGCCAGGGGACCAGGGAGGGGCGTGGTTAGGGGCGATCAGGCAGGCAGG
>NW_006300133.1:0-419 GCF_000327345.1 Myotis davidii | reverse complement strand
AAACACACAGGGCTTCCCTTAGGCTTCGCTGCCAGGAGGCATCAGACTTCACTCGTGGCTTGGAGCCTATGTATGCAAATTAACCACCACCTTTGCATATCATGCTGATTAGCTAATGGGAGGTATAGCAAAGGTACGGTCAATTACAATGTTTGTCAATTATTAGATAGTATAGGTATAGAAAAGCAATTGATTTTTTTTATTGTCTAAAGTTTAAAATATGTCTCATTTTTCCAAATTGACCCCCCTAGCCATTCCCACTCTGGGCAAACCCCCACTGCCCAAGTGTCAGTGTCCATTGGTTATGCTAATATTCATGCATACAAGTCCTTTGGTTGGTCTCTAAAACCCCTCCCCTGCCATTTATCTCTGTATCTATTCTTGTACATCAAATTATGTTGATAATTATATCCCACATA
>NW_006300132.1:0-236 GCF_000327345.1 Myotis davidii | reverse complement strand
TTTGCATATTACCCTTTTATTATATAGGAATGGCTTGCCAGCTTGGGTGAGGGGTTGATGGCTGTTTGCAGGCTGGCCACAGCCCCTTCAGGGTGGGGATTCCCCTTAGGGCACCTGGTCAGCCTGGGTGAGGGGCTGATGTCTGTTTGCATGCTGACCACAGCCCCTTCAGATTGGGGGGGTCCTGCTGGGGTACCTGGCCATCTGGGTGAGTTGCTGATGGCAGTTTGCAGGCT
>NW_006300131.1:0-894 GCF_000327345.1 Myotis davidii | reverse complement strand
TGCATATTAGCCTTTTATTATATAGGATCAGTGCTAATATAATATCTTTATATTAGCAATATTTATATTAAATACAACATAAATAAATTTAATAAATAAAGTAAGCAAAAGGAAAGATAGAGGGGAAGAAACACTATTTGGAATATAAACAGAAAACTGCCATGGTCATGAGGATTCGGTCACAAGGTGGCTACTCCCCGTGATCTTGGAACCAAGGAAAAATGATTGTGCATTCAAGTTAAAAATAGGGAAATGTTTTAGTCCACGTGGGCTGTTGCAACAAAATACCACAGATTGCATGACTTACAAGAACGGAAATTTATTTCTCAATGTTATGAAAGCTGGAATTCTTCCAGGGGGGACAGGAAGGTCCTCCAGGTTACAGACTTCTTATATCTCATGTGGTGGAAAGAAGTAGGGGGCTCTCCAGAGTCTCATTTATTAGAGCACTAATCCTACTCACGAGGGTTCCACCCTCATGACCCAGTCATCTCCCAAAGGCCCCACCTCCTAATAAACTCACATTTAGGATTACGACTTCAACATATAAATTTGGGGAAGACACAAACATGCAGCTGATAGCAAGATATATGCCCACTAGAACTTTTCTTAAAATACATTTTTATTGATTTCAGAGAGGAAGGTGGAGGGAGAGATAGATAGATCAGTGATGAGAACTATCCATTGGCTATCTCCTGCACACAGGGGATTGATCCCACAACCCAGGAATGTGTCCTCGATCAGAATCGAACCTGGGGCCCTTCAGTCCACAGAGGGAAACTCTATCCACTGAGCCAAACTGCCTAGGGCTGCCTCCTGGAACGTGAGTAACTTCCAAGCTAAGGCTATCACCTCCTTAAAAATTTTATCTAGTTGCATGTGTGTATGTTTATA
>NW_006300130.1:0-332 GCF_000327345.1 Myotis davidii | reverse complement strand
ACGTTGGCAACTTAGTCTAAGTTCCTCCTTTACTCTCAGCTCAACTACAACAACTGTGGGGTTCGAGCTCCTCTGCCAGGGGCTGGAACTTCTTGAACACCAACCAGCAGAAGGAGAAGCCATGAGAAGTTGTGGGTATTTTAGAGAGTCTTTATTATAGAGCTAATCTGCAACCAAGGTACATGCCCTTGACCAGAATCAAACCTGGGACACTTCAGTCTGCAGGCTGATGCTCTATACACGCATCAAGGTGCAAGAAGAAAAACAAAGAAACAAACAAAAAACCCCACAAAAACAAATAGGGTGGTGATTTTTTTTTAATGTAATAATAT
>NW_006300129.1:0-279 GCF_000327345.1 Myotis davidii | reverse complement strand
TGACTGATGAATTTCTCTGTCTCAAACCAGCGGTACCCTGGTGTCAGGAATAAAATTTCTTGTGATACATCCTGTATCCCCAGACATCTCACCTCACACAGCAACAGCACTCATGGACAAGATGAGGGTGTGCCTTTTAGCAGAGGATCCCCTACCAACAGCCATATCCTGGCAGAATCCCTGTCTGGCACAGAGGACATTCGCTTCCCCATACCTGCAGAGCTTAAGCACAAGGAAAGGGCCCATAGGAGGAATATCACAGCCACCTGCATGTGGTGG
>NW_006300128.1:0-979 GCF_000327345.1 Myotis davidii | reverse complement strand
AAATTATAATTATTTGAAATAACAAAATTTAGAGTGAACTATAATATTTATCTGTTCAAATGGTCTTTTGCTAAAAATGACTTAGCTTTATTTTTTGGCTCTTTATATGTTTTACCACTTTTGTGGTAGTCAAGTTTATTAATAGTTTCCTGCCAGTCTTAACACCCAGGATTATCTTTCTCAAGTACCTGGACCCCATCTCTTTGAAGTATAGATTTTAAGGAAGACAGTACCCCAGGATCAGGGTTTCTGTGGGAGGAGAGGATCCCAAATTGGGTGAGCGCCTTTCTTCAAGTTGTCAGAAATCTCCTAACATGAAGATATGAGAAAGTTCACTTTGTGTGCAGATGAGACCAATGGCAAACACAAGTGGCTTCTAACCCTCCCACTCCAGCTATTAAAACACTCTTCTGTTTCAATGGAGTTGAACTCAACCTAAGTTCTGGTCTCTCTGCCCTATGACAAAGGTTTTGAATAAAGTCATCCTCTTTTCCTTTTGTCTTCACACAGAGGAAATTTATGGTAGCAGATACTAAAGCTGATTACACAGTTATATATCTTCCATTCCTAACCACTGTAAAATGAGTAAAAATAATTTTTTTCTAAGTTTTATTTATTCTTGAAAATATATTGAAAGCTTTTTGTTTATTTGTTGGCTTGCTTGACAAATACTTACCTTACTTTTTTCCTAGTGCATTGAAGGAGATGGTCTCCATTCTCAATAAGATACTAAAGCAAATTTATTTAGTTTCATAGTTGATTCTTTTAAATTGCTGCTTTGTTTTATTTAGTTTCATAGTTGATTCTTTTAAATTTGCTGCTTTGCCTTTTTTTTTGTAGGAGAGTTTATTTTATTTATTTATTTATGTATTTATGTATTTATTTTGCCTTTTTTTAAAAACACGTGGATAAAACCCTGGGCTTTTGTGGTAAGTCTCAGGAAATCCAGAAACCCAGTTTATTCTCAATGCTTCTAACT
>NW_006300127.1:0-262 GCF_000327345.1 Myotis davidii | reverse complement strand
ATGAAATAACAATTCTCCCTATTAACTCACAAATTTTTCTATGATGTAACAATCCTGACTATGAACCAACAATCTTCTCTATGAAGTCACAATTCTCTCTATGAAGTCACAATACTGTCTAAGATGTCACAATACAGTCGAGGAAGTAAAAATCCTGTCTATGAATTAACAATCCTCTCCATGAGTCACAATACAGTCTGTGACGTAAAAATTCATTCAATGAAGTTAAAATTCTCTCTATGAACTCACAATCCTTTCTATG
>NW_006300126.1:248-842 GCF_000327345.1 Myotis davidii | reverse complement strand
CTGATTGTTCTGGTTGTTACGGCATTCCAGTCAATGGCTATTTTAATTTGATAGATAGATGATAGATAGATAGATAGATAGATAGATAGATAGATAGATTGATAGATAGATGATAGATAGATAGTGAAAATCACAACGACATAATAAAAGTATGTAAGTATAATCATGTACAAAAAGGACAAGAGGAAAAATATGGGAGGTAATTGTTTTTAGAGGTTGTATGGGCAGGGCATAGTGTTTTTATTCATAAAATTAAGGGGATCAAGGATGTTTGCTGAATCTCAAACATTGGGAAGGAAGCAGTGGTGCATAACTCTGCGGATAATATTTTGGGCCCAGAAAGCTCAAGTGATTCCTTACGATGGGACCTGTCTCCAGTGGCTGTTTAGTTTGTGTCGCTACCCATCAGTGCCAGACATCTCGGTGGAATATGTGACTTCGGATTTGTTTACAAAAAAAGTTCCAGACATCCAAAGAGTTTTATGTGGAGCAATTACAGTGACCTTTGTTATGTTTACACATTCCATGTTGAGTTAGCTAAAAGATCAACAACCATCATGAAGTTATTGGGAGACTGGGGGATTTTTGTTTGCC
>NW_006300126.1:0-208 GCF_000327345.1 Myotis davidii | reverse complement strand
GCATCATGAAGTTACTGGGAGATTGAGGAATTTTTGTATGTTAGCCAAGTACTATATTTAAAGGTATTTTTCTAGGAACTCATCTTTTTATAGTCTTTATTGTTTCAAGTATTACATATAGTATTATGTATATGTATATAGTATTATATTCCATCTTACAATTAAGCCCTCTCCTCACATTGTGCCCTCCCTGGCCACTCACACCCTC
>NW_006300125.1:0-1248 GCF_000327345.1 Myotis davidii | reverse complement strand
GTTTCCTTGTGGTCACCAGTCACCAGCCAGTAGTAAAGTGTTTCGTGCTGCTTCGTAATGCACCAGTTTGTTTTCCTTTTTTAACTTTTAACTCCCCTTCATCCATTCTTACCAACACCCAAGCCCTAGGAGCCACAAATCTGTCATCTGTATCTATGAGGTTATTTTGTTTTTAATTCCACATATTAGCAAGATCATATGGTATTTGTCTTTCTCTGTCCATTTTGGCTCACTTAGCATCATGCCTTGGAAGACCATCTATGTTGTTGGAAATGTCCAGACTTCATTCTTTTTGATGATTGAACTAGAGCCCCAGTGCCCAAAATGTATGCATGGGGGACAGATGAGAGGGGGTGACTCTCAGTCCAGCCTGCATCCTCTCCAATTTGGAACCCTGTGGGGGATGTCCGAGTGCCGGTTTAGCGTGATCCCTAAATCAGCAGTTGCACATTCCTCTCACAATCCAGCATTGCTGGCTCCTAACCACTCACTTGCCTGTCTGTCTGATTGCCCACGAACTGCTCCCCTGCCTGCCTGATTGACTCCTAACTGCTCCTTTGCTGGCATGATCATCCCCAACTGCCCTCCCCTTCAGGGCTGAGGGGACTGAGGGACTCCAGCCGGATGAGGTGGGGTTGAGGAGAGCGGGTGATGCCATCTTGTGGCTGTGGACCTCGCCATCTTGTGAGGGTGTGATGATCAATTAGCATATTCCCTTTTTATTATATAGGATAGCATTCTACTATATATATTCACCAGATCTTTTTTATTCAAGTGTCAATCAATAGACACTAGGTTGTTTCCACATCTGTAGTATTGTAACTAATGTTGCAATAATCACAGAGGTACACATAATCTTTGGATTAGTGTTTTGCATTTCTACAAATAACCAGAAGTGAAATTGCTGGGTCATATGCTAGTTCTATTTGTAATTTTTTGAGGAACTTCCTTACATTTTACCATAGTGGCTGCATCAATATACAATTCTATCAACAGTGCCCGAGTGTTCCCGTTTCACCAATTCCAGACCTAACGGTATGCATGTGCTGGCTGGTTTGACTCTTTCATGCAAACATGCCACCATGACAAGCTCTTCGGCTTGAGCATGTGCTCCTAGTGCCTGATCCATAGGAGGCAATCAATACATACCTGATAAAGGAGCCAGGGAATGGATTCCTCTTAGCCCAGTCTACAAATCTGGTGGGATCCCAATCCAACTTCCAAGGGAATTTGATCATATGATTCAAA
>NW_006300124.1:0-394 GCF_000327345.1 Myotis davidii | reverse complement strand
ACAGTAGACTAGGAGAAACGGAGGACTGAATTACTGAATTAGAAGACGGAAGCAAAACACACCCAAACTGAACTGCAATTGGAGAAAAAATAAAGAAAGGAGGAGAGACTAAGGGAGCTATGGGACAACATGAAATGAAGAAACATACGAATAATAGGGGTGCTAGAACAGCAGGAAGAGGAACAAGGATTAGAAAACCTATTTGAAGAAAAACTTCCCTGGTGTGGTGAAGAAAAATGTCACACAAGCACAGAGAGTCCCAAACAAGGTGAACCGGAAAAGACCCACACCAAGACACATCATAATTATGATGGAAAGTGTTCAAGGCAAAGAGAGAATCTTTTTTTAAAATTTTTAAATTTTTTTATTATTAGTTACGGTATTACAAATGTGT
>NW_006300123.1:0-605 GCF_000327345.1 Myotis davidii | reverse complement strand
GTAAAAAAATCAATAAAATATATTTAAAATGTAGAGTTGAACAAACTTCTAAGAAACACCATCAGAAGGATGTAAAGTTCCAGTATGGTGATAAACCTGTCTGTGTATTCTGAAACAGTATGACCCTGATTCTGATGCAATATTTACACCCATTGAAGCAAAAGCAAAAGAACTATTTATCGAACAAATATTTTCCATGAAATATTTACTGTCAGAATCTTCATTTATCATTATTTTTAAAAAATATGCCAGGTATTCTGAGAAATGTATATCATTTGGACAAACTTTACGTTTGCTACAACATTGAGTAAATTTTCCATCAGATGGATTTTCATTGGATAAATTTAGTGATAGGTAAAATTGACATGTAGCAGTCATTCCACCACAACTATGTTTGATAATTGTATCCTCATTTACTTCATTTTCACTGTGAAGGCAGTTCCTACCAGTATTGGTAGTACTTGTCAATGGCTGTTCTTCAGACATATTTTGATGACAATGCTGGCTTCTTTCAGCTTCGGAGGTACGGTGTACCAATAGTTGGTCTTCAGATACATTGTATTGATGATGCCGGCTTCAGAGGTACATTGTGACAATAGTTGGTC
>NW_006300122.1:1629-2517 GCF_000327345.1 Myotis davidii | reverse complement strand
CCCTCTTCCCAAAGCCAAAGAATTTCATTCAAGGTGCTGAACTTGTGGGGGGCAGAGAAGATATTGGGGGACACCAGGAGGGGCTGTTGGGTGAAGAATAGAGCCAGAGAGCACTTGTTATGGACACTTGTGACTCATTCAGAAAACACTCAGTGAGAGTCCTTGGGAGACTGAGTGACAGGCCAAAGCCCTTCTCTCTCACAGGAGGCAGCGAACAGGACCATGGCAGCCGGCACAGGCTCCCGTCTGCCAGTGGATGATCTGGTGGGTCCAGCACCCCCACACCCACCCAAAGCTCCTTCCTTGGGCCCACAGACCCCAATCAGGCCACTGTGTACATTTCTTCTAGAATAACCCTCCCAAGGCACATTTCATAACACTCCCACCTGTGCCTAAATGCTTTCTCTGGAGCCTCCACTACCTTCTGACTCAGTTTGACACCAGTTAGCACACAAGCAACAGCCCCACTAGTGGTTATTCCAGGACTGGACCCTGGTCCCCATTCCATTCCTTTCACCTAAATTGTTCCCTCACATCTGCCCCCTTGGAAACAACCCCAGATGCTCCCAGCCTCGAGGGTCCCAGCTTCTCCTGAGCCAGCAAGAAATGGCAATCTCGGCCCCACCCTTGCAGTAAACCCAATTCTGCCAACAACCAGAATTAGCAAGAAACAAACTGTTCCCTGACCCTCCAGAAAGGAGCCAGCCTGCAGACACCTGGATGTCAGACCAGCCAGAGCCACGTTGGGCTTCCCACCTACAGACATGTGAAGTAAGGAACCTGTGTTGCATTAGGTCATGAAATGTGTGGTTTTTATTACAGCAGCTTACAAAGCTAATACAATAAGGATTTTGTGAAAATGTGGTGGGTAAACTGTGGGGGGGAAAA
>NW_006300122.1:0-730 GCF_000327345.1 Myotis davidii | reverse complement strand
TGCAAGGCAGTGGGCTCCTGGGACCAAATCCTGAAAAGAGGCAAGAGAGGCCCAGAGAAGGAAGCCTGTGGGAAGGTGAAGATGTGCAATCCATCAATGGCATCATAGAACGAGACCTCCCGCATTTCATAGTCCAGGAAAACCCCCACTCTTTTAGGAGGGTTGGCAACTGTGAGTTTGCTCCGGGGATCTGTTCGAGCCTGGAAGTCATGCCCACCCGACAGTGCTATTGTCCAGAATCCATTCTGGGGAGTCATTGTAGGATAAAGTTTTCTCTCCACATTCTCCCTACACACACCGAATTGCCACTGTTTCCTGTCCCCCACCTCCACCTCCCAGAAGTGTCTCCCTGATGTGAAGCTCTCACGGCCCAGCACACAGTAACGATCCTCAAATCTCCTGGGGTTGTCTGGCAGGCTCTGCCTTGCGTATGTATACTTCAGGCTCCTCTTGTCCTCAGAAATGAGGAGGTTAGGGTGTGCGGTGTCGGGATCCAGAATCACATCCACTGCAGAGAGTTCCAATGGTGTGGGGTCAGCCAGGGTTTAGATTCTGAGAGCCTCAGGCTCCAAGGCTTGGGTCTGGCTGGTGAGACCTGAGCCCAGAGCCTGGGGTCCCAGCTGCCCTGAGTGTGAGCCTCAGCAAAGCCAAGAGAAACCACAGGGCCTGGTGGTCAGTGAGGAAGGCAGAGTGAGGAGGGCTGGGCTCTGCCCAACCTGCCATCTCAAGT
>NW_006300121.1:0-528 GCF_000327345.1 Myotis davidii | reverse complement strand
ATCTGGAATTGCAATTAGGATAATGCTGGCCTTTTAGAAACAGCATGGAAGTCTTCTTTCATCTTGAATTTTTTGCAATAGTATCAAAAGGATAGGTATTAGTTCTCTTTGAATGTTTATAATTTGCCTGTGAAGTGATCCGGTATAGGGCTTTTGTTTGCTGGGAGGTTTTTTAATAACTGTTTCAATTTCATTAATTGTTATTGGCCTATTCAGGTTTTCTGATTCTTCCTGGTTGGGTTTTGAAAAATTGTATGTGTCTAGGAATTTGTCCGTTTTGCTCTCCCCAGTCCCCACCACTACTGCCCTTGTGACAGGCGCCAAATGCAGGGTTCACAGGCTCACTGGTGGTGAGCACTGCTGCTACCAATCGGGACTGACTGGGCATGAGCCCTTGGAAAGCACAGTGGGGCCTGGATGAGCAGGAACAGCAGGCAGGAGAGGCAGGCGGCAATGGACTGCCAGTTTTGGCCTGATCCTCACAGTACACCCAAAGGACCCCACCCGTGTACGAATTCATGCACTGGG
>NW_006300120.1:0-230 GCF_000327345.1 Myotis davidii | reverse complement strand
TTGAAGTTAAGGAGGGAAGGTGAGGAGTGACATTGAGGTGGGAAAGAACATGGCGGGGACTTGATGCCAGGATAGTGAACAGGAGGTGTTCTCTCTCTCTCTCTCTCTCTCTCTCTCTCTCTCTCTCTCTCTCTTCTAATCTTTATTGTTGATGGTATTGCATAGCCCCCCTGCTCTCCAATGTCCTCTTCCCTCTTGCTCCCATTCCCTCTCCAGGCCCCACCCACCCC
>NW_006300119.1:0-254 GCF_000327345.1 Myotis davidii | reverse complement strand
AATCTAAAGAACAAAATAAATGAACTAACAAAATAGAAACAAACTCACAGAATACAGAACAATTGATTCATGGTTGCTAGATGGAAGAGGGATTGGGGGACTGGGTGAACAAGTGAAGGGATTAAGAAGTACAAATTGGTAGTTACAGAATAGTCATGGGGATGTGAAGTACAGCTTAGGAAATATAGTCTATAATATTGTAATAACTATACAGGGGGAGCACTTTGTAAAGTATGTGATTGTCTAACCATTAT
>NW_006300118.1:0-952 GCF_000327345.1 Myotis davidii | reverse complement strand
ACAAAATAGACTTCAAAATGAAGGCCATCACAATAGACAACAAAGATCACTACATAATACGAAAGGGATTGATCCAGCAAGAGGATAAAATCCTGGTAAATATGTATGCACCCAATATAGGAGCACCTAATTATACAAAAAATGTCTAGAGGACTTTAAGGGAGTGATTGATAATAATACAGTCACAGTAGGGGACTCTAACACCCCTCTGACTTCACTGGACAGATCTACAGGCAAAAACTTAAAAAAACAGTGACTCTAAAACAGCGGTTCTCAACCTGTAGGTCGAGACCCCTTTGGTGGCTGAACGATCCTTTCACAGGGATCACCTAAAACCATCCTGCATATCAGATATTTACATTACGATTCATAACAGTAGTAACATTACAGTTATGAAGTAGCAACGAAAATAATTTTATGGTTGGGTCACAACATGAGGAACTGTATTTAAAGGGCCAGAAGGTTGAGAACCACTGCTCTAAAGGACACACTGGATCAGATGGATTTAATTGACATTTATAGAACATATCACCCCAAAGCTTCAGAGTATACATTTTTCTCAAGTGCACATGGATCATTCAAAAGATAGACCACATGTTAGGAAACAAAACAATTCTCCATAAGTTCAAAAAGCTTGAAATTATATCAGATCACAGTGGAATGAAATTAGAAATCAACTACAGTAAAAACCCCCAAAACACATGGAAGCTAAATAGCATGTTACTAAACAATAAATGGGAGCGAGGGAAAATGGCAGAGGTATAAACGGACGTGTCCTGTGCCTTGTCCTGGAGCAGATAAGGGTGAGCAGCTGAAACGGGTAACATACAGCCCGAATAGGCAGAGGATTTTCAGCTGAGAGACTGTCTGCAGCTGGGAAAGACCGAGAACCCCCAGGAAAAAAAGGACGGCTGGAGAGTGCGGCTGAAACCTCTCTCGGTGCACCAGCTAA
>NW_006300117.1:8790-10395 GCF_000327345.1 Myotis davidii | reverse complement strand
GGCAGGAGGGCCGGGGCGCAGGTCAGGCAGCAATCTCGGAACCCCACCATGGCAATCGAAGTTCGGGATGGCCTGCATCGGTCGATGAGCATGGGGATCGGATGGCGGGAAGGCAGTGTTGCAGGCCGGGCAGCAACCTTGGAACCCTGGATGCCAGGGTATCTGGCTGCCCTGCTTTTGGCGATTGCCATGGCGATTGGAGTGCGGGAGGGCCGGGGTGCAGGTGAGGCTACTACCACGGACCCCCACCATGGTGATCGAGGGCAGGAGGGCCGGAGAGCAAGCCATGCAGCACCCCTGGGCTGCAACATGGGAATCGAAGGGTGGGAGGGCCATGGCAATAGGAGGGCGGGAGGGCAGTGTTGCAGGCCAGGAAGCAACTGCTGACCCCCACCATGGCATTCGAGGGTGGGAAGGCTAGAGCACAAGCCAGGCAGAAATGGCGGAACCCCGGGTGTTGGGGATGCTAGCTTGCCTGCTTCCGGAAATCGCCGGAGGGTGGGAGGGCCAGTGTGCAGGCCAGGCAGCAACCCCGGACCCCCGCCATGGCTATGGGAGGGATGGAAGGCCTGAGTGCAAGCCAGGCAGCAACCCCGGACCCCCACCATGGCGATCAAGGTTGGGAGGGTGGGAGCACAGTCAAGGCAGCAACCCTGGACCCCCCCATGGACATTGGAGGGCAGGAGGGCCACAGCGCAGGCCATGCATCAACACCAGACCCTCACCATGGCAATAGAAGGGCGGGATGGCCTGCATCCCTCAATCGCCATGGCAATCAGGTGGCGGGAGTGCGATGTTGCAGGCCAGGCAGCAATCCTGGACCCCCACCATGGCAATCGAGGGTGGGAGGCCGGAGCACGACGTCATTGCCTTGGCAACTGGAGTGTGGGAGGCCGGTGTTGCAGGCCATGCATCAACCCAGGACCCCCACCATGGCAATCAAAGGGCTTGAGGGCCGAGTCGCAGGCCAGGCAGCAACCGCGGACATCCTCCATGGCAATCTTAGCGGGGGATTGTCTGCATCCCTGGATTGGCAGACAGGAGGGCGAATGTTGCACGCCAGTCAGCAACCAGGGAACCCTGGATGCTGGGGTTGCTGGCTGGTCTGATTCTGGTGATCTCCATGGCGATTGGAGGGCGGGAGGGCCAGAGCGCAGGCCAGGCATCAACCCAGGACCCCCACCATGGTGATCAGCGGGTCAAAGGGCCGTGGCTCAGGACAGGCAGTAACCCCTGCCATGGCAATTGAGGGCGGCAGGGACAGAACGCAGGCCAGGTATCAACACCCGACCCCCAAAATGGGAACCGTAAGTGGGGAGGGCCTGCCTCCCTCGATCGCCATGGCGGTTGGAGAGGGTGTTGCAGGTCATGCAGCACCGCCGATCCCCAACATGGCAATCCATGGGTGGAAGGGCCAGATCAAAGGCCAGGCTGCAACCGCGGACTCCCACAATGGCAATCAAAGTGCCCGGTGGCCCGGACGCAAGCGAGGCCAAAACCCCGAAACCCCATCATGGCAATGGGAGGGCGCGCTGGCCGGAGCGCAGCCCAGGCATCAACCCTGGACCCCCAACATGGCAATAAAAGTGAAGGATGGCCTGCGTC
>NW_006300117.1:0-370 GCF_000327345.1 Myotis davidii | reverse complement strand
CATGGCATTTGCAGGGCGGGGTGGCCTGCGTCCTTCGATTGTCATGGCTATCAGTGAATGGGAGGGTGGTGTTGCACGCAAAGCAGCAACCAGAGAATCCTGGGTGATGTGGTGGCTGGTGGCCTGCTTCTGGTGATCACCCTGGTGATCAAAGGTTGGGAATTCCCGAGCGCAGGCAAGGCAGCAACCCCGGACCCCCGGCCATGGCGATAGGAGGGCTGGAAGGCTGTTGCAAAGGACAGGCAGCAACCCCTGACTCCCACCATGGTGATCGAGGGCGGGAGGGCCAGATCGGAGGCCAGGCCGCAAACCCAGAACCCCGTCATGGAGATGGGAGGGCGGGCTGGCCGGAGTGCAGCCCAGGCATCAA
>NW_006300116.1:0-249 GCF_000327345.1 Myotis davidii | reverse complement strand
AGTTGGGGGTGATCAGGCCAGCAGAGGGGGGCATTTGGGGGAGACTAGGTGAGCAGGGGGTACAGTAACGGGTGACCAGGCTGGCAGGGGGGCAGTTAGGAGCAACCAGGCTGGCAGGGAGGGGGTAATTGGAGGCAATCATGCTGGCACACAGAGACAGTGAGGGGCAATAAGGCTGGCAGGGGAGGTCAAGTAGGGGCCACCAGGCAGGCAGGTAGGCAGGTGAGCGATCAGGAGCCAGCGGTCCAG
>NW_006300115.1:0-319 GCF_000327345.1 Myotis davidii | reverse complement strand
ATCAATAAAATATATTTAAAAAATATATATACATCCTTGCCCTTGCCGGCTTGCTCTCAGACTGAAGGGTCCCAGGTTGGATTCCAGTCCAGAGCATGTACCTCAGTTGGAGGCTTGATCCCTAGTCCTTGCCCAGGGCACATATGGGAGGCAACCAATTGATGTGTCTCTCTCACATCAATGTTTCTCTCTCTGTTTCTCCCCTTCCCTCCCACTCTCTCTAAAAACCAATGGAAAAATATCCCAGGAGAGGATTAACAACAACAAATATATATATCATATATATATATATCATTACCTCATGTTCCTTTCCACATCA
>NW_006300114.1:0-580 GCF_000327345.1 Myotis davidii | reverse complement strand
CAAACAGAAATCTCATTAGCTGTTTATACCTTTAATAATTATTTTAAAGAATATCAATTTAAACTGGTTTTTGTATTAAAAATTTCAGTTGAGATCACAAAATTAATCCTCTTTTTATCAGACCAATGAGTAACATATTTTGAATTCCTAATCATTTAAGAGAAAACACATTTTATTTTTCAAAAACAAGTTATACATTAGATATTTAATTAATTTCTTCCGATTCAATTTGCACTTTAAACTTTTAGAGCTTACAAGTCAAATATTAGCAGTTCTTTTATTAACTACACTTTTATATTTTTAAGAATAAATTTTACAATCTAATAATTAACTTTAAACCATGTTTTTTTCTGCCTGGGGAAACTGAGAAGCAAACTTGTAGGTATTAAAAAATGACAACTGGCAGAAAGCTGATTTCAACGGAGCCACCTTTTGGCCACTTGACCTTTTCTGGGAAGGTCTGCTAGCAAAAAGTGTAGCCATTGAAATGCAAATTAACATCCCTAAAGATGGCTGCTGGTAGGAATTGGATTACCTGCTTGCTAGTGAAGGGCGTGTCTACCCCTCCCTCCATTAAAAA
>NW_006300113.1:0-398 GCF_000327345.1 Myotis davidii | reverse complement strand
AGAAGCAAGTCAAAGATTTGAAATACAAAGAAGTAAAGAACACCCAACTGGAAAATAAAAACGAAAATAGAATCCAAAAATATGAAGATAGTGTAAGAAGCCTCTGGGACAACTTCAAGCATACCAACATCTGAATTGTGGAGGAGGCAGAAGAAGATAGAGAGAACAAGATATTGAAAACTTGTTTGAAGACATAATGACAGAAAACTTCCCCTACCTGGTGAAAGAAATAGACTTACAAGTCCAGGAAGCACAAAGAACCCCAAACAAGAGGAATCCAAAGAGGACCACACCAAGACACATCATAATTAAAATGCCAAGGGCAAAAGACAATGAGAGAATCTTAAAAGCAGAAAGAGAAAAAGAGTTAGTTACCTACAAAGGAGTACCCATATGAC
>NW_006300112.1:0-599 GCF_000327345.1 Myotis davidii | reverse complement strand
GAGATAGAAACCTCAGTGATGAGAGAGAATCACCAATCCGTTGCCTCTTGCATGCCCCACACTGGGGATCCAGGCAGTAGCCCAGGCTAGTGCCCTGACCAGGATTGAAACCCTGACCTCTTGGTTCATAGGTCGAAGCTCAACCACTGAGCAACACCTGGTGTGCTCTGGGGTGACCTCTTACCATTTCTATCCTTCCTTCTTTCTTTCTTTTTTATAAAAATAAATAAGTTTCCTTTATTCAGTTAGTTTTGTGAATCCTCACCCAAGGATATTTCCCACATATTTTTAGAGAAAGTGGAAGGGAGGGGAGAGGGAGAGAGCCAACAGAGACACCTTGAGTAGTTGCCTCTTGCAGACAGGGATACAGCTTGCAATGGAGGTTTGTGCCTTTAACAGGAATAAAACCTGAGACCCTTGAGTCCGCAGGCTGACACTCTATCCACTGAGCCACACTGAAGGGCCGCTCCCCCATGTCTAGTTAACACTGTGGAGGCCCCCGCACCACATGCAGGCAGCCAGGGTCCTGCCAGGTGGACCCACAGACGTGGGGGTTGTCTGTGTTTCCGGGACGAGGGGAACTAGGATGGAGAGGCCCC